>NC_025999.2:84116021-84425521 GCF_000442705.2 Elaeis guineensis
CCCAAATTGGGTCAAGATTCAGCCACGGCCCACAAAAAAAAAAAAAAAAATGAAAACAGGGGAGAAGACTCCCGGAGGGAGTCTTCTTCCTCTGTTCACCGGCTCCCAATCGGAGTCGGAGACAAGCTCCCTCCGGCCCTATTTAAGGAGGAGATCCTCCTCTCTCTTTCCATCGAAAATCTCGGGACAAAATGGCGGCAATCATTGGAAATTCCTCACGGAGACCCATCACTGTGACGTCCAATTTCTCGTCGGAAAAACTTCGCCAGCGACGGAGGTAAGCCTCCTCCCCTTCCTCTCTCCTTTCCCATCCTTTCCGTGCTGATGTGCACGTTCGCCGGCGACCGGAGTCGCCGGATTTTGTTGTGGAAGAATCTTCTTTTTTTGCCATTTTTTCGTTGTCGGTGGTCACCGCCGACCACCGGTTTGGCTGCCTCTTGCCGTCGGATCACCTCTCCTTCGGTCGCCGACCATCCCCACGCCGGCTGCGCCGTCGGCCGGCCAACCAAGGAGGGGATCAAAGATCCCCTGTTTCGGTCAAAAATAAGCCACGGGAAGAAAAGAAAAGAAGAAGGAAGAAGAAGAAGAAAAGAAAAAGGAAAAAGAAAAAGAAAAGAAAAAAGAAAAAAAAAAGAAAAGAAAAAAAAAAAGAAAAAGAGAAAGAGAAAAATAAAAATAAAATAAAATAAAAAGAAGAAGAAGAGAGAAAATTTTTTTTTCTCTCTCCTCTCTCTACCTTCTCTCTTCAGTTTCTCTCTCTAGATTCTTTCTCTATTTTCTCTCTCTAGATCTTTCTCTTTTTTTATGGATTTTATCTCTCTAGAATCTTTCTCTACTCTCTCTCTCTGATTACATCACAGACCCTAGGATAAATTTGAAATAAAAATATGATGATTTGAGATTGCTTCGAAATTCGTGCGGTAGATCTGATCCCAGCCGATCTTATTTGAAATTGTAACACTTGATTCATATTAAGTCATCCTGATAGGACCTCTGATGGTCTCGATCATGATTTTCTCATCTGAAAGATACGAAGATTTCTCTCTCTACTTTCTCTCTCTACTTTCTCTCTCTAAAATTTTCTCTCTCTTCATGAATTTTTTCTCTCTAGAAGTCTTATGGATCAGTGGAGGATCCTGATACATAGACAAGTCCTAATTTTGGTTAATCCGAAGAGAGGTCCTCGATCTGTGGATCAATTATCGATAATTTTCTCTATATATGATTTTTATATTTGATCAGGGTCATGAAGAGATATGATTATCTGCATAAGATATCGAGTGGAATATCTTGTTAGAGAAATTTATAAATCAAAGAAGAACATTGATTTCTGTGTTTGGATCAGTCACCGGTAAAGGTAAGAATCTCTGTACATGATCATCATTATATATATTATTTTATCGTTGATTTTATCTCATTGATTTTGCATCGTTGGATTTGAGATCGAAGAATTTGTTATATCTGAGACATTGTTATTTATTTATGTGATTTTGAGCATGAGTATGCTATATCAATACAAATGTATCAGCGATTGATGGCATGATTATGTGTAGACATATTTATTACACTACAAAAGATGAATTGATTAATGAAGTCAAATATTTTAATTTTATGAAAATGAAAAGAAAGAGAAATATGGTTTGGACTGGTCTTGTCATGTGGAATAGCTTGCCAGGAGCTTATGCCTGGAACAGCCCCCACAGGCTTATGTGTGGAAGAATATGATCCGAGAAAGATCATGGCCACTTTGATCCGAGAAAGATCATGAATATTTCGATCCGAGGAAGATCACAGAAATCGATCCGAATAAAAGATAGTCGCATGATCCTGGTAGTCCAAAGCCAAAGCCAAAGCCAAAGCCAAAGCCAAAGCTAAAGCTAAAGCCAAAAAGAAAGGATTAAAGATGATGTGATAATAGAAGAAAATAGAAAGATAAGACATGAAACAATCGTTGAATAAAATTATTTCACTTATTTAACATATGATGATGTATCTCTTTTGATAAAACAGATAATCTATAAATGTTTGCAGTATTCTGGACAGTGAACATCGACTTTTATGTGTTATTGCCTATCATTATTTTCAGATTATATTATTATATTGGTGTGATATGGGAATTCTTACTGGGCTGTAAAGCTCACACCCCTTCATTTTCTTTTTCTTCTCAGAATTACAGGATGCTTATGATTGGCTATGACTTGGATTTACGGGTGAGCAGACGGATAAATAGAGTGTCATAGTATCTGATCAAAGAATTGAAGAAATTTAATTTGTAATTATGCAAAGTTTTATGAATTATTGTTGAAATAAATTATTATGGATGTTAAGATTTAATGATTTATTTTGGCTTTGCATATTCTTTAGGGCTTGGTCTAAGGAGTGTGCGGCCATCACGTATCCGACCCGGATATTGGGTTCGAGACGTGACAGAATGGTATCAGAGCTCAAGTTATGATCATTAAGGATTATAATATAAGTAATTTAAATATTACAGAGTAATAACAGAGCTTAGGTTATGATCATTGGAGATTATGATATAAATGATTAGGATGTGATAGAATAATATCAAAGCTTAGGTTTAAGATCACTAGAGATTATGAAGAGATATTAAAACTTTATGTAAGATCAGTAGGATGTGACAGAGTGGCATCTGAGCTTAGAGCTTAGATTATGTTCATTTGGAGACAATGATACAAGTGATTAGGATATGACATAACAGTACTAGAGTCCAAGTTTAAGGTCACTAGGGATTGTCATATAAGTGATATCAAAACTTTGAGATTATAATCAATAGAGTATGATAGATAATATTAGAGTCTGAGGTTATAATCATTAAGGATGTAATAGAATGATATTACAATTTAGGTTATGATCATTAGAAAATATGATTTAAGTGGTATTTAAGCTTAAGATTATAATTATTTGAAATTGTGACTTTAGTGATATTTAAACCTAGGTTACGATCATAAGGAACATGATTGACATAAAAGAAAAGAATCAATATTTGGATTTTGAATCAATAAATACTATGATAAAACTTTATGTATAAGTGGCATATGATGTCTATAATAAAATTGACGAGTTATATCTTAAATTTTAATTAATAAAGTTGACCTAAGTATGAAAAGAGTTGACTTTGGAATAAAGTGGGAGGTATTGATAAGTTATGTTGAGTATACTACATGATTTTGGAATGTAAAACTTATATGATTGAAGATCATGATATTTTTTTTAATTTCAATGATAATTGTCTGAGCATTATGAATTTTGGACTTATCAAAGAAAGTTAATTAGGGTATGGTCTAAGAAGAAATTACATCATATGAGAGAGAAATATTTTTGAACACTGAATCCATAAGAGGTCATATATGAAACTCAATCTTAGATGAAAAATATACTTATGAGAATATGAGATACACATCTTGGTAAATTTTTTTTTTTTGTTACTCAAAATATCATATTCTGAATATGATTTCTTGATCTTTCAAGTTGCATTGAATTTCAAGTCAAAAGTTTATTTTTCTAAATGGATCAAAAGTATTTTGATATTATTGTTAAATTAAAGAAGAAAATTGATTTTATCAGAGTATGATATATAGGTTATGATGAAATCTTTAATAATTCGTATTACTATCTTTGAATTATATTTTAATTTTTCTTGTGATTGTTGAAGATGATGAAGTGTATTAATTATTCAAGTCAAAGTTTGGATTGAACCAAGACATCTTGCTAGTGTTAAATTTTGATTGACTTATATAAGGGACAAGATTTTGTATAGATTTATTGATTAATATTAAGGGTTGTGATGAAGGGAGTTCTATAAGAAATAATCAAGTTGATTCTGGATGCTGGCTTGAGTTCTTCTAGTTTGTCAAGTTAGAATTAATTTTTTTAAAAAGGAAGATTGATTTAGAAATTATCTAAATGATTGTAAGATAAATCTAAGGTTAACTCCAATTGATTCTAGATATGTTGGATTCTTGAAGAGTGATGAAACTTATGCAACGATTTCAAACATAGAAAGTAGATCAAGATTTAATTTTTATATGCTATACCCAAAGATAGTAAAGATAAAGAAACTTAAAATTTTGCCCTAAGTCTTATATAAAATTTAAAGGTTAGATCTATCCTGGATTGATCTAACATATGAGGATATTTTTATCTTTGATAGACTTATATAATTTGATAAATTAAGATCAGAGTGTGCAGCAAAAGTGTGGTGGATTAAATTGATTAGAAATATTAATCTTTAAAATCAAAAGATATTATGATGAAATATATTAGTTGCAAATAAGGAAGAATTTTATTGATAATGAAAGGATACTATAAATTTTAATCTAATCTGATCATAGTCGGATAATTTTGTTAGTAGTTTGCTTCATTGTAGATAATACCAAGAAATTTTAGATATCTCAAGTTTATTAACAGTTTGATAGTTCTGATATTAATTCAAACTTAGAATATCCTGACATAGATCTCATATTTTTTTAAAATTTAATATTGTTACTCGAACTGATATAGAAGATTGAGGTTTTTTTAAGATGAGAGTCTATATATAAAATTTATTGGAAAATCAAGTGAAGAAAGAAATCGATGATTGTGAAGAGTGCCCGATGTTTGATCTTTATTTATTTTTCTATCAAGGGTAGCCTGAGATAATTATGAATTTAAATGGAATGTATTAGACAAATAACGGTGGTATATTAATACAAGTTCAAAATGTTATAGTTCTTCAAAAAGTTGAGAAATCAATAAGAAGAGATGAATTTGAAGTTTCAAATAATTTTTGTTATAACAAGATCATGAGAAATAAATAATATATAAGACATTATTGTAAGCTTGAGAATGATATGAACAATGTATACCTTGAAATATATCTCAACAATATAACTTAATTTTGAGGATAAAATTATTTGAAGGGAGGGAGAATGTAACACCCCGGCCCAAATTGGGTCCAGATTCAGCCACGGCCCATAAAAAAAAAATTGAAAACAGGGGAGAAGACTCCCGGAGGGAGTCTTCTTCCTCTGTTCACCGGCTCCCAATCGGAGTCGGAGACAAGCTCCCTCCGACCCTATTTAAGGAGGAGATCCCTCCTTTCTCCTTTCCATCGAAAATTTCGGGGCAAAACGGCGGCAATTGCCGAAAATTCCTCACGGAGATCCATCACTGTGACGTCCAATTTCTCGTCGAAAAAGCTTCGCCGACGATGGAGGTAAGCCTCCTCCCCTTCCTCTCTCCTTTCCTTTCCTTCCCGTGCTGATGTGCACGCTCGTCGGCGACCGGAGTCGTCAGATTTTATTGTGGAAGAATCTTCTTTTTTTGCCATTTTTCCATCGCCGGTGGTCACCGCCGACCACCGGTTTGGCTGCCTCTTGCCGTCGGATCACCTCTCCTTCGGTCGCCGACCATCCCCATGCCGGCTGTGCTGCCGGCCGGCCAACCAAGGAGGGGATCAAAGATCCTCTGTTTCGGTCAAAAACAAGCCACAAAAAGAAAAGAAAAGAAGAAGGAAGAAGAAGAAGAAAAGAAAAGAAAAAGGAAAAAGAAAAAGAAAAGAAAAAAAAAGAAAAAAAGAAAGAGAAAAATAAAAATAAAATAAAATAAGAAGAAGAAGAAGAGAGAAAAAATTTTTCTCTCTCCTCTCTCTTCCTTCTCTCTCCAGTTTCTCTCTCTAGATTCTCTCTCTATTTTCTCTCTCTAGATCTTTCTCTCTTTTTGTGAATTTTATCTCTCTAGAATCTTTCTCTACTCTCTCTCTCTGATTACATCACAGACCCTAGGATAAATTTGAAATAAAAATATGTTGATTTGAGATTGCTTCGAAATTCGTGCGGTAGATCTGATCCCAGCCGATCCTATTTGAAATTGTAACACTTGATTCATATTAAGTCACCCTGATAGGACCTCTGATGGTCTCGACTATGATTTTCTCATCTGAAGGATACGAAGATTTCTCTCTCCACTTTCTCTCTCTACTTTCTCTCTCTAGAATTTTCTCTCTTTTCATGGATTTTTTCTCTCTAGAAGTCTTATGAATCAGTGGAGGATCCTGATACATAGACAAGTCCTAATTTTGGTTAATCCGAAGAGAGATCCTCGATCTGTGGATCGATTATCGGTAATTTTCTCTATATATGATTTTTATATTTGATCAGAGTTATGAAGAGATACGATTATCTGCATAAGATATCGAGTGGAATATCTTGTTAGAGAAATTTATAAATCAAAGAAGAACATTGATTTCTGTGTTTGGATCAGTCACCGGTAAAGGTAAGAATCCCTATACATGATCATCATTATATATGTTATTTTACCGTTGGTTTTATCTCATTGATTTTGCATCGTTGGATTTGAGATCGATGAATTTGTTATATCTGAGACATTGTTATTTATTTATGTGATTTTGAGCATGAGTATGCTATATCAATACAAATGTATCAGCGATTGATGGCATGATTATGTGTATGACATATTTATTACACTGCAAAAGATGAATTGATTAATGAAGTCAAATATTTTAATTTCATGAAAATAAAAAGAAAGAGAAATATGGTTTGGACTGGCCTTGTCATGTGGAATAGCTTGCCAGGAGCTTATGCCTGGAACAGCCCCCGCAGGCTTATGTGTGGAAGAATATGATCCGAGAAAGATCATGGCCACTTTGATCCGAGAAAGATCATGAATATTTCGATCCGAGGAAGATCACAGAAATCGATCCGAATAAAAGATCGTCGCATGATCCTGGTAGTCCAAAGCCAAAGCCAAAGTCAAAGCCAAAGCCAAAGCTAAAGCTAAAGCCAAAAAGAAAGGATTAAAGATGATGTGATAATAGAAGAAAATAGAAAGATAAGACATGAAACAATCGTTGAATAAAATTGTTTCACTTATTTAACATATGATGACGCATCTCTTTTGATAAAACAGATAATCTATAAATGTTTGCAGTATTCTGGACAGTGAACATCGACTTTTATGTGTTATTGTCTATCATTATTTTTAGATTATATTATTATATTGGTGTGATATGGAAATTTTTACTGGGCTGTAAAGCTCACACCCCTTCATTTTCTTTTTCTTCTCAGAGTTACAGGATGCTTATGATTGGCTATGACTTGGATTTACGGGTGAGCAGAAGGATAAATAGAGTGTTATAGTATCTGATCAAAGAATTGAAGAAATTTAATTTGTAATTATGCAAAGTTTTACGAATTATTGTTGAAATGAATTATTATGGATGTTAAGATTTAATGATTTATTTTGGCCTTGCATATTCTTTAGGGCTTGCTCTAAGGAGTGTGCGGCCATCACGTATCCGACCCGGGTATTGGGTTCGGAGTGTGACATTGCTAGAGATTAATTCTGAGCATTACTTAATGTCAATGATTTGAAATGGTTTTCGATGTATGTAACGAAGGAATTGTCCACTGGAGAACTAACCAACTACCCTAGAGAACTAACCAACTGTTCTAGAGAGGAACAGAATGATTAATTTGTTCTGTCAGACATTCAGATCAAAGGTTATATTAAGAAAGATTGGACCAGTAACCAATGAATTAAGGAAAACGCATTGCAGACCCGGAGATTCATGTGCTTTGGCTTAAAGTCTACATCCACAAGCAAAGTGCTTATAAAGCATATATTTGAGTTTGAATTGTAGGTGATTGGTTCACTCAAATAACAATGATCAGAAAGCAAATGCTGTACTATGTGCTTAGAAAGCATATCTTGATGATTAAAAAGTACATGCTGTCCTGTCTGCTTTACCCTCGGAGTACATATCTATTTTTAAGAGCTTTTCTTTGGAAAGGAAAGGAGAAAATTAATGCCCTACTTTGTTTGGTAACCAAGTATGTATTGTATTGGAACAAAAAGGAAGGTAGCTTGGTCATCAAAAATCTTAGAAACATGAATCTCTTGCACTTGGTCAAGTGGCTAAGCATGGAAGATGTTGAAAAGTCCAAATGAGCCTAATAGAGAGGAGGCTTTGTGGAAGAGGCAGGTGTGTGTACCCTATTACTCGAGATGTAGATTTGGTCGACTGAGGAAAAGGCCTTCTAGATCATCCCCAATTTGGAAAGATATCGACTTCCTCAATCCTCCGCAAGATGCTACACTCCTTCAGCTTGTGCGCCAATCTATATTCAGCCGGCACAGTAGAGAGCCACCGAGCTGTTACCTCCAAGCTGGCATCATTGCATTAATAGCTTTTTTTTGTTGAATGGAAAAAGAGGAAGCAGGTGGCTTCCCCCTGTCTACTGATTAAGTAGAGAAGTTATGTACAAGAGTAAAGGAAGTGAAGTGCAAAATAAGAAGAGGTGTCAACAAAAATGGTGATGCACCAGGGAGGCTAGGCTACTCCATAGCTTATCATAATTTTCAATTAACTTTTTACTGCAAAGTGGCTCCCAAGAATGAAATGTATGCAAAGCTCTTTGAAGAGTTATATAGATGAAAAACTTCTTTTTGGTGAAAATTCTTATATTTCTTTCTCTCCGTATCTCCCAATATAAGACCGCACAAAGTTGATCCCCTGATCTTCAAAGTAATGGTTGAAATTCTCTACACCTCTGGTTGGTCCAAAGATCATGCATATTTGATGCCCAACCTCCCAAATTCAGTTAAATTTTGATGGAGTTCCATAGGCTGCATGCAAATGCATATTTAATGAACAAATGGGAGATAAAATCCACCCTTGATTTATAAATGGTGCATCCTGAGCTTATCTGCCAACCTTTCTTCGCCAGTATTTCTCTACTATGGAGTTTGTTTTTCAAAGAAAGCTAAAGGAATCTCTTGGCTTTTTCGGGAACGACAGTCTTCCAAATAACTCTATTATGAGGACAAATGAGACCTACATTATTGATAAACTTGTAATAGGAGTCTATTTAAAAATTTTCATTTTAAGTGAACTTTCAAGTTAGCACATCAGTAATCCTTGAAGATCTGACAAAGGAGAGTATACCCTGAAGAGTCTCCAACTGCAAAGCTTGTTGCCCAGTCAAAGGGCCCATTTGTTTGATTCTCCAAGTAAAATATTCTAGGACTATTGCGAACTAACTGAACAATTTGGTTTTAATGATCTAGAGCAGAGATCATCAAAAGAGAAGATAGCGGTAATGGGCTTACTCAAAAGTTCTTCCAAAATTGGATGCCACCGTCCTTCCCCTATTTGAAAGATAGACAATTCTAATAAATATCCTGTTGTAGGGGGTCATACCACCTCAGCTGATATCATCGGGACTCATACTCAGGAGTTCTTGGATTGACAAAAAAATTAATGTGAAGTTGACTGAGAGCTCATCAGAAAATCGATCTCATTGAAAGGCTGAGACTATCATAAAGCCGATCTCATCGGAAGACTGAGATCATCATAAATCGATCTCATCGGAAGGCTGAAGGCCGATCTCTTAAAAAGTCATTCTGGTATGTGGCAATATCAGAGAGAATCATCTCAGAATTATATTGATCAAAATTTATTTCTGGATCAGATCGATTGAATACCGATCTGATTCAGCTTAGCTCAGCTAACATCGATCTAAGCTAACCTGAATTGACTCCTAATGAAGCATTATGATCAGTTCGACTATCTATCGATCTGCTGTATGGACATCGATCAAGAACTGATGTGATCTCAAAATATAGACGATTATTTTACAGCTGTCTTCCAGTTGCTACAGTCATGATACAGCTCATTGCCACATGGGCAGTCACCTCACGATCTTCATACAGCTGGACATTCTATTGTAAAAACTAACGATCTAACCAACTCTTCTAACGGCCTAACGAACTCTGTAACAGCCTTACTAGCCCTTCTATAAATAGAGGGCCAAGGATCCTCTGAGGTAAGTTTGAGCCTAGAAAAATTAGACTGAGACTTCCGTTAGTAGAAACTCTGCTAGTTCTTAAAAAGAGTTTTAGTTCCTATAAAGTCTAATATCTTTAGTTCTTGGTAAACTCTCCTGCTCTATTATACTTTTTTCACCTCCTGTTTTCGAGGTCCAAATGACTTAAACATCGGAGGGTCAAGAATCGAAAGATCTCTACTGATTTTTAATTTATTTTGTAGATTTTTTTGAAGATGTTTCAGATCGGATGCGATCGACTTCTAGCTCGACTTCATCTGATCTCTCCATCTCAGATTTTAAGCTTCGCAACAACAGATTGACGCTAGAAGGAGGGCATTTATCCAAAAATTTTATAAAAAATGATGAATCAGAGAGCACAAAATAACTCTATGTCTTCACTATTTTCCTTGAGGCATGCCAGTAGTACTTTCACCTCCAATTCAATGTATCACAGAATAGCAACTAGAAGCAATTCTCAAGAAACTCTATCTCAATACAATCAGCAATCAATCCATCACAATCTACCTACTACTGAGATCATCAACATAATATTAAACCTTGAAGGAGATTGGAGGGCAGATGAAAGTTCTTTCTCGAAAAGACAGTGCATTGACAATGAGCATTCAGTAAATTTTCTTCAATATTTTAATTCTATTCATAAGAGAGTAAATCTCTATAAGTAAGTTAAAATATCTTTTGTCCAAAGAAGTCATGAAGGTTGATCAAATAAGGATAAAAAAGTCTGTCCAAATGAGATATCTGTTTAAGGAAACTCAAGTTCAACTTAAGATTTTAAGACAATATATCCTTGAAAAAAAAGAGAAAATATTTCAAGATGAAACTCATTTGATATATAGGAGATCCGATCTACCCATGATGACATCAGCCAGAGTATTTCTTAAACCTCTATTATATTTAATTTATTAAGATTGATTTGTTCTCAATTAATCGATCTAATTCTTAATCATATTATTTTTAATATTTTAAAATTTACTTATTATATTAAGCTACATTGACTTCATGATTAATCCAATCGAGATCATATAATATTCATATTATAAGGGGATGGCATCTTTAGTCCCACATTAGTTATGAGTTAAGAGAAATATGGCTAATATGGATTGAAACTCTCTCTCTTTCCATAAAGGATAAAATTATAGAGCTTCAAATGACTAAAACTCACTGAAGCTAAGGCCAACTGAAGCCCATAGATGTCATGAGCCAAAACGGACAATACCTTATGTATATGAGAGCAGAGTTAACCCAATCATCCGAGCCATCTAATCCCTTGACCTAATAGTTTATTATAAATATATTATTTAAATCTTATATAGAACAATTAAACCAGATCGGGCTATATGAGATCGGATAGACCAATATATATATATATGTGTGTGTGTGTGTATGCATATATTAAAAAAAATTCTCAACAAGATCTGAGGTCGCATCGATAAGGTCCGAGATGGAAAAAACTGAACTTGACAAGATCCGAGGTCATCCAAAAATCATCTATGAGATTCAAAGCCATTCTAATAGGATCCAAGTGAAGGAAGCCAAGCTTGACACTATCCGTGGTCACCTAAAAATCTTCGACAAGATTCAAGGTAGAAGTCATCGGCAAATACATATTAGAAATCTATATTAAAAACTTATCTGAAGGGATGCAGCGATTTACCGAAGAATCAAGTAGAATAAAAGACCAACCTCGTCAGAAGGCTGACCTCATCAAAAAATCGAGCTCATCAGAAGGGCTCATAAGAAAGTTAAGCTCATCGAAAAGTTGTCCTCATAAAAGGCTGAAATCATCAGAAAACTGACCTCATCAGGAGATCGAAATCATGAGGAGGTCGAGCTTATTAAAAGACTGATCTCATCAAAAGATTGATCTCGTCAGGAAGCCGATCTCATCAAAAAATCAACCTCATCAAAGGGCTCATAAAAAAGCTGAGCTCATTAAAAGATTAATTTTATTAGAAGGCTGACTCGTCAAGAGGCCGACCTCATCAAAAGATCGATCTCATCAGAAAAACCAAAAATTCAATTTCTGAATCAATTTAAAGCCCTAAATGGGCCAAGTCCCTCTGAGGACCAAAATACTGATCTCCGAATCCAGATAAGTTCTAAGAGGATCAAAATATCGATTTTCAGATCTAGATAAGTTTCGATAGGATCAAAAATCCGATCTTTGAATCAGTTTAAAGCCTCGAATGGGCCAAGTCCCCACGAGGATCAAAATATCAATCTTCGAATCAAGATAAGTTTCGAAAAGATCAAAATACCGATCTTTAGATCGAGATAAGTCTTAATAGAATCAAAAATCTGATCTCTGAATCAGTTTAAAGCTCTGAGTGGGCCAAGTCCCCTTAGGACAAAATATCAATCTCCGGGACTGGATTGGATCCAAGTCCCAAAAGACCAAGATCAAAAGTGAGATATCCAATCTTCGGATGGGACTTCACAAGAATTCGAAGTTTTGATTGGACCAAAGTTCTGAAAAGATCAAGATCAAAAGTGAGATATCCAATCTCCAATTTGGATCTCACAAAAATTTGAAGTCTCGACTGGACCAAAGTTTTGAAAGGACCAAAATAAAAAATGAGATATCCAATCTTCAGATTAGATCTCATCAAAAAATGTTGAACCTCACAAAATATCAACTTGACAAATTTTGTTTGAATTCTCAGACAACATGTCCTTGAAAGGGAAGAAAATTAGGCACCAAAGGTTGAAATCCTATCTGATACATAGGAGATCTGATCTGCCCACTTCGAGCTTAAGTGGAAAGATGTAGTTGTTTGCTTGAACCAAATAATATGGATTCATCACCTCAGACAAGTTGAAAACTTTTTTCATGGACTACTTCTTTCAAAAGTAGGGGGCAAGTGTTGTAAGGGATCATACTATCTCGATTGATGTCCTCGGGACTTATACTCAGAAGTTCTCAGATTGATAAGAATATAGATGTGAAGCTCGACTGTGGAGTTTATCAGAAAGCCAATCTCATCGAAAGACTGAGACATATAAAGTCGATCTCATCGAAAGGCAGAAGGTGATCTCTTAGAAAGCCATCTCTAGCATGTGGCAATATCAGAGAAATCATCTAAAAATTATATTGATCAAAGTCTACTTTTAGGTCAAATCAGTTGAATACCTATCTGGTTTAACTCAGCTTAGCTAAACACCGAACTGAGCTAATCTGAATTGACTCTTGATGAAGCATTATGGTCAGTTCAACTATCTACCGACCTGTTGTATGGGATATTGGTCCGAATAGATGTGATCCCAAAATACAGATGGTTATTTTATAGCTATCTTCCAGTTTGCTACAGCCATGATATAGCTCATCGCCATATGGGCAGTCTCCCACAATCTTCATACAGCTGGATATTCTGTTATAACAAACTAACGTCTAACAAATTCCTCTAACGACCTAACAAACTCTATAATAGCCTCACAGCTTCTTAATAAATAAAGGGCTAGGGATCTTCTGGAGGTAAGTTCTGAGTCTAAAAAACTAGACTGAGACTCCGTCAGTAGAAATTTGCTAATTCTTAAAAAGAGCTCCAATTCCTACAAAGTCCAATCTCTCTAGTTTTTGACAAACTCTCTGTTCTATTCTATTTTTTGCATCTCTTATTCTCGAGGTCCAAACTGACTTAAGCATCAGAGGGTCAAGAATCGGAAGATCTCCATCGATTTTTGACTTATTTACAGATTTTTTTAAAGACGTTTAGATTGGACTGCGACCGACTTTCAGCTTGACTTCATCTAATCTTTCTGTCTCAGATTTTGAGCCTCGCAGCAATACACCCAATTGCTTACCAACCTCTTTTTAGGTAGGAATGAGATTTTTGAGCATTTCTTAATCTCATTGTATCAATAGTTGTGTCCCACACTTTCTCTCCTATGTTCCATCACCCTGCACGCCCCTCCTTGCCATCTATACATGTAATCTACTCTGTTTATCTTTTTTATAAATTTTGGGGGAAATCTCTCACTTCCTCTGCATTACTAATTTTTAAAAAAAAGAAAACTATGATTAGCAGAAGTCCTTTAGAAGATAACGAGGTGGAGAATAATTGCCAGAATATTTTTTTTTCTTTTTATAAAAGCATTTGAATGGACAAAACCAAGGATTTTATATCTAAGGGAAGGAACAAGCCAGTGGGACTAATGAGAATCCTGCATGGATCTTTTTTTTTTTTGAGCACAGACTGAGAACAGGGGCAACAAAGGGCCTTTTTCATTAGGAGGCCATTCCATGTTCTAACCTTGGTAAATGATTTTCTGGGTGTTCAACAAGCTATATATCCACTAGGGTGACAAAATATAACCAATCCACCAACTCGATCTGATTCAATCTTCATAAGTAGATTTGAGTTTGAATTAAATGAGTTCAGATCATAAATAGATTGATCTATTTAACTCATTTATTAAATAGATCAGATTTAGATTTAAAATTTTCAACTGTCCAACCTGTTTAACCTATTTATAAACAGGCTATTGGATTTGGGCCATGAGGATATAGGCTAGGACCATGGATTTGGGCTATGAGGATACAGACCAGGGCCATTTATTAAATAGGCTCCACGCAGCCACTCCCTTGTGCTTCATCCTTTTCGGCTTTTCCTCTTCTCCTTCCCCTAAAAAGCCCTAGTGCAGCCGAGCCCTTCGCCCCTTCCGTGATCCGTCACCGCCTCAGTGCCTCACCCACTTCCTCTATCACCTCTCTCTCCCACACGGAATCTACTCGCTTCTCCCCTCTCACCCTTTCTTTCGATCGAACTCGCTCTTGCCTCTCGATCGCTCCCCTTTTTCTTCTCTCTCTTGCTCTCACGATCTTAGATCTGTCGATCTTTCAGGGAAAAATGACGACAGCAGGGGCGGAGGGGAAGAGAAGAGGGGCGGCTCTGTTGATCAATAGGGCGGAGCACCAAAAAAGTGGATTGAGCAGTTGATAAGAGAGAACTCGATGGTGATCTTCAACTGGTTGCCCATCGACGTGCACTCCACTACTCGAAGCCTTCGACAGCAATGATGGCCCTCCACCTGTTTCTCCTCCTTACGATGGTGCTTCACTGCTTCTGACTTCTTTTTGATTATTGGCGGTAGAAATCAGTGAGACAGAGGTCCAATCCGACGGTCTAGAACTTCAAACTCGACGAAGGTGGTCGGTTGGGTGGAGTTGGAAGTGGTTGAGAGCTTAGCGAGGGTGGAGGCCGGAGAGATGGTCGGGCAGAGATGCAGTGAGGGCGAAGGTGGAGATAGTCGATCACAGAGAGGAAGTCACGAAACAATTTTTTTAAATTTTTTTTATAAAAGGTTATTAAATGGGTTGAGTTTTATTTTTTTAAGGGTTATAAACAGATTGTAAACGGATCGGAATGGATAATCTGTTTATTAAATAGGTTGGGTTTGGGTTTTAAAATCTGACCTGTTTACTTAAACAGATTGAGTTCGGATTCAGAATTTTGTGACTCGACCCATATCTGATCTGATCTGTTTATATCCGATCCGATCTGATTGCACCTTTGATATCCATACATTAAAAAGCAGAACAAGGTGTACCTATACTTATTAAAATGTTTAAGCTTGCAAGTTGCATAAAATTAAAACTTCCAGCCCATTAAGCAGGTAAAAACATCAGCTTCAGGGTTAATAGAGAGAAAATAAGAAATACTATGAACAAGACCGATTTGACTCCAATAATGGCATGTTTGGCTGTGAACACTTGTTTTCGAAATGGAATTAATGGCTCACATTCTAACTATTTGGTTGGAAAAAATCCTATTTCTGTTCTGATTCTCCTAAAAAATAGGAATATGCCCCAATCATCCAAAGTTCATTCGAACTCTTCTCTGGTATTTAGATTTTATTGCAATTTTATCTAGAAATATAATCATTTCATTTGCATTTTAGTTTATTTCAACCTTGATTCCGATCTCAAACCAAATGGATCCTAAAATTCGTTGGAATTTTCTATGAGTCAGGTTTGGTGTGAACCTACTACACCAATGCTCAAAATCACACTTTGCATAATCTTGCCAATGAACATCCAATGCTGTATACTTTTAATTGACTGCCATTTATTTGAAGGAGTATTGGAAAAAGAAAAAAAAGGGGGGGGGTCTACTAGCTTGTTGAAATTTCATATTCTCTTTTAGGTTGCATTTGTTGCATTGTCAGGCAATTTTGGAAGATAATATGGATTGCTTTCAGGATAAATTATCATTATTAAATTATACAATGTTGATTACTGTGTTTGGTACACACAGATAATATTATAGTAAAATTACTGAAAATTTTGATTAACATATTTGATATGACAATGGATTACCGATAATGTGAAATCAAAATTTTCAAATACCTCCAATAATTTTATCCTGTTGCTCTTCTTTTTCTCTAGTGAGAAGTAATAGGAGTGATGTAGATGTGGTGTGGCACGGAGAAATGAGGGCTGAGAGGTGTGGAGAAATGTGGGCACTTGGGGGTTGGGAAGGGACAAGCGGGCGTGGAGGAGCCACGGGGGGTGGTGGGCGATAAGAATAGAGAAGCCGCGGACAAGCAAAGAAAAATGGAGGAGCCGTAGGCTGAAGGTGCATGCATAGGGGGGTGGGGGAGAGGGAGGGTTGGGTAATAAATTTTGTATAATTTTTTTGAGGGATAATTTTATCTAAATTTTTATTGCAATATTGCCAAAGAAATGGTAATCTGCATAACCATCCTCTCCAAGATAATATAGATCGTCTCCCATGAGATAATCTGGATTATCAAGATAATCTGAGTTACCATTCAAAAAGTATAACAATGCAGTAATCCAACTATTATGGCCCAGCCCAATTAGGCCTTAAACCCAGCCCACAAATCCCGAAAAAAAAATAACGAAGAAGACTCCCTAGGAGTCTTCTTCCTCCCGACCGGCTCCTAAACAGAGTTGAAACCTCGTCGGAGAGGAGTCAAACTCCTCCCCTCCTGCTCTATTTAAAGGGAGACACTTCTCCCTTCCCCCATCAGAAAATTTCAGAGTCAAACGGCGAGGATCGCTGGAGTTTTCTCATGGAAGCCATCATCATGCTCACCCTAAATTCTCATCGAAGAGGTCACTGGAGCCCGAGGTAAGCCCGCTTCTCTTCTTCTTTCTCCCCCTTCCTTCTCTTGCCTGTGTGTACGATCGTCGATGATCGAGTTTGTTGGATTTTGTTTGAGAAAATATCCCCTATTTTTGGCCCTCTTTTTTTTGATTTTTTGATGCCGGTGGTCATCGCCGACCATCGATTTGGTCCCTCCAGGCCATGGGATCATCATCCCCTTGTTGTCGGCCACCGTCATGTCAGCTACGGCCTTGGTCGGTCGAGCAAAGGGGGATCACATGATCCTCTGTTTTTGCCCAAAAGAAACCACGGGAAGAAGGAAGAAAAGAAAAAGAAAAAGAAAGGAAGATAGAAAAGAAAAAAAAAAAAAAAAGAAGATAGAAAGAAAAGAAAAAAAAAAAAAGAAAAAAAAAAAAGAAAAGAAGAAGAAGAAGAAAAATAGAAAAAAAATAGACTCTCTTCCTCTCTTCTTCCTCTTTTCTTCTCTCTCTAAAATTTTCTTTTTCTCTCTACTTTTTCTCTCTCTAGGTTATTTCTCTCTTCTAAAATTTTTAAATTTTGAAAAGAATGATGATGAATTGAAATTGATCATAATAATGAATTTTGATCTGTGATCGCCGGATGGTATATCGACATCCACCTTGATCAGATCTAATATTTTTTAAATTTTATTTTTCATGATTTTATTGAATTATTCATATATAATTTTAGCATGATTTGATCTGATCGATCAGATTTATTGAATCATATCGTCTGAAGAGTTCAAGATGATTTTTTTCTCTAAAATTTTCTCTCTCTAAAATTATTTCTCTCTTGATCGATTTTTCTCTCTAAAAAGATTTATCAATAATTTTTTTTTAATATTTTTGATTTGATGAAGAATCCTGATTCATGATTGTTGGCAGCATACTGGTACTCACCTTGATTAGATCCAATATTTCTAATTTGATTATCCATGATCCTGATTTAATCATGATTTGGATTAGATTATTTTGATCACATCAATCGAGATGTTGGACTATGGCATCTGATTAATTTGGATTGTACCTCATAAATTTTTTTCTTCTAATTTTCTCTCTTACTTGATTTTATGAAACCAATGAAGAAACCTCGGTCCTATCACTTCGAATCTGATTTGATCTGATGGTTAAACTTTGAATCATTTATGTCTTAATTAGATTTTGACTAGATGAAATTAGATGATTGGATCAATCTGGATGATAGGATACGATTGTCCATCAATTCTATTTTTCTTAATTATTTCATCCTTTCTAATCATTAAAATTGATCCTGTATAGGATTATGGATGTTTGAACATGGATATTGTGATATGATCTATGAACAAAAGATGTTGGAAAAAAATTTATAAAATTATGTAGATTTATTGGAATGCATTCGATGTAAGTAATATTTTATTTTTTTGATTTATCGATAAATTATAATATATTTTTTTGATATGATTTATAAAATGATGCATGAATTAGATGAATGATATTTTGTTATGAAAATATCATATTTTGATATGTTATGATAAGTATGATTGAACATATTGATTTCATGATGCATTAAATTGATTGATTTTGATACTACATGATTATATATTTTCTTATCAAAATTAGAATATAAATATAATTTATGAAGAATTCTGATATAAAACAATATGAATTGACAATCTGACTATGTAAAGGACCCGTCAATGGGGGCATATATATTGATAATTGATTTATCCTGAGAATTTATATCGTCAGAGAGACCAGTGACATGTTGTCAGAGAGACCAGTGATAAATCGCCAGCGAGACCAGCGATTTTGAAGGACTTTACTGCTAGATGATTTGCAGCTTACGGCAATAAGATATGCGGTATTATGACCCTGCCATAAAAAAATATGGTCGTAGTTCATGATTGATAAGAAGAACTTAAGAATTTGATGAACTTAAGATGATTAGCTTAATTTAAAATTATGATGAATTAAAAATTTATATATGATTGATAGTGTGATGAATTAAATTATAAATTCATGAATTTATATATTGATTATGTTATTATCAGTAAACTGATATGTACAATATAATTATCTGATTTATTCAGTTAAAGGTATACACTGCTTACTGGACTATTTAGCTCATGATGAGTTTTATATTTTTTTACAGATCCAGAAAATAAGCGTGATGTGGGATTTGGTTGGGAGAGCGATTAGAGATAGAGTTAGCTTATTTGATTAAATTTTTCAGAATTGATACAAGATTTTTATTTTAAGTGTTAACTTTGTCAGACAATTATTTTTTTTTGACACTGAGTTTTGATTTATTATTTGAACTAAGATTTGATTATTAAAAATTAAAATTTATTTAGCTTTATGTGTATGATATCATGATGAGATGCCATGCATGCTGATGAGAAAAATTTTTTATGAGTATGCGGCGGTTGCCATGACTTCGACTCACAATCTCGGGTCGGAGGTGTGACAATTTAAAGTGTATCAGAGCATAGTGGATGAACTAAGATGTGTATAGAATGAGTGTCAGTGGATAGATACTAAGGACATTATGGTGTAGATCTTTGATGATTGTAGTGGAAGAAATCTTTATAATTTTTGATTAAACATTGAGATTATGTATGAAAGGACCACAAGAGATGATGACATGTAGAGTTTGAAATATGATGGATGATCTATGGATCATGATACAATTAGTTAGATTTTAATTGAAAGTAATTATAAAAAGATTGACATAAAATTTTATTGTGCATTATGGTTATTAATTTGATCATTGATTATTCAAGTGAATCATAAGTTCAAATTTGATGTGAGAATAATACTATGATATTACTCTTAATTGAGAAGTTGACTATTACTGGTAAGATAAAGATTTGATGATAAAGTATTATTCCAGGATGGACTAAGAAAGTCTTTTATGATGCTTGATTGAAATATTTATCGAAATTGAATTTGATATGTGGATCATATATAAAGTGGTATATTAGGATGAATGCATATTTAGGGATATTGCAAAGAAGCTTATTTCTTATTGATGAAATAGATTATGAGATTGTAGGATATTCATTGTACTGAAATCTTTAATCATCATCCTTGGATCTAAATAATAGATTTATTGTGTCTCTTGGAGACTATATGATGTGTATAAAATTTTAATTTAAAAATTTCGTATCTAAGTTGATCAAGAGATTTTCTGATATTATTGTTGAGATTGTTAATAAAAAATTAATATTTTAGATTAAGATAAAAGATTGATTTATATTTATTGAGATTATGGGATCCATGTGAATTTATAATTTAAAAATTTTGAATTTAAAATTGATATGGAGTTCTTTTACTTTTGTTAATGAGGTCTCTGATTGAATCTATTAAGTAGAGAATTGATTTTTTGAGATTGTATGATTATTATGAAAGGATACTTGATAGATATTGAAGATCCTGATGATAAAAATTTTAGAAAAGATAATGATTTAAAATTCTTATATATTCTGATTATGTCCTAACTTAATGGAGCATCAAAGAATTTTCTCATTGATTTGACTTATAAAATTTTGATTTAAAATTATCAAATTGAATTGATATGAGAATTAAGATTTAATTCATATTGATTATAGTAAACCTATACGATGGTTTTAAATGTGATATTGGACTCAAGAGTGAATCAAGATTATTGTATACCAGTAAGAGTAGGATTGAGAATCGAAAGTTAATCTTTAGCTTTAATTAAAATTTAAAATTATAGATCTTTTCATTGATAAGATAAAAAAAATAATTTGATCAATTTTTTTGATAAATCTAAAAAATTTGATTGTTAGAAAGAGTACGCAGTAGAAGTATGGTGATCTGGATTACTTTGAGTAAGTCAGAAATGTTGACTCTTTAAATTAAAAAAATTATAATAGATGATATGATTTGGTATAAAAAATTTATTAATTTTAGAAAGAATAATATTTTTTTAAATTTTTTTTGGATATTCTTAATATGATTTTTAAAAGTAGTGCTTCCACCTACTATGCTAAAAAATATTAGCATCTTAATTCTAGATGAGTGGATCCTTGATTTTTGATTTTAGATTTAAATATTTAGAGATAAATTTTTTTTATCCTAGAATTAAATTTAATAATTCTTATTTACTAAAAGAATTTGAGATTGTTTATGAATAATAATTTTGATCTTAGATTTTTATACTCAAAAGTTTATTTATAGAGAATATAGTAAAATTTATTTATGATCTTGTGATAACTGATTAAATCATGAGCAGTTAAGAATTTTTGATGAGAAATTTGATATCTTTATCTAGAATTGAGAGATTAATTTTGATGATCAAAAATAGTGGTATTGATTTTAATCAATATTAGTGATATTGATCTTTTCCTTATGAAATGATTTAATGATAATTTGCATAAAAAAAAATTTAAATATCAAAATTTGAGGATGAGATTAAAAAGATAAATTTTTAACATTTGAAAGCATGAATAAGAAAAAATATTTTTAAATTTTGACTGATTTGGATATCATTATGTGATTCATAGAAGTATATTTTCCTATCGTATGATGGGTTGATTAATTAAGAGCGGTTAGTATTTAAAAAAAAATTATTCAAAAATTAAGATATTATTTTTTTTATTTACAAGAGATAGGTTTGATTTTGATCTAATCATGAGGTATTGAATATTATTTTATAGGGAATGAGAGTATGATTTTGAAATCTTAAAATATTAAAATCTCTGAGATGTTGATTTTGATAATAAAAAAATGAATGGTTCTGTTTCAGATCAATATTTGATGTATTGATCTTTTTCTTATAAAATAATTTAAGAATGAATTGATATCAATAATTAGAATATTAAAATATTTATGGTGAGATTTTTACCATAAATCTCAAGTAAGAAATTATGAAGACTTAAGCAAAAAAATTTCGAGGATGAAATTTCTTTTAGAGGGAAAAATGTTATGGCCCGCCCAATTAGACCTTAAACCCAGCCCACAAAGTCCAAAAAAAAAATAACGAAGAAGACTCCCATAGGGAGTCTTCTTCCTCCCGATCGGCTCCTAAATGGAGTCAGAAATCTCACCGGAGAGGAGTCAAACTCCTCCCCTCCTGCTCCATTTAAAGGGGAGACACTTCTCTCTTCCCCCATCAGAGAATCCCGGAGTCAAACGGCGAGGATCGCGAAGTTTTCTATGGAAGCCATCATCTTGCTCACCCTAAATTCTTGTCGTAGAGGTCATCGGAACTCGAGGAAAGTCTGCTTCTCTTCCTCCTTCTCCCCTTCCTTCCTTGCTGTGTGTACGATCGCCGACGATCGAATTCGTCGGATTTTGTGGAAAAATGTCTCCTATTTTTCGGCCCTCTTTTCTTCAATTTTTCGATGCCGTGGTCACCGCCGACCATCGATTTGTCCCTCCGGCCACAGAATATCGTCCCCTTGTCGTGGCCACTTCATATCAGCTGCGGCCCTTGGTCGGCCGAGCAAAGGGGGACCACACGTCCTCCATTTTTTGCCCAAAAGAAACCCGGGAAGAAAAGAAAAAGAAAAAAAAAAAAAAAAGAAAAGAAAAAGAAAAAGAAAAGAAAAGAAGAAGAAGAAGAAAAATAGAAAGAAAAATATAGACTCTCTCTCCTCTCTCTCTCCCTCTTTTCTCCTCTCTCTAAATTTCTCCTTCTCTCTCTATTTTTCTCTCTAAAATTCTCTTTCTAGTTATTTTTTCTCCTAAGATTTTAGAATTTTGAGAAAAATGATGATGAATTAAAATTGATCCTAATAATGAATTTTGATCTTGATCGTCGGAGTATACGACATCCACCTTGATCAGACTAATATTTTTTAAGATTTTATTTTTAAATTTTATTAAATTATCCACATGATAATTTTAGCATGATTTGATCTGATCGATCGGATTTGTTGAATCATATTGTCTGAAGAGTCCAAGATTAATTTTTCTCTCTAAAATTATTTCTCTCTCTTGATCGATTCTCTCTCTAAAAAGATTTGTCAATGAAATTTTTTTTAATATTTTTGATCTGATGAAGAATGCTGATCCATGTTTGTCGGGCAGTATACTAGCACTCACCTTGATTAGATATGATATTTCTCAATTTGATTATCATGATCCTGATTTAACCATGATTTGGATTAGATCATTTTGATCACATCAATCGAGATGTTGGACATGGCATCTGATTAATTTGGATTGTACCTCATGAATTTTCTCTCCTCTGATTTTCTCTCTCTATTTGATTTTATAAAATCAATGAAGAAACCTCGTCCTATCATTTCAAATTCGATTTGATCTGATAGTCAAACTTTAGATTATTTATGTCCTAATTAGATTTTGACCAGATAAAATTAGATGATCGGATCAATCTGGATGATAGGATATGGTTGTCCATCAATTCTATTTTTCTTAATTATTTCGGTCCTTTCTAATTATTAAAATTAATCCTGTATAGGATTGTGGATGTTTGATCATGAGATATCACGATATGATCTATGAACAAAGGATATTGAAAGAAAATTTATAGAATTATGTGGATTTATTGGAATGCATTCGAGATAAATAATTTTCATTTTTTTTTGATTTATCGATAAATTATAATATATTTTTTGATATGATTTGTGAAACGATGCATGAATTGGATGAATGATATTTTGTTATGAAAATATCATATTTTGATATGTTGTGATGAAGCATGATTGAACATATTGATTTCATGATGTATTATATTGATGATTTCGATACTACATGATTATATTTTTCTTATCGAAATTAGAATATGAAATATGATTTATGAAGAATTTTGATATAAAAACAATATGAATTGACAACCTGACTATGTAAAGAACCCGCCAATGGGGCATATTCGTTGGCAATTGATTTTCCTGAGGATTTATTACCAAAGAGATCAGCGACATGTCGTTAGAGAGACCAGCGACAAACTGTCAACGAGACCAACAGTTCCGAAGGACTTTGCTGCCAGATGATTCGTAACTTACCGTAAGAAGTACGCGTATTATGACCCTGCCATAGGAAAAATATGGTTATTTCATGGTTGATAAAAGAACTTAAGAAATTTAATGAACTTAAGATGATAAGCATAATTTAAAATTAGATGAATTAAAAATTAATATGATTGAAAGTGTGATGAATTAAATTATAAATTATGAATTTACATATTGATTATTTATTATCAGTAAACTGATGTGTACAATATAATTGCCTGATTTATTCAGTTAAAGGTATACACTATTTACTGACTATTTAGCTCATGATGAGTTTTATATTTTTTTACAGATTCAGAAAATTAGCGTGATGCGGGATTTCGGTTGGGAGAGCGATTAGAGATGTGTTAGCTTATTTGATTAGGATTTTTCAAAATTGATACAAGATTTTATTTTAAGTGTTAATTTGTCAGATAATTATTTTTCTTTTGACACTGAGTTTTAATTTTTATTTGAACTAAGATTTGATTATTAAAAATTAAAATTTATTTAACTTTATGTATATGATATCATGACGAGATGTCTTGCATGCTGATAGAAAAGTTTCTTATGAGTATGCGGCGTTGTTATGACCTTCGACTCATAATCTCGGATCGGAGGTGTGATACCAACTTATCATACTAAATTACTAGCAATTTGGATAGATTGCCAGCTACCAAACATAATCGATCTTAGTTCATTTCATCATGCCATTTTGCTACTATAGTCTATATTCTTAGTTTTAGGTCTCATACAAATTTATTAGCTCATTTTCGAGGAGTCACCGGGCGTTACAAAAATTAATGTTGTTCTATAATAAATTATATGGATTCTTGTAAATGTGTCAGGTTCCCATTTGGTTCCAGAGGCATCCGAGTGCACTGAATGGGTGCGGCGAGGAATTTATATTTAGTAATTAATTAGCAAGGCAATAAAAGCAATACTTCTGAATAGTGCTTACATCAAGGATTCTTCAGAAAAGAAAAATATATGCTGCAGATATGCATCATAAACGTGGAGTTATCCAAAACACAAAGATTAATGAAGCAGGGCTGCAGGCGAGAGCGGATCCGCTGTATTAAATGCCCTTGTTTTTCTTGTTCAAGGGCATCTTTGTCCTTTTACTAATAGAAAGAGGCCGACCGAGGGGTCATTTCTGATGGATTGCTACGTAGAGGACCTAAGAGAAAATAAATTTTTGCAACGAGGACTTGGTGATTTTTTTTTTTTTTTTTTTTTTGGCATGGCGGTGGTGTTGTGGGTTGGGGGGGTGGTTGGGTGGGAGGTGGGGTTGGGTTTGGGTTTGTTAAATTGATAATTTATAGGTTATTACTTGATTATGTTTACCACATTAGTTGAATGGCTTTAAGGATGCTTAAAAAATGCAGGGTTTAAATGAAATAAAGGTTACATATGCCCAATGGCGACAAGATTGATGTATTCACTTAGGTGCATGGCTCGCTTTTTGTTTATTAGTTGCATGTAAAGATAAAGACTATGGGAGCGAAAACAACTCTTTTCAAATAAAAATCAAATTCCGCTATTTTTATGCATTGGATAATAATTGAGATAATCGAAAGCCAATCAACATACCAAGGATCTAATCTACATCCTTCTAAGATATTGAATTAGTCAATTTGGCCTTCAATAGAAAATAATAAGTCATAATATTTAACAAGGGATGCAAATATAGTGGGAAGATGAATAAGATCAAAGTAGAAATAAGTCACTATTTCATGAGTTAGGTTATGATAAGTTAGTTTCAAAAGGATTGATATGGCAACATCTATTAGAGAGTAACTATATTGCTATTTGATAAATATTAGTTAGCCACAAATCTCAAACTCCAAAAAATCATCCTTATATGCATAGTAAATAATTCGAACAACTTCTAGAATCTAGCTTAGATAAGCCATTAATTAATTTTGATCATCTACCATTGAATTGAAGGCAAATACCTCAGAATTGATTACTGGACCCAAGTCTTTTTATTAGTACACGAGACTTTACCAAGTTAGTGGACACATGTTAAAAAATCAAATATACCAAGGATAAATTCTTTTCTTTTCTTGAAAAATATGGTAGCGATATCTCAATAGGGTTCCAACCCTCGACCTCTGTCAAGTAGAAAGGGATGCAAATTGAGTTAGTATTAGTTGGCCATTCATCAATAAATTCAAAGAAAGAATTCTTTCAAAATTTTTAACATAACTAAACAATATCCACTAGAATCAATCCTTGACTAAAACCAAGACTACTACTCTTAGAAATAGGTTTCCTTGCAATCAACTAAGTGATTCTTTATTCTATTGATACCATCTTTAACACCATGCAACGGTCCATTTATTTTACTTTATTTCATTCCATTTTTTGTTTAGAGGCAACAAATTTTCCTAAGATTTTCACAAAAAAAAAAAGGTTCTTAGATATTAGATATGTGATAAAGTCTCAAAAAAAATTTTACAAATAAGGCCCTAATCCTTTTGAATGAACAATCTAGATACCTTTGGTTATTTTCAACTAAAACAAAGATAATGGATTGCGACCAAAATGCCCATCTATCTTCTTATATAAATATCTTTATCTCATCTTAATGTGATGCACTTGAGGTGTCATCTTCATCTCATCATCATCTTCCTCTTTCTAGCAGATGCAAAATAAGCCTTTTAGCTCATTCTTCATCTTTTTCTTAAATCATGGTTCGAAGCAAGATTGCTCCAAGGGAGGCAAAAAATATGCCTGGGCTTCCAAATAATTTCTTCAAATGCAAAAAAGATATTATTAGAAAGTTGCATGAGATGTTAATACTTGGTTATGCTGATCTTCCCTCCACATCCTCACAAGTTGGGCCATTGAGTTTCTTTCTTAGTACTGAAAGGTAAATTTTAAAATTTTATATTAATCATTTTATTTTTATATCTTAGTGTTATTATTGCCTTTCTCTTATGCACTAGTTTTCTTTAGTTGTTTATAGGATCAAAATATTTTTGAGCAATATGAAAAGAACCAAGAATTTCAAGAAGCACCATATGTCATCATCTATATATGAATTTTGGGATTTTCCATTATTACTATCTATGCTTTGGGTTTTATTTAGATAAGAAATAGTCATCTTTTTCTCTTTTTAATGCTATCATTTTGCTTTGTCATCATCTCTTTTTGGTGGAAATTTGTAGTAGGTTAGAGGAACGAGATATATTTAACATACCTTTTTTTTATAATCGATTTTTCAAGAAATTCTACTATACATGCGTGAATTCAAGAGTTTCCTCCTCATAGACTATATAACATATTTTACTTTAATACTCTTTTTTTCTTTCAAGGCACTCAATTTGATAGGAGGCCAAAGTTGCACAAGCTCACCCTATTATGCTAAGTTTGTTCAATCTATGTGTGCATATACATCGATACAGGCATCCAAGGTGCAATAAATAGTATAAATCTAATGCATTGAAAATTCTGACTAATGGCATATATGATCTACATTAACTACTAATATGACACATATTTTTATCAAAAGTTAATCGATTGATCTAATAGAAATAACACATGTTATACTTAAAATATTCATATGACATTTTTTTTGGTAAGATAGGAACAAAAAAAAAATCTCGTTCTATAAATTTATTTGAAACAAAAAAAAGAACTATATTTCTAGTTTGAATAGGTTGGAATAAGACCATATATTAAAACATCAAGATTTTAGAGTATTTAATATGCTCTTTTAAGAAAAATAATAAACATATTTTCTAGTGATTGTGATGAAGTAGATCAAAATTGATATTTCAATTACATCCCATTTGGTTATTTATATTGTGATTTCATGTCTTTCCCTTTATCTAATAGCATTCTTTTTTTTTTTTTCATTGTGATGGATCATTCCTTCAATTTGTTGGGGCATAACACATACTAGAACAAAGGTATCTTCATCTCAACAATTCACTCTTAATAAGTATTTTCATTAGTTTCTTATGCATGTCTTTGGAGATGGTTTTACTGTTCCAAGGGCACAGATTACTTTTGCTTTCACATATTTGTGCATCTAATCAATGTACACCATCTATCAATACATGAGAATCAAAAGTCAAATAGTCTAAATTTTGCAATCATATGTCCAAAATATTCCATTTGTCCACTTATTAAATATTCTATTTAATAAGAATTGGACAAGTGGACAATAGATCCCCAAAATATTCAAAATTAAGTTTATAGCTAATTTTGATATGTTAGATAATTACAATAATATAAATAAATATTTTCAATATTCTGTTGCATGGTTTGACCATAGGGTGTAGCGAAGTTTATGATGCTATGGAATATTAAAGTCATTCACAATTTTTATTACTTAATGCTGCTTCAAGAAAATATTCTGTTATTGGTATATGTATTTATTTTTAGGCCCTGAGAAAGACGTTGAAATGAAAGAAGAGGAGCTTAACAAGGGAATGGGCAAAATAAGGTACAAGATTTCTATTAATTCATATTTCATATTTTATATTTTAAGATACAAAATCGGATACAAAAAATAATATTTTCATGTTTATATTTTATGTTCATGTGTTGAACTTTTGTGACCATGCAGGTTGTCTGAGGTGGACAATGTTGACTCAAATCTTGAACTATGTAAAAGAATTTCAATTGATAAGCTACAAATTATTTCTAAGGGAAAGGTGAATCTTTAATTCACAATCATTCCTCATAGATTGGGCTCCATATTTCATTGATAATTGATTTATTTGGTTCTTGAGTGACAAAAAGGAGAAGCATATTATATGACTATAATATAAATTTATACTATTTCTTTTCATATATGCATGAATGAACCTAAAGCTCAAGGTTTCTTGGATAGACCTTTAAATATTGAGATTAGCAGAAATCGTAATATGCATGGTGAACAATACAACCAAAGTTTTTAATCTTCAAGGACTATTTCAAATGGATTTTAGTTAATTCTTTTTGTATAAAATGATAGATTGATTTGAATGTTTCATCACATAGTTTGGATACAGGATGGAACATAGTTGGTTGTGCCCTAGGAACATTAAAATCATTCATAATTTCTTATCAATTTATATCACCTTAAATAAAAGACAATTGTTATAAGTATTGTGTATTTATTTTCAGGGCCTCGAGAAAGAGGTTGAAATGAAAGAAGAGGAGCTTAATGAGGCAATGAACAAACTAAGGTACAAGATTTTTATGGGTTGTTTGTCAATGTGTTTGATCAAACTTTTTTAAAAAAATTGTGAGCTTATGTTTTATATTTATGGGTTGGATTTTTGTGGATCTACAGGTTGTTTGATGCTGATGTTGTTGACTTATTTGTTTCATCTAATAAGGTGCAACATATTTCTCATGGGAAGGTGAGGCTTTAACTTACACATATTTTTTTTTCTTTTTGATACAAAACTCATATAGATTTTTTACAATTTATATTCTATGTCCAGTTATACAATTTTTTTGGGGGGCGCGGTGAAGAAAATTTATGTTTTGTCTAGTTATGACTTTCTCCTTTCAAGTTCACGGGTGTCAAGCTCAAGCTCAAATTTACTTAGATAGGTCATCAAATAGTGATACAAGAAAAAACTAAAATGCACAAGGTAAAAATATGAAAAGTAGTTTTACTCATTAGGATTATTGCAAATAAATTTTAACTAGGTTTTATATAATGGTGCAGAAGTTTTGATTCCTCTCATAAATAAGAAAAATAGTCATTCCCATAGGTATAACATTAAATAATACTTCGAAATGAATTATGGATGCAATTTACGTGGAAACTTAGTTAGGGCTTGCATACCGTACATAATAAATTTGATATTCAAAAGCAATATTATAGCGAGGTCTGCTTCGAAATCCTTAATTTTGCTATCAAGACGAGTGGATAAGAAGCAGAAATTTATTTTTTATTCATAATAGATCTAAACTTCATTCATGAATTAATAATTGCATTTGCGGCGTTCATAGATATGAAGATATATTGATGCAAATTGATGGTATAAAATGAAACTAATAATTTAATTAATATTGAAATTTGAAAATATTATTTTATTTTATGACCATTGAAAATATAAAGTAACAATCATCATAGCATTATGACGGTTATTATTCAAGTAGATCTTCAAAACAATTATAATAAGTATTATTTATTTTTCAAGAGTGCATTTAGAAAATGAACAAAAACTTAATTCACTTACAAATAAAAGTAGCTTAATTAAATATTGGAATGGGATTTTATTTATTTTGATTTATTTATTTATTTTATGCCTATATGGCAATATTTAATGCTTTAATTTCCATTTAAATTCCTTTTCAAGCCTCATGAACAAGAACGAAGAAATATTTAGACAAAAGTCACTGGTTATGATTTATATGTAGTTTTTGCATATAAAATTTAATAGCTTTCATACTTATTTTTTTCAAAACTACTTTTATACACCTCCAATTTTAGCAGGGAAATAACTTTCTTGCTTAGCTGCATGTAACCCAACCCTGCCATATGCACCAACCAACCCAATTCAGCTTGATCTACCCAATCTGATGTGGTTGAATGGATCCTATCTGATCCAACCCAATTTGATCCAACCAAACTAACTTGATCTTACCTAATTCTATGCTATTCCACCTGATCTTACCTAATCTAACCCCATCTCACCTAATTCAGCCCAATGCAACCCCAATCTTGTACATCCTAGTGCAACCTAAGATCAATCGATCCAATCCCATGGATAAATTCAACATATACACATAAAAGACCTAAAAATCTATACTTGCATCAAAACTGGATCCAGCACAACTCTTTATAGCCTTATATCAAGCCTAATTTTTTAATATCCACGCTATCTTACCTCTTGATACCTTCAATCCCTTGTTCCTTAGTATAGATGCATACTAATGAAAAAAATATTCCATTGCTTTGTGTACCTTGCCAAAATCACCCTTTTTTTAATCCTCATCCTCTCCTCCCTTGGGATTACTTGCTTTTGGGTGTGATGAGTAGCACCTCGACCTTCCTTGACCTTATTATTCTCCATAACTAACTAAATTTTTTACGTTCTCTTCATGAACAACTAGTATGAGCCCGTGCTATGTAGCAGGATTGTATAAAATATAAAGAAAATAACATAAAATTGGTAGCATGTACTTCTCAATCATATCTTATTAAATCTTCTTGACCTCAATTCTGAGGATAAAAGAAGAAAAAAAAGGATAATAAGGAATTTAAGGAAAAGAGATAGGGAAAGAAAAGTGGGTGAAGTTGGGATAAAGTGGTGGCTCGTGAGATTAGTTTGTCTATCAGTATATTGCATGAATCCACTTCAACTTTACGACCATCTCCTCTTTTTTAGAAAAGAACGTTGAAACTCGTTCCATAACTGAGTCTAAACCTATGGAGTTTGAATATCATGAAAATTATTATCTTTATCATCTTTAAGGCCTTATATTCAGTACAATCTATTCAATTAGACTTCATATAAAAAAATAAAAACGTAGGTCAGCACTAATCTTAGTATGACAGCATAATTATTTTAAAAAAATGACCACATAATTTATAAAAAAATAATAATATAATTTTTAAAATATTTGTTCGAAAATAAAAAATATAAGTATGAAAATAGCACAATAGAATGATGAAAAAATCAACAAATAATTTCATCTCTTTTTTTTATTAGATTTTTTTATTATATTTTCTTCATTTTTACTATTTTTCTCAATTTTGTTCCCTCGATCATGATTTTTTTTTCTCTCTCTCTTCATCCTTGTTAGTGCATGAGATTCAATAATAATCTTTCGTTTCTAGATTCTTTTTCTTCTATTTCTCCATGTTAATGTGGCTTGAATTTTAGATATTTTCATAGATCTGAATTATGATCCGATCCGAAGAATCAATATTGCAATTCGAATGAAATATTTTGTGAGGTCTGTAGTGATAGCAGAGGATACGGACCGATAAATCTGAGCTCGAAGTCTACCACTGGCCTTTTTAGGGACTGTGAGGGCAATGATCCTTACGGTACGGATCAGTATAAATATTATATTTTCTATCAATCTCGATAATTTTTTAAAAATTTAAAAAATTAGATTGGAGTTAAAATTTGAAGAGTTCTGAGTGATTGTATCTCTCTTTTCATCATAGTAAATTTTTTTCTCTTGTATCTTATCCGTAAATGTTAGTTTTATGATCGAATCATGTAAATTCTGCGTTTATTTTTCTCCTTCTTGTTATTCTGTATGATTGTGCGAGTTTGTATGTATTTTATTTTGTGTCTGTTATAATATTTTAATATAATTTTATATTTTGATAGGATATGATTGGATGTGATGGACTGATTTTTTTTTTTGTTTTTTTTGGGAGCGGGGGTAAAAGCAACGAGGGTGGGATGTGATGGGCAACGGTGTAGATTTTTTTTATTTTTGTTTGACAAAGAGTTCCTAAATGGACATAATGGATAAAAGTGATGAGGTGGGATGATACAGATGATAGATTTTTTTTTTTATTTGACAAAAATTTATTTCCCTAGACATCAGCCTTGCATATAACCATCCTCGGACCAAATCCTAACCTCAAGAAAGGACAAATAAGAAATTCATCTATAACCACAACAAACTCCTCCCTCCCTTGACGCCCTACTCATTAGCACGATGCTGGTGTCCTGTATTTGGACCTCACACCTCTCTAATGACCTTCTTAGCCCTTAAAACTGTCCCCAGATCTAGCCTAAATCATATCGATGCCACTCCATCCCCATACATTGGACCTCTTTCTCCCTAGCATACAAAACCAAACCTTCCATGCCTTCTCTACATCACAAATTCAAGAAAAGAGGAAATGGGATATATCCTCTTCTTAGGTTTAATGTACCAAATCTCATACTTACATTTTTTTTTCTAAACACTTTTCTAGAATTAGAAATGGTTGATTGAACATTTAAATAGACTATTGATTGATGGGGTACTCAACACTTGTTCCTCTTGGAAAGTATGATAGGTGCATTGCTAGTTGGTGTACTTGACTGTGGTTCATGATTATTGATTTGAGATTTTTCATGACAGGGAACAAGCATGGCATCAGCAACTGCATCAAGTGAAGAAAAGTCTGCAAACTTTTCCAAAATGGCTTAGTATTCTAAGTTTAAAGATGACTTGGACTTCATACAATAAAAGCCTTTCACTTATGATAGACTTGTTCATTTGCTATTTTCAAATGGTGTGTCTTCTCAATTAATGAGGAGATTGGATCATATATGTTTAATTGAACCAGCAATTTGGAGCTCTAATCATTCTGGTCACCCACTAGACCAGAAGCAATTGCAGGGTGGACGCCATGATGTCTTCCTAAAACTGGTTACTAAACTATTTATGGCCAAAGTTTCAATCGCACCGTTTGATCAAAGATTGAAAAATAATAATTGAGCTACAACTTTTTTATTATATTCACATAAATCTGATATCATCTTTTTTTCTAGGAGAATATTTTGGAATGCAATTTCTAGTTTTTATTTTGATGCAAAAGGACGCATCTCTTAGTTGATATGCAGTTGCTATATCATGTCTCCATCAAAGAGGATGAAAATACTGTTCTAGTTTGTATGCAGTTTTCTGAGATCTAATTTATGTTCATGTCTTACGTGGTTTAATATGGTTATAGAAGATGACTTCAATTATATATCTTTTTTTGCATGATTGTTTGAGAAAATAAAACCTTTCCTAATAATAAATATATAACTTGTCTTGGTTTGTTAGATAAGTAACTCTAATTTAGTTCCAATTCTTTAGGGTTGGTATGTTCTACTCAACCTTATTAATTTAAAAACTTCAATTTTAATAGAACTCTTGGCAACAAAATTATCAACATGAAGAGTAACATTGCTGTTTTTTATGTATTAAGAGAGCAAACAAAACAATCCAAGTTGTAGAGGAGACACATCATATGTTCTTTATAGAATGAAACAAACTAAAGTAATTCTTTTATAACAATCGAGGATCTCATAAAAAAAAGACTAGTAGAAAAATATTATATAGATTTCTTGATCTTGTGTAAGTATCCAAGGGCTATCAAATATATCACTATTGTAGGACTAAATATATGTTTGTACAGATTCTCACATATTTTTCTATTTAAGCATTGGCTTTTTACCATGCAGGCTCTAATTCCAATCAAATACAATCACAAAACATCATGATCAGCCTATGTTAGCCCCAAAAGACTCATACTGCAATGTCCCTAATCAAATATGAGCTATAGACCATGTTGGTTTCTAATATGATTTGCAATGATCTAAGACCTCATTCAACTTGAGTTTCTTGGTCCTATATAAATGACCAAGATCTAACCAGCACATAACCAATATATAAGATGAAAAACATGCTTATATAGATCCTTACAAAGAAAATATATTAGAGTATTAATTTACATATGGACAAAATTTTTAATTGCATTAGGTGAACTTCAAATGCACACTTGTGTACATATCAAGTGGCATGAAATTTTCATAATCTAGTGAAATATTCACTAGAAATGCAGTATCCAAAATGCTTGCAAAAAATACAAATTCAACACTATTCTTGAAGTTGGATGATATGCATATGCATCTTTTCATTATTCTACATGCAAATTAGTTTATAGATATTTTTTTTTTTCGGGTGGGAAGAGGATACTGTCATACTGACACATGTAGGTAGATAGATAGATTGTTCATTGGGTATAGATAGATAGATAGGTAGATAGAAATAAACTTGGCATGGTTGGATGAGTACATGCCATTTTGATCCCTTATCAAATTGTCTGACTTCAAAGATGCTACATATGTTTTTTAATATATATAAAGGTAAGTCATATGTAGCACATTTTTTTTAGAAACATAGAATATGTCATATTCAACTTTTGTTGGATCTAAGAATGTCTTTATTTCATAGCTTTTATTAGTTATTCCTTTAGACTACTACAAGTTTGGCAAAATAGAAGATGATTAAGGCCACAACACAAAAGCGAGAGAGGAGGGAAGGGGGGGAGAGAGAGAGATGGGAGGGGGGGGAGGGAGGATTATAATTCCAAATAAAAAAAAAAAAAAGCCAAAAAAGGAGCAATTAGAACCCTATTTTGAGGTATTAGTGATAATACACTTTGCTTCTAAAAATTTAGCTGAGCTCACATACTTCTTAATAACATTTTAGATCCCTAAAAATGGAAAATAAAATATTTTAAGCTATAAAGAATAGCAACAGACATATATGTTGAAATTTCTACCTAGTAACTCTAGAAAAGAAATTTAAGCAGTGAGCTTCTAATATTGATATAGATGCAACTTTTGCTTCAGTAATTATTGAAATCTCATAAGACTTTCTAATAAGACCATATTTATGCTTGGATGAAAAATTAAGCTTGAATTGCAAAGGGGAAGAGTTAGATGGATATGATCAAGTGAATAAAATCTAAGTGGAGGGACATATTAATGGAAGAAGCAGAACAAGGGTTTTTTGGTCAATTAACTTGTTATAATTGGCTAATCAACTAAAGAGATGTTTGGCTCATGATTGAAATCGGAATTAGAATGGATTAGAGTTGCCAAATTCCTTGAAATATTTGATTTATGATTAGAATCGTAATTAAAATCTAAATAAAAATTTATATCCTCGGAGAGAGTGGGGATTTAATTTTAAGGGGGATTGGGCCATTCCCATTCCATCCTGAAATAGAAATGGGAGTCACTCATTCTCATTCCTATTCCATACTCCAACTCTCTTCAATAAAAAACCTTCTAAATATTTTCACATTTTTTGGTTTAAATAAGGAAGGGGCTTATTTATAAAAGAATCACCTTGGAGGGATAATATTGCATTTCATAAGTGAATGGTATGGCCCAAAAAAACATACAAAATAAAGTAAAACTAAGTGAATGGTATCATGGTAATGAAGTTTATTTCATAGAATCAAGTATTAGTAATAACGATAAAATTCTTTGTCAAGGTTTGATTTCATGTTCTTGTGCCACTTAGTTTTGTGATAAATTTTGATAGAATTTCTTTGTTTAAATTGTGACATGCATTATATCTTTTCATCATTTAACATGTGCTTGCCTTTAATAATACCATAAAAGTTAAAACATATTAAATATGTTTTTTCTTCTTTGATCATAGAAAGTATTGGATTCTCCAACAGAAGTAGTTTAGGTTCTGTGGCAATGGCAACCAAAGTTCAATAGAGTAGAAATTAAGATCCAATATCCTTTCATGTATATGATTCTTCCTCGAAGTTGGAGAACAAGTGTGATATATGCGGGCGTTGGGTCTTATTCACCTTGGGCATCTTCATCAGTATTTGGGTTGTAATAGCTGCTACCGGTGACCTGAGTCCTTTCCTTCTCTTGTATGCTTATGCGAGGATAACAATTTAAGGTAGAGTGCAGTCTTGGCCTATAGCAAAGTGGAAATTTAGTTTCCACGACGACAAGTTTCCATGTAACGATGATCATCATAAATCTTGGAAGTTTGCAAAGGTAGCGAATATAAACTATTAAGCTATCAAAACTATAAGTACCATTTTTTAACGCTTACTATGCAAGTTTGTATCTATTAACTACTTTTTAAACCGTCACGACGCATGCGAGTTTGAATCTATAACTACCTGTTATGCCAAAGAATCGTATGGTTGCCAAGAAAGCTGAAATATGGGTTTTGCTATAATATTTTTTATAATTTTTTATTATAAAAAATATTTTAGATACTTTATTTCCTTCTCCATCCCCACTTGTCCCACCCCCATGGCCGCCTCCCCGCCGGTCTTCCCCCATCCCCCTCACCCTCCGGTGCTCGCGCCCCCCCTCCTCCTGCGATTGCATTGCATCCATGCTCTTGCCGCTCGCCTCCCCGTCTCCTCACCGCATCGCCTCCTTTCTCATGTTGTGCCACCCCCCCACCAGCACTCGTAGCCTCTCGTGATCGTGCCGTCTTCTTGCTCATGCCACGCTTCACCCTCCAACTGGCACTCGTGCTCCCCCACCCCTTGCTCATGTTGCCCCCCCTCTTTCAGTGACCATGCCGCCTCTCTGATTGTGCCCCCTCCGGCCCCCCCACCCCGCCCCCACCCCACCCTCTCTTCTTTCTTCTTCTACGTCGTCCCCCTCCATCTTCTTTCTTCTTTTTCATTGTACTCCCCCTCTTCTTTCTTTTTCTCCAACGCACCCTCTCTCTTTCTTTTTTCTTCTTCTCCACTGTCTATCCACAAGTTCTATGCCCACCGATGCTCTCCCACTCGCACGGCTCCACCACCGCATCCCCCTCCCTTGACCACGATGCCCCCACCATCCTTCGGTGGGTCCTCTGTCCGTCGGATTCTCTGCCACCACCTCTTCCAGCTTCTTCGCCTTTCGAGATAGTAGTCAAGAATTTTGAAAAAAAAATATTATTTTTTATCATATCAAAATAATTTTAATTTTTGAAATATATATTGTACCAGCCATATACATAGATCTCCCATCCAACTGAAATCTGTATGATCTATATTAAATTTGATAATTAAAAATAAATAAAATTAAAAAATAAAAATATTTTTTGAAGCACCGTCTGAAGTATAGGTGCCGTCGTGGCTGTTGCTATGTGAATACTTTAGGATGCTCACATGTTATACTTTTTAGCTTTTGAATATATGACAATTTTGTTTGTGTCCATCATCAAAATTACTTGATTTTTTTTTTTTTTTTGCCGGGCATTAGGCCGTCGGTTCAGTAAGCGACCAACAAGCACGATTTAGGTTCTATGTCCTGATTTGCATATTGATCATCTCCTCCGGTGGTTATTTGTTTGTTGCATGTGGAAATGCATAGTTTTTCTTTGTGATTGAAGAAGGTTGACTGTTTTTCCTTCGAGCCCTAAACAAGCGTCTTCTTTTTTTTTTTTTGGGATAAACCTAAACATTCGTCTTTACTAAAAAAGAAAGTAAATATGATGTGCAAGCCTAGACAACACGAACGTTCATGTCCCAACAACCTAAGCATTAACCATCATACTATGGCATTTTGGAGCATCCATTTAGCCATTGAAAACTCGAGCAATCTGGTTAACTAAATCATTAGTGAGAACAAATGACTAATCAATATGCAGTCTATAACAAAGGCAAAACCAAATGTAGCTTATAAAATATTCACTAAGTCCCTACCCTTGGAACTTGCCTTCTTTCAGGTTATCCTAAGGATTCATGTCGTTGGGTATATAATTTCTGAAAATTATTTATTAAAAAAAATAATTATAAAAAAAATAAATTTATTATATTTGATTGATAAAAAAATTACTTCATAAAATGACACCGAAAAAAAATTATTATGTTTAATTGATGATAAATTTATATAAAAATATAATCAAATTTACGGATATATCCTTCAATACAAAATAATTTTTTAATATTAAAATAATATTATTATTTTTAATTAATATTTATATAATGACTATAACTACGTTGTCTTTTGTATAATGTAATGTCTTTCTTAATTTTTTTATAATTTTTTTTAAAAATAAATTTAAAAAATATAAAAAAAATTAATAATTATATATATAATTTTATTAAAAATATTTTTATTAAATATATATTATCATCATCTAAAAATTTATCAAATATTAATATTTTTATGATATTTATTTTATTTTTTTTAAACTAAATATGGAATTTTTTATCGTCTTTTTCAATCCCAGGCAATACAGAAATCCCTTTCCTGTCTCTTTCTATCACCAGAAAGGACGAAAATGCCAGTCATAAGTGACCACCTGCAACAATTTTTTCATAAGTAATCGCCTGCATTAATTCTCAAAAACCGATGGAAGGCATGCCGGGCACTGAAACACGCAAGATCCCACCCCCTTCCATGAAATACGGGGCCCACCAGTCATCTCTCATGGCCCCCACATGTTAATGGAGGGTGCGTACGCGAGTGTCAGTGGAGCAAGTCCACGTCTTACTTTCGTTGGGATCCATTGCAACTATGCCTTCTAGAATTGGATTCTGGAGCGTGGCCGGAGGGAAATTAATTGGCGCATGGCTTGCAGGTCGCATGAACATGGTGGTGTGCGTGTGTGTCTATATATATATATATATATATATATATATGATAGATATTTCATATGAATTGTCATATAAAAACCTTGATAATAGCTTTGTTAAATTATAATGCTTTATAGCATGATAATATGTTTCATGTTATATTTAATAACTTTTTCTAAATTTTTTATATTTCATGTTAAGATTTTTTAATTTTAATTTGAAGTACTTAGATATTTTTTGGGAAAAAGCGAGAGAGGTCCGCCAACACTGAGTTCTTTTCTCAAATAATACGAAAAAAAAACTTTTTTACCAAAATATATTCAAACCAAACTTATTTATCAAACTGATGTGAGAGGGAAAAACGCCATTTTGAATGGCGTTTTTTCCCCTGCCACGTCATCCCCCATTTCCACGGTGGCATCGTCCCAAAAAAAAAAAAAAAAGGAATAAACGCCATTTGGAATGACGCTTTTAAAAACGCCATTCCAAATGGCGCTTTTAAAAACGCCATTTTGAATGGCGTTTTTAAAAATGCCATTCAAAATGACGTTTTCCAATTTTTCCACCCAAAAATAAAGGAAAAAATCGTGGGAAAATGGAAAATTTTGTTTTTTAAAATTTGAAATTAGTAAATAAATTAAAAATTTTAATTTTGATTGAATTTTAAAATATAAAGATTTGAATTTGTAATTCATTAAAAAATTAATTTAGATTTTTTATTTCAAATTTTTTTTAAAAGATGTCCAAAAAAATCTTAAGAAATTAAAAAAAAATTATCATAGAAAATAAAAAAATTAGACATGTCTAATTACGATGTACTGTGCATGTCTAATTTTAATTTAAATTAGAAAATATCATTTAAATTATTATTTTTATTATTTAATTAAATTTATTTATTAAAAAATTACAAATAGATAAGTAAAGATATTAAAAAAAATAAAAAATAAAAAAAAAAGAGAAAACGCCATTCTCTCCCCTCCCCAAACCCCTTTTTCCCCTCCTTCTCCCTTCTCCTTCTCCCTTCTCAATCTTCTCCTTCTTCCTTTACAAATTTAAGTAAAGGAAAAGAATACATAATATATCATAAAAATAAAAGAAAACTAATATTATATTTTTAAATTATAAAAATTACAAATTAAATTAAAAAATATATCATAAAAAAAGTAAATAAAAGATAAAAAATGGTAATAAAATAGAAATTATAATTTCAAACAAAAAATTATCTTTAATTTAAATTAAAAATTATCATTCAAATTACTATCCTCATTAAAAAATTTAATAAATTAAAACAAATAATTAAACAAATTATGAAAAAAAATTTAAAAAATTTAGAAAAAAGAAAAAGAATAAAAAAATACCGAAGGAAACGGCGTTTTCTCCTTTCCCCCCTTCTTCTCTCCTTCTCCCTCTTCTTCTTTCTCCCTCTTCTCCCTTCTCCGGCGTCTCTCCGACAGCACGACGGTGAGCTGCCTCCTCTCTCTTCCTCTTTTTAAAAAATTTAAAAATTAAAAATTACCAGAAAGAAAGTCAAGGGATCGACTCACAGAGTGTCGCAGTCAAAAATTTTGCGTGCCGTTAAACTCTTTTAGCCATGAGTCGATTCATGGGGTCGACTAAAAAATATAAATCTACTTTTCTTACAATTTTTTATATTATGTATTTGTAATCTATTAATAAATAAATTAAATTAAAAAATAAAAATAATAATTTAAATGATAATTTTTAATTTAAATTTAAATTAAATTTTTTTAAAATTTATAATTATAATTCTTATTTTATTGTTATTTTTTTATTTTCTTATGATACTTTTTTTATTTATTTTAAAATAGTTATTATTTTAAATTATAATTTCATTTTTCTTCCATTTTTTTCTTTTTAGCATTCTATTACGTATTCTTTTTCTTTAATTAAAAAATTATTATTTTTTCTAAAGTTCAATTTACAAAATTTTTTTTCCACATTTTTACACTGGATTTATTTTTTGATCAAAATTTAATTCAAATTAAATTTTCCTCCCTTTTTTTTCTTTATTTAAAATATTTTTTAAATAATAATATTTAAATTAATTTAGTTATTTAAAATATTATTTTTAATTTTAATTACAATTTTAATTCTTATTTCTTAAAATTAAAAATTATAAACTTTGTTCTTCAATTACAATTACAATTTCTATTTTTTTTCAATTCTTTATATTTTTATAAAAATTTTTTAACCTATTTTTAAAAATTTTTTGAATCTTTTTTTCTTTTTTTATTTTCTATGATAATTTTTTTTGAATTTCTTAAGATTTTTTTGGACATCTTTTAAAAAAAATTTGAAATAAAAAATCTAAATTAATTTTTTTAATGAATTACAAATTCAAATCTTTATATTTTAAAATTCAATCAAAATTTAAATTTTTTATTTATTCACTAATTTCAAATTTTAAAAAAAAAAATTTTTCATTTTCTCACGATTTTTTCTTTTATTTTTGGGTGGGAAAATTGAAAAATGGCATTTTGAAAACAGCATTAAAAATGACATTTTTAAAAGCGCCATTTGGAATGGCGTTTTTAAAAGCGCCATTCCAAATGGCGTTTCTTCCTTTTTTTGGGACGATGCCACCGTGGAAATGGGGGATGACGTGGCAGGGGAAAAAACGCCATTCAAAATGGCGTTTTTCCCTCTCACATCAGTTTGGTAAATAAGTTTGGTTTGAATATATTTTGGTAAAAAAATTTTTTTTTCGTATTATTTGGGAAAAGAACTCGCCAACACTTCTGTTTCTCCAATAAAGAGGTACCTTTTAACATTTGAATAATAAATCTTTGGTTGTTGTTACGAGGAATATGGCAATTGGAACGAGTCCCAATTTGCTACCAAAAATAACAAGTCCCAATTCATGAATTAGTTAAATATTAATTCATGGTGGACTGAAGCTTTAATTCAACTTTAACTAAGCTTGATTCAAGCTTGATACAAGTTTGAACAAACTTTAACTCAATTTGAGATTATCAAGCCTGCCAATTAGACCCTTATTAGAATTAATTCAAAAATTAGGCTTGAGCTATGGTCAACAATTAATTTACAAATCAAGCTTGGTTTGAAAATTCAAGCTCATAAATAATTGCAAACCAAGTTTGAGTACATTGAAACGATTAAGTTTAGCTCGATTACATGCCGTACTATAGAGGATCCCATTTCATATGGTCATATTACCATATATGTAGGATAAAATTTTAGAGATATTTACCTGTGTGGAGCTTTGACCACAAATCCCCCTATTAGGAAGAAACAACAACCCCAATTTTCATCTAATAAAAAATATGCTCTTTTTTATCTATGGCTGAAAATGAACTAAATAATGACCATCTAGATTCGTTTGCATATCTAAATTTATCTGAAAATGGTTATAAATTTCAGCATATAACTAATTTTCATAATTATATCCACATCTATTAAAGGAAAATAGATATAGACAATAATTTGATCTATAACCGAATATTTAGTTTGCCTTGTAATTATATTTAATGTTATATAGCTCTTATAAACTTAAGAAAATTAAGTAATAATACTAAAATATCTTTAAATTAATTGAGTTTTTAAATAGTGAAATCTTTGATTTGATAGTCTATAGATTGTAAGCATTTAATTTATGACCATATCTTTTTTTTTTTAAAGGATAAATTAAAGGGGTTATCCCACTTTTTATTAGACAAATTTATAAATATCACGAAAGGGAATTCATGTTTATTTTATTAGTTTCAGATTTGTATCTACATCTATTCAATGTAAATATGAATATAAATTTTAGCATGCAATTGTGTCCATACTTGTATCAATCATGAACTAGAAATAAAAATGGATATGGATATTGTTGGAAATGAATAAACTTAATTGTGCATGAAATCAAGAGATGCTATTTGCTGGTTAAGGAGACCTTTTGTATTCCTAAGAAATCTTGTTTCAAGAGAAGGTATTGAAATTAGTAAACTAAATTAATATTATCTTGTTATTAATAATAATTTTTAGTATTTTCTATAAAATACACTTAGAATTTCTCTCCATGTATAAAATCAAAGTGTCCTTTATAAATATGACTCTTAGTATTTTGTGTAGAGGGTAGTTAAAGGGTTGTAACATTTTCTATATAAAGAGATGTACTTTAGCCATTTTGTATCAAGTGAGTTGAAGGAGGATCAAACAAAGCTAAAGTTCTCTTCTTCTAAAGAGCTCTATTCTTTTCATTCTTTAGTGAAAAATACTATAATACTCCTCTACTCCTCTTCCATCATAACAAAGTGATATTAGAGCAGATTATGGCTACTTAGAGTGCTTCCTATTTTTTGTCTTGCCAACAATTTTGAGAATTTAAGGATTCAAATGAAGACATTACTTGGCTCCCAAGATATCTAGAAGATTGTAGAGAAGGGTATATTAAGCCTCAAGATGAGCATAATATCTTAGCGAACCAAAAGACAACAAGCACAGAGCTTCGAAAGAAAGACAAAATGGCTCTCTTTTTCATCTATCAAGGACTAGATGAGGCCGCATTTGAGAACGTTACTAGTGCTACCAACTCCAAGCAAACATGGGAGATCTTACAAAATTCTTACAAAGGTGTAGAAAAAGTAAAGAAGGTTCGCCTCCCAATCTTGAAAGGTGAGTTTGAAGAATTGCAAATGAAAGAGTTTGAAGTTGTGTCGGACTATTTCATAAGGGTGTTGACTATTGTGAATCAATTGAGGAAGAACGGCAAGACACTTGATGACAATCGGGTCGTGAAAAAAATTCTATGATCCTTGGACCACAAATTTAATTATGTTGTGGCGGCTATTGAAGAGTCTAAAGATTTGGATACTATGATGGTAGATGAGCTTATGGGTTCACTTCAAGCCCATGAGCAAAAGATACTAAAGAGAAGACAAGAGCTATTGGAGTAAGTTCTACAAAACAAACTCTCTATCAATGACAAGGAGGAGTCAAAAGGCGAAAGTAGCCAAAAAAGCCATGATCGTGGCCGAGGACATGGTTGTGGTAGAGATCAAGGTGGAGCCTATGATCGTGGTAGAGGCTGTGGTGACCACAACAATATTGAGGAAGGCAATCAAAATCATGGAGGAAGAGGACAAAGAGGTAGAGGCTGAAGGTATAACAAGAGTCAAGTTCAATATTATAATTGCAATAAGTTTGGGCGTTACTTTTTTGAGTGCTACTCTAATCAATCTAATCAAGTTCATGAGAAAGTCAATTATGCCCAGAAAGAAGATGATGGAGATTACGTGCTTCTACTAGCACGAAGAGGAGGAGAAGCTACCAATTAAAATATGCAGTTCTTGGACTCTGGTGTAAGTAACCATATGTTGGGGCCCAAAAAAATTTTATGGAGCTTGATGAATCGGTGAATGGCTATGTCTCATTTGGAGATGCTTCCAAGATAAAGATGAAGGACATTGGTAAGATACTTATTCAACTCAAAGATGGAAGCTAACAGTTTATTTCCAATGTCTATTATGTGTCTGATATAAAAACCAATATTCTTAATATTGGGCAACTCTTGGAGAGAGGATTTGATATGCAATTAAAGGAAGGAAGCTTCTACCTAAGGAAACATGACAAATTGATTGCTCATGTTCCTATGTCAAATAATCGAATGTTTGTGCTAAACATAAATCATGTTATTGCTAAATGTCTAAGTGCATGTATGAAGGATGTTTCTTAACTTTGGCATTTGCAATTCGGACATGTAAACTTTGGTGCTCTGAAGCTTCTTTCAAGTAAGAGCATAGTGAAGAGGCTACCCTACATTGATGCCCCTAATAAAATATGTGAGGAGTTTGTTCTTGACAAACATCCAAGGGAGAGCTTTCCAAAAGAGTCTTACAACAAAGCAAAAACATAACTTCAACTTATCCCTACCAATATTTGTAGACCGATCACTCCAAGCTTATTGCAGGTCGTCGTTATTTTTTAACTTTTATTGATGATTTCAGTAGAAAAATATGGATGTAGCTCTTGAAAGAGAAATTAGAAGCATTTCAAGCTTTCAAGGAGTTTAAAGCTTTAGTAGAGAATCAAAATGGCTAAACCATTAATGTGTCTTAAATTTACCGCAAGCGCATGGTATGCAATGTGGTATGTTCGATGAGTACGGATCGATCCCACGAGGAATTAATTTTAAACTGTATTTAAATACTTGCTCAGACGAGCTTTAAAGGAAAAGAAGAGAGATTGATTGTTGAATTACGAGCGATCAAAACAGTAAACTAATCAATTATAAATGTAAATTATCTCAAAGATCTAGGACTTTTGAATCCATTAGACCCATGAATTATAGAGCCTTCATATGATTTCTCTTATAATATCCTTGATTAAGGTGTAAAATATGAACAAGCATGAATCATGAAGAGATTTAACTCAATTATAATCCATCAAGCATTTTGTTTTTACTCGAATTAAGAGACTCTTCCTTTCTTCACTTTTCTTGTGTTGTCCAAGTATAGGCTATGAAGGGATTCTGACCCAACTATAACCCATTAAATTTTCATAAGAAAAGAAAAGAAATGATTTAAAAAATTGTGAGCCTTCTACCAATCATCCACTCTTACACCGAATCCAGTATGGACTATGAAGGGATTCTAACCCAACGTTAGCCCATCAAATCTCTTGGCGAAAGGATAAAGGGAGAAGGACTCTAAAAATTAGAAGCTCGAAAAAAGAAGTTCAATGGAGTAAGCTTCTATTTATGATCTAGCTTCGTCGCAAACCCAGAGGGATTGCTTAGCCAGACATAGTTGATTTGAAGTCTAAAAAAAATTAAAATAAAATCTAATTCTACTTGCTGAAATTTAATTTACAAAAACTAAAAATTACAGAATTAAAAGATGTAAAAATTTAAACAACCTTATTGTAGAAATTAAAATTATAGAAATTAAATAGAAAGAGAATAACTAATTTATTGCTGAATAAAAATTCTGATACAAAAATTTTCAACTCTTAAGCCATTAACAAGGCTTAGAATTTGAACAGAAAATAAAATAAAATTTTTAAGAATCAGACTGGTTGAGACCAATCTCTCTTTGCTGACTCTCATTCTTGTGTGTTGGAAGGATGGAAGAAAGTGAGAATAAGATGGTTAAAAAATTTAAAAAGTGAGTATACTGTCTGTCTCATAGATTTTTTATAAGAATTATGGAGTAAAAAAAGATATCTTAAGAATAGGATATTGAGGTTTTTTTATAGGTGTAGATAAGGAGAAGATTTTTATGATTAGGTAATATGGGATTAAAAAAAAAGCTTTCTTTTTAAAGCACGTCTCCGTCGCTTATCCGCATCTGTTCCTTATCTTGATCGTCGCAGACCCCGTGTGTTCAACGTGCATCCACATTCACGCACAAAACTACTTAGTTTCAGCTGTGCACCCCATCCACTGAATGGCCCTTCAAATCCCATTTAATTTTCTATGGAGCACTCCATGTGCCACTGTGCCGCTAAACACCATCCCGTAAAATAAAGAAAGGCTTTTTCCCATCTTTGATCCAAGCCCCACGTCCCATTTCTGGAGAGCCACTTAAAAAAAAATTACTGGAGCATTTTATGGCTTACCAATCTTGTTATGGACCAAGTGGTCCATGGTGGACCACCAACTTGTGGTTGAACCAGATTGACTTTCGACTTCAAATTTAAATCTATTTTAACTTTATTTTCTATTCCGTTTGATCCTTTTAAGCTTACAGATCAGACTCTTCATGTTAGTACATATTTTTCTATAAAATATATGAAAAAAAATAATTATAAAAGAATAAAGATAATTTGATCTATAAATTAATATTTCTATGGATAAATTTATACACTTATCACATCCCCCAATTATTTATTGCTAGTCTCTTAGCAATGCAATATATAATTTTTTTTAAAATTAAGATCATCTTTTACAAAAATAGATCTAAAATTGAAAGTCAAAGAGTTTAATAAGTATCACTAATTAAATATTGAGCTTTAGAAGTAAATTTCGTAATTAGTATAATTAGAAATTTTTTTAGAATACATCAAAAGATCTACAGCACTTGTGTTTGTGATAGCTAACTTAGCATTTGAGTACTGGTTTGTAAAGGACAAATGTATCTTCTCTTACCATCTTATTTTGGTTAATTTTCTATACACCTCCAAATAAAGTTCATGAACTAAAATAGCTTTCACACTGCCTTCTTCTTTTTTTTTTAAATATAATACTGAGCATCCTGACCTTCCCTTCACTGTTTGACACGAACCTCCACACTTGACTTAGGTGCAAAGATCCGATTACTAAGCTTAGGGCAATCCACATATACTCTGTGTTTTGTACTTTTATTTTAGGCAGGTAGCTCTTTCTTCAAATTTAAATTTTTAATTGGAGTGTATATCAATCATCAATTTTAAGTGATAATTGAGTCTTCAGTTAGCCTCACAATCAGCATCTATTTTGCCTTGTCAGTATGCATGTGCAATTAGAAGTGCTAATAGCCTTTAGGTGATCTAAGTAAGCTACTAAAAATCTGCCCAACTAATCTACTCCTTAACTCGCTACAGTCATTAGCAAATACTTTCTAACTCTTATTATTTTTTTTTAGTCTATTTTACTCCAGGATCTCTCTTTTTTGGCACATGTTTCATTCAAAAAAAATTTAAAATTTTTTTAGATTTATTATTATTATTATTATTATATTTTTTAAAAAAATATATTTTTTTTTGACCTCCCCAACTTAAATATCATTATTTCTAATGAAGGTGAAAGAAAATGCATTGCAAGAAAAAGAAAGATGTCACCTGGTGAATACGATGTTGTCCTGAAAGTCCGAAGCCTGAAGATTGGTATCTCTATTTTTTCAATAAAAAAGTCATTAGTTTAAAAAAATTGGGTTGCCTTTCAGAAGCGCTAAGTTTAACGTCTTCAGCTAGACAAAATGTTTCAAGCAATTTAATCGACATAAGTTGGTTCATAGAGAACCATTGCTTCATCAAAAGATTCTTTGGGCAGTTCCAAAAATAGTTTTAATCTTTGACCATTGACTTTAAATACAACACCATTACTTGAATTTTTAATTTTTACAGCTCCATGTGGGAAGACTTCTTTAACTAAGAATGGTCCTGTCTATCTAGACCTAAGCTTTCCAAAAATAGGTGTAATCTAGAATTGTACAAAAAAACTTTATGTCTTGGAGTAAAAGATTTTCTCATAATTACTTGATCACGAAAAGCTTTGGTTCATTCCTTGTACACCCTAGCATTTTCGTAAGCTTCATTTCTAAGTTTTTTTAATTCATTAATTTGAAGCTTCCTATAGGTTTCGGCTACGTCCAAGTCCATATTTAAATTTTTAATGGCCCACGTGGCTTTGTACTCTAGCTCAACAGGCAAGCGACAAGATTTTTCAAATACAATCTTATAGGGAGATATATTCCTAGGTTAGTCTTGAAAGCGGTTCGGTATGCCCATAATGCATCAACTAATTTCAAGGACCAATCCTTTCTATTGGCATTAACAATTTTCTTCAGGATTTGTTTGATCTCTGTTGGATACTTCTACTTGTCCACTAGTCTGAGGGTGATAAGGTGTGGCCAACTTATGGGTGACATTATATTTTTCATTAATGTGGCAAAGGGTCGGTTGCAAAAGTATGTTCCCGATCACTAATGATTGCTTTAGGACTGTCGAAATGGGAGAGAATATTTTTTTTTAGAAATTTTATGACCACTTTGCTATCAGTAGATCTACAGGGAATAGCTTCTACCCATTTTGAGACGTAGTCGACAGCTAATAAAATGTATTCATTTCAAATGAGTTTGAAAATGGACCCATGAAATCGATCCCCCATACATCAAAAATTTCAACCACCAAGGTTGGGTTAAGAGGTATCATATTTCTCTTGGTGATTCACCCCATTTGTTGGCATCGAGCATAACTTCTACAGTACTCATATGCATCCTTGAATAAATTAGATCAATAAAATCCATATTGGAGGATCTTGGCAGCTGTTTTCTTGGACGCAAAGTGACCACCACATGCTTGGTCATAACAGAAAGATAAAATACTTCTAACCTCATTGTTTGGGATATACCTTCTAATAATTTGATCAAACACTGCTTAAAGAGGTATGGATCATCCCAAATGAAATACTTCACTTGGGCAAAGAATTTGTATCTGTCTTGAGCAGTCCAGTGAGAAGAAACTTTATCAATGGCTAAATAGTTGACAATATCGGCATACCATGGTTCAGTGGATACGGACATGAGCTGCTCATCAGGATAAAGTTTATTGATGGGTGGTTCACTAGATGGTGCGACTATGATTCGAGACAAGTGATCCGCTGCTGCATTCTCTGTTCTTTTTTGTCTCTAATTTCTAGGTCAAATTTTTGAAGAAGTAAAATCTATCGTATCAACCACGCCTTAGTATCTTTCTTTGCTAAGAGATGTCAATGGCTAGGTGATCAGTATAGACAATGGTGTGTGATCCAACCAAATAGGATCTAAATTTTTCTATAGCAAAGACAACGGCAAGAAACTCCTTTTCAGTGGTAGTATAATTAAGTTGTGCATCATTTAAGATTTTGCTTGTATAGTAAATAACTTAGGCAGCTTATTAATTCTTTGACCTAAAACTATACCTACAGAATGATCGGACGCATCACACATAAATTCAAAAGGTTCAGACCAGACTGGAGGGTGAATGATGGGAGCTGAAATGAGTATCTTTTAAGAAATTCAAAAGACTCTAAATACTCAGGAGTGAATTCAAACTTTATTTCTTTTACTAAGAGATTTGTTAATGGATGAGCCACTTTGCTGAAATTGGCAATGAATCTTCTATAGAATCTAGCAAGTCCTAAAAATGAACGGATTTTTTTGACAGACTTGAATGGTGGAAGACTTGCAATCAGATCTACTTTGACTTTGTCCACTTCAATTCATTTTTTGAAACTACATGGCCAAGAACTATTCCTTCTTTAACCATAAATTGATATTTTTTCCAGTTAAGAACTAAGTGCTTCTCCTTACATCTTTCTAGGACTAATCTCAGATGATCTTATCATTCATAAATGGTAGGGCCAAAGATAGAAAATCATCCATAAAAATTTCTAAAAATCGTTCAACCATATTCGAAAAAATACGGATCATGCATCTTTGGAAGGTTGCCGGTGCATACATAATCTAAAGGGCATACGCCTATAAACGAAGGTTCCAAATGGACAAGTGAATATAGTCTTTTTCTGATCTTGGGGCTATGGGGATTTGATTATAGCGGAGTATCCATCGAGAAAATAGTAGAACTCTTGTATAGCTAATTTTTCTAGCATTTGATCAATAAACGGTAATGAAAAGTGATCTTTTCTTGTTGCAACATTCAGTTTTTTATAGTCTATACAGACTCTCCATCCCGTTTGGGTCCTAGTTGGGATAAGTTCATTTGCTTCATTCTAGACTACTGTTACCCCAGACTTTTTGGGTACCACTTGTACAAGGCTTACCCATGAGCTATCAGAGATGGGTAGATAATTTCATTATTAAGTAGCTTTAAGATTTTTTTTTTGACTACATCTTTCATGGCTGGGTTAAGTCTTCTCTGAGCATCTCTAGTTGGTTTGACCTCTTCTTCTAGTGTATTCTGTGTTGAACTATGGAAGGACTTATTTCCTTGATATCAGTCATGGTCCAATATATTGCATCACGATTCTCTCTTAAAATTGCTAATAACTTCTCCTCTTTTAGGATTTAGGTCATATGCAATAATTATAGACAAGATTTCTGCTGAACCTAAATATGCATACTTAAGGTGCTCAGGGAGGGTTTCAATTCCAATTTCAGTGCCTCCTCTATTGATGGCTTGAGTGATGGTTTAATCATTTTCATGATTGATTCAGTGGGAGGCTCTTGTCTTTGACTATTCTTATTGTCTATAGAAGTTTCATTGATGTCCTCAGGTTCATTAATTGGCCAGAAACTTGACTCAAGCTGACTTCCTCATCGCTAATGTCAATGGGTTCATAAATTTCTTCTTGAATTACATTTACATCAGCATGTTGGATGGATTCCTATTCTAGGTTAAATATATTCAGCTCAATTATCATGTTCCCAGAAGATAGCTTCATAAGTCCATTCTGATAGTTAATTTCAGCATTTGCAGTAGCTAAGAATGGTCTTCCTAAAATAACTAGGATATGACCCTTGAAATTCGCAACTGGTTCGATTTCTAAAATGATAAAATCAATAGAAAGATAAAATTATCAATTTAATTAAAACATCTTCTACATTCCTTTAGGGATCCTCAGAGATCTATCTGCTAATTGTAACGTGATCTTTGTCGGTAGAATTTTTCTAATCCTAACTACTTATAAACTGAAAATGAAAGAATATTTATACTAGCCCCTAAATCTATTAAGGCCTTCTCAATGTGGGTTTCTCTAATATCACATGAAATTGTTGGAGATCCTGGATCCTTATATTTTATTGGTATATGACTAGATAAGTATGAGCTCACACTTCTGCTAAAAATTCTCTTGGGTACATTGTGGTTCTTTTCTTAGTAAAAGGCCTTTTAAAAATTTAGCATAGGTCAGAACTTGTTTAATCATGTCTAAAGAAGAATATTCATCTGGACTTGCTTAAACATCTCTAAAATTTTATCCAAATATTTTATTTTTTATTAGACCTTAATTATTTGAAAAAAAGCTCTAGAAATTGTGAGTTATGGGCTCAGTGTACCATTAGTTTCAGGAGCCTGAGTTTGTAAGGTGGGTTATTCATAAGGTGACTCAGCAAATGAGTTTTCTTTATCATCAGATGTATCTACCTTATTGTCTATTTATTTTCTAGATCTTAAGGTGTGAATAGCATTCACATGATTGACTTGATTTTCTTGTTGGGGTCGTGGACTATTTGATTTCTCGGGTTAGGTTTAGGTTGGCTCGGTAGCTTACTTCATTCTCGCTCACTCATAACAGAGGCTAGCTAATCTACTTGCATTTTCAAACGGACAATGACTTGGGTGTTAGTATTTATAAGTTGACTCATGTTTGTATGAAATTGCTCAGTGTGGCATTGGTGACGGCACTGGATTTGGCAGGACTTCTAGGCTTTTCTCTAAGAACTAAGTTTTTTCTCATTATTATTGAAGCCTGGTGGGTTGTTCATCACAGGATTAGGCCTTGAATTTTGTTGATTTTCTCATTATATTGATTTTGTGACCATAAAAAATTTGAATGATTTCTCCATCCTGAGTGATATGTGGGTGCATAGGGATTGTTCACTGGTCTCTGGTATGTGGCATTTACCTGAGCACATCCATTCTCTACTGGGTTCATTAGGAAGGGACATTCCTCAAGGACATGGTCAGGTGCACTACAAGCATTGCACATGGGTGCAAAAACTTGATTCACACTGACGGGTCTCTGTAGCTCTAAGGCCTCTAACCTACGTGCTAACGTTGCAATTTTGGTCTCTGCAGCTAGGAAAGTTTGAATTTGGTGTATTCTTCCTCTTGAAGGTATTGGTCTCTCAGGTTTCCTAGTTGTTTCCCGTTATAAATTTTCTTAGCTAGGTCTTCTAGAAATTACCAGCTTAGTGGGTTCCTTGTACATGAATTGACCCTGGCACATGGACTCTAGCATGGTTCTAGAATTTGAATCTAGTCCTTCATAAATTATCTGATATAGCCTCCAGATTTTTATTCCATGGTGTGGGCATTGGGTCAAGAGGTTCTTAAAGTGATCAAAGTATTTCCAAAATGATTCTCCAGCTAGTTAGTAAATTGGTTTATCTCATTTCTAATCCTAACTATTTTGTGATAGGAAAAGAACTTCTTTAGGAACACTCTTACAAAATCCTCCCAGGTTGTAACATATTGGTTTGGAAGACTATAAAGCCACTTTTTAGCATTATCTTTAGGACAAAATTGATCAGTCTTAGCTTAACCTCATCCTCTGACAGTTGTTGCAGCCTCATGGTTGCACAAACCTCTTCAAACTCTCTAATGAATATATATACATCCTCTATTTCTGTAAATTTTGGAAGTGTTGATAATTTGAGATTTAATTTCAAAGTTGTTTGCGGTGGGTTGGGGCAACCTGATGCCAGAAGGTTGGACGGAACCGACTGAATAACATAAATTCTTAAGGGTTTGGGGTTGATTGGGTTCTCCCATTGTAGAAGTTTTTGGGTTTGAAACAGGAATCCAATTAATTCTTACTAGTTGATCTGACACTTTTTTTCATGAAAGAAGTGAAGAAAGTACTTTTTTTTTGATTTTTTTTTGATTTTTTTTCAATCGAGTTTTCAATCAAAAGAAGAGAAAAGAAAAGAAGTCCTGACTAAGATTTTTCTAATCGCCTTCGAGCACTCTAAGTTCGAAATCGACTAATCGAATCAGCTAGGTAAGTGTAAGATTGGTGAGAGATTTTTCGTACTTTCGCAACAGACCTAATTAGATAACCATCTTTCTTCGGAACGTAGTTTCTGAACCACTTTCCTAGACACCGACAGGCTAACCAACTTAAATCTGATCCAACTCTTGGGTTTTTTATCCTAATGAGCTCGGATATCCTTAAGACTGGCGTCTAATCAATTTTATTTAAATGTTAGGTTATGTAGATGCAAGGAAGTGATTTGTGGGCTAAAAAGGAGTGATCAAATCTCCACCTTATCTGATTAATGGGTGATGTCCTTAAGATGTATTATGAAAATATAATGCAAAGAAAGTAAGGTGACCAAACAAAGTAGAAGGTTTTTAAAGTTTAGGTGCTTCTTTATATTAGTTAAATCTTATGCAATTAGTGTTTTCTTTTTTTTATGTTAATCTAATTACAGAAACTAAAGTAAATATTGAGTTTTAGATTAGTAAGTTATAAAAGAAATGAAAAAATCCAACTAACAAGGAATTAAATTAGCTAATAAGAAAATGAAACTTATGCAATTTAAATATAATGATAGAAATCTAATCTATATTACAAGTAAGAAATTAATTGAGCAAATAAAATAGCAATTAAAAGAGAAATCTCAGAATAAAAGATAACAATTTTTTTTTATGCAAATCAAAATCTATCTTAGGACTACCATACAACGTAACTTCCTGTTACACTAGGACAACCTCATATCAAGATAAATTTTGATTTGACTAAAATAATTAAAAAGGCATAAAAAAATTACTAAAACTAAAACTAAAAGCATGAAGAACAAGAATCTGAAATACAATTTAAACACGTCGATTCTCCAGCAACGGTGCCAAAAATTTGATGTGTCTTAAATTTACCGTAAGCACACGATGTGCAATGTAGTATATTCGATGAGTACGGATCGATCCCACGAGAAATTGGATTTTAAACTGTATTTAAATGCTTGCTCAGACGAGCTTTAAAGGAAAAGAAGAGAGATTGATTGTTGAATTATAAATGACCAAAACAGTAAGCTAATCAATTATAAATGTAAATTATCTCAAAGATTTAGGACTTTTGAATCCACTAGACCAATGAATTAGAGAGCCTTCATATGATTTTTCTTATAATGTCCCTTGATTAAGATGTAAAACATAAACAAGAATGGACCATGAAGAGATTTAACTCAACTATGATTCATCAAGCATTTTATTTTTATCCTAATTAAGGGACTCTTCCTTTCTTTATTGTCCAAGTATAGGCTACGAAGGAATTCTGATTCAGCTATAACCCATCAAGATTTTCATAAGAAAAGTGAAGAAACGATTTAGAAAATTGTGAGTCTTCTATCAATCATCTACTCTTGCACCGAATCAAGTATGGACTATGAAGGAATTCTAACCCAATGATAGTCTATCAAATCTCTTGGTGAGAGAGATGAAGGAAGAATGACTCTAAAAATTAAAAGCTCGAAAAGTGAGGTTCAATGGAGTATGCTTCTATTCATGATTTAGCTTTGTTGGTGCAAAAATCCGCTCGCGCCGGAGAAGCTGGAGTCGGAGAAGCCGCGGTCGCCGCCGGGACCTGCAAGGGAAGTCTAAACCGGAGGTGGGGTTGCTCCGGTAAGACCCTCCGACGCTCAAGTCAGTTCTCTGCCTCAACAAGAATGGAGTGCTCGAACGGAGAATTTAGCAGAGTTTGAGATAAGAAAAAGGAGCTTAAAGAATAACGTATCTGAATCCCCTTTTTATAGGCGGAGGAGGCAACGGATTGATGGCGACGTTCGTAACCGTCTGGTAGTGGGCCGCCCATGGTCAGGGGAATTGATTGCGGAAGATAGTGGAGCGGACACGTGGCCATTACCTCGGCCCGTCACGTAGAATCTGTTATGAGGGGTGGAGCAGCGTCCGTTGTCAGCAGATAGGAGAATCGCATGGTATCCGTCGCAGGAGGTGGAGCAGGGCGGCTATGGTTGCTGTGGCCTGTCAGGGAATGATAGTACTGCGCGGGGTCTGCCACAGGAAGTAGGGCAGGGTCGTTGCCGTTTTGAGGGCCTGTCAGGGGGCGCGGATCTGTCGATTGAAGCTCGGCAATGGCCGGAGCCCGGTTTCTGTTGGGGTCCGGGTAGGGCCCTCCTGGCGGTAGGGGTCGTGAGCGGAGCCCGACTCCCGGGGGAGTCCGGGCGGAACTGCACTTGCTGTCGGCGGTGGAGCCCGGCTCCCGTAGGAGTCCGGGCGGAGCTGTGCTGCAATCAAAGTTAAGGGTGAAGTCCGGCTCTGGTAGGAGTCCGGATGGAGCTTACCATCGGTTGATACTGAGAGCGGAGCCCGGCTCCCGTAGGAGTCTGGGCGGAGCTGTTCTGATGTTGGCGGTGGAGTCCGGCTCCTGTAGGAGTCCGGGCGGAGCTGCGCTGATCCGGCTCCCGTAGGAGTCAGGGCGGAGCTGCACTTGCTGTCGGCGGTGGAGCCCGGCTCCCGTAGGAGTCCGGGCGGAGCTGCGCTGCAATCAAAGTTAAGGGTGAAGTCCGACTCTGGTAGGAGTCCGGATGGAGCTTACCATCGGTTGATACTGAGAGCGGAGCCCGGCTCCCGTAGGAGTCCGGGCGGAGCTGTTCTGATGTTGGCGGCGGAGTCCGGCTCCTGTAGGAGTCCGAGCGGAGCTGCGCTGATGTCGTCGGTGGAGCCCGGCTCCCGTAGGAGTCCGGGCGGAGCTGCACTTGCTGTCGGCGGTGGAGCCCGGCTCCCGTAGGAGTCCGGGCGGAGCTGCGCTGATGTCGTCGGTGGAGCCCGGCTCCCGTAGGAGTCCGGGCGGAGCTGCACTTGCTGTCGGTGGTGGAGCCCGGCTCCCGTAGGAGTCCGGGCGGAGCTGCGCTGCAATCAAAGTTAAGGGTGAAGTCCGGCTCTGGTAGGAGTCCGGATGGAGCTTACCATCGGTTGATACTGAGAGCGGAGCCCGGCTCCCGTAGGAGTCCGGGCAGAGCTGTTCTGATGTTGGCGGCGGAGTCCGGCTCCCGTAGGAGTCCGAGCGGAGCTGCGCTGATGTCGTCGGTGGAGCCCGGCTCCCGTAGGAGTCAGGGCGGAGCTGCACTTGCTATCGGCGGTGGAGCCCGGCTCCCGTAGGAGTCCGGGCGGAGCTGCGCTGATGTCGTCGGTGGAGCCCGGCTCCCGTAGGAGTCTGGGCGGAGCTGCACTTGCTGTCGGCGGTGGAGCCCGGCTCCCGTAGGAGTCCGGGCGGAGCTGCGCTGCAATCAAAGTTAAGGGTGAAGTCCGGCTCTGGTAGGAGTCCGGATGGAGCTTACCATCGGTTGACACTGAGAGCGGAGCCCGGCTCCCGTAGGAGTCCGGGCGGAGCTGTTCTGATGTTGGCGGTGGAGTCCGACTCCCGTAGGAGTCCGGGCGGAGCTGCGCTGATATCGTCGGTGGAGCCCGGCTCCCGTAGGAGTCCGGGCGGAGCTGCACTTGCTGTTGGCGGTGGAGCCCGGCTCCCGTAGGAGTCCGAGCGGAGCTGCGCTGATGTCGATTCCGTCGAGGGTTCCGGCTGTGGGTATTTTATATCCAACACCAGTCCCCCTACATCCGAGTTTTGAATTTCAAATGAAGGAAGTACACAAAGGTACAGCCGGAACCGTCCCTTCGAATCCCGCGCCCTGCCGCTCCCAAATATTTTGGCATTAAATGAGCGCGTGCTGGAGTCTTCTCGAATTAGGGCGGTACAAGGGGACGCTTCGAAGACCCCACAGGTACGCTGGCCCAGGTACGATGCAATTATGATCCTGCCAACCGCCAGCCGCCTTTAGCCGCCTGCCACGGGGAGTGGGACACGCGTCGGATGCGGACTGGCCTGGGGGGATTCGAGATCATTATGGCGCTGGATCCCAGGGTCTATTTAAACCCATCCTCCCCCCTTCAGGCGTCCCACTCTATTTCTGATTTTTTGCTGGCGTCTGTCATCTCCCCGAGAGTCTGCTCTAGCGAACGCCCTCTCGAGCCGTAGGCGCCTTCCGTTTCTCGCTCCCAGGTCCCCAGAGCAAGATAGGTTAGTGCCAACCTTCTTCTTCTTACCGCCTAGGGGCTTCTCCTCTTTTCATTTCTTTTGTGTCTTCTTCTGAGTTGACCTTCGGCGTCTCGTTCCCTTCTCGGTTTGCCTTTCTAGGGTCCTTTAGGTTCTCCCCCCAAAAAATGTCTTCCGACTCTTCTGCCCCCGTAAGTTCTGAGAGTTCTTCTGCTTCGAACCCCCAGGCCCCCGTTTCTGCGGACGAACCCGCGTTCGGGGCAGGGCCTCGCCCGATTTTTGCACCGGGCGCCATTCCATGTTCGTCGACTCCGGACGAACTCCTCCTGATAAGGGCTCGGTACGGGGTTCCTTCGGAGTACGACTTGGAGCTTCCTGGCCCCTCTGACCGGGCCAGCGCTCCCCCTCCTGGTCGCTTTTGTTTGTACCAGGAGGCATTCCGTACCGGACTCCGGCTTCCGCTTCCTGTCTTTGTTGCCGCCTTCTTTCGTTTCTTAGACATTTCTCTCGCCTCTGTCGCCCCGAATTCCTTTAGGTTTTTGATAGGGTTTCTCTCTCTCTGCCATATAGCCGAGGTCCAGCCATCCCTCTCCCTGTTCAAACATTTCTACACCTTCAAACACCATCCTTCAGCGAAGGACTGATGGTACTTCTCCTCCCAGTTCGGTAAGAAGGGGTTGCTGAAGGGCGCCCCTTCTTCGATTCACAATTGGAAGGGGAAATTTCTCTTTGTCTACTGTCCGACCTTGGAACTAGGTCTGCCCCCTTGGGGGTCTCTGAGGGATTCCGTCCGCCGGGCTCCCAGCCTAGGAGAGGACGACCTCTAGGCTGCCCAGAAGCTTCTGAGTTATCCCGCTCCTTCCCTTCCTAACCTTCTGAGGGAGCAGCTTCTTTTCAACATCGGCCTGAGCCCTCAGGATCCAGCAAGTATTTATCTTTCCTTTTCTTGCCTTCTTCTTCTTTTTCCTCTTTTTCTCCTTCTCTCTCTCTTTTTTTTTTTTTTTTTTTTGACTCTGGACTGATTGGTGCCGCTTTCTCTTTCTTCTTTTATTTTTTTATTTTTTTTTTTTTTTCAGCAATGGACGCCGAAGCCACGCGGATGCTCGTCAAGGCTATGAGAGCTCAGAAGAGGAAGGGCGCGACGACCTCCGATTCGACGAAGAGGGCCAGGGTGGAGGAGACGAGCTTGGCTGCGCCCGTCCAGGCGACCCCGGCCATCGACATTCCTTCGGATGCCGAGCCGGCGGCCCCCCGGGCTCCCTCAAGGAGCCCGCTGACTGAGGTCCCCATTCCGGAGGTCCGCCCCATGGAGGCGCCCGCCGCGGGGAGGAGGAGGAAATCGGTGGCCCGCAGGGTGAGCAGCCATCGAGCCGCTGTAGACGAGTCCGTCTGCTCTGAGGGGGGATCGGAGAACCCCTTCAACGACAAGGCTATGATCCGGCGGCTGCTCGATGGTTGCATTCTGTCCGACGTCGTGGAGAGGATCGATCGCGCCGATCCCGAGCAGCGGGCCTGGGACACTTTGGGGTCCTTTCTTGAGGTAAGCGAATTTTTACTTGCACAGTTGCTCGGTCTTTGTTGTAATTCTCTATCTGTCCTTGCAGATCGGGCACCAGCTCTTCGCCTATGTCGAGGCGTCGGGCCGCATGAAAAGGGACCTTCTTCGGGTGGAGGAGCGCTGCCAAGACGAGGTTGCTCGTCTCCAAGCGAAGACGGCCGAGGTGGCCGCCCTTCGGGAGGCCCTGGAGAGAGAGAGACAAGACCGGGAAGAGGAAAGACGAGCCTGGGAGGAGGAGAGGCGAAGCTTGGAGGAGTCGGCGAGGAAGGCGGAGGCCGAGGTCGCCCATCTGGCCGAGCAAACTCCGGTTCTGGTCTCGGAGGCCAGGACCCTTGCGGTGGAGGAGTTCAAGGCTTCCGCGGAGATGAGGGAGCTGAACGTCCAGTTCGGCCTGGAGGCGTTTACCAAGGGGTTCGAGCTCTGCCGAGAGAGGGTGGCCAGTAGATACCCCGACCTTGATCTCGGCTTTTTGGAGGAGTCTGACGACGAGGCCGCCCCTTCGTCCGCCGCTACCGCAGTCGCACCCCCCGCGCCGAGCTCTCCACCCCCTGCCCCCGAGGTCTGAGACCTCCGATCTTGTATCTTTCTTTTGTCGCCATATTTCCTTTCCGCTTGTCTTCAAAATTAATCAATAAAGTCGAACTTCTTATTGTGGATGGTCTTTTCTTCCCCCTGCTCCTCTTTTTCTACCTTTCTCCTTGTAATGAGTCGGTCTTTGACATTTGCATCTTCTGATGGCAGTGTCCTGCCGAAGCACTCCCCTTGCCCCTGGGGGTCCCGCTGAAGTCAACTATCCAACGACTGAAAAAGGAGGTCCTCCACCTGACGAAGAGGTTGAAGAAGTCGGAGGGCGAGCTCCGCCAGGCGAAAAAATGCTATTCCGAGGCCGCCGCTGAGGCCGCTCACTTCAGGAGTCTCCAAGTGAAGGCAATCATGGACTACAGCCGGAGGAAGGCGAACTTCACAAAGGAGCTCGAGGAATGCACGAAGAGCGCCAGCGACCGAACTTGGGCTCAAGAAGCTAGGATCAGCGCCCTTAAGGTGGAGCTGTCAGCTGTGAAGAGGAGGATCGGCCAGCTGGAAGGGAACTCATCCCGGCTCACGGCGCGGGATGAGCAGAAATGGTCACAGAAGGTCTCCGACCTCCAGAAGCAGCTTCAAGATGCTGAGATGGGCCACGATGTGCAGCGGGCCAGCTGGCGCCGGCAGGTAGAAGAGTACAAAGGGAGATTCCGTCAAGCGGCGGACGAGGTTGTTCATCTCCAGAGGCAGTTGGTTACTAGGGCGCAGCTTGCTAACGCCCAAGATGCCGAAGAGCTCCTAGCCCTGAGGGGCACTGTCGAGGGGATTTCTGTCTCCCTTGGGGAGAAGACAGCCGAGCTTCAACAAGTGAGCATCCAACTGGCGCTTGAGCGGAGGGCCGTCGCGGACGCAGAGGCAGAGTCCGAAGTTCTGCGGAAGCAGCGTCGAGAAGCGGAGGCTGAAAGTCGGCGACTTCGTCAGGCGCTCCAGGATGCACTGCGGAAGAAGGAAGAACTAGAAGAAGCAGTGGAGAGCCTGAGGCAGTCCTGGTCGAGCGATGGAAGTGATAACCCTAGGTCGGAGGGAGCAGGGCCTCCTTAGAGTTCTTTTGTCTTCATGTAATCACCCCCTTGTCTTTTGTCGTTTTGCTCTTCTTTCCCTGGCCGTCCTGGCCCTGTAGTATGCATATGGGAAATGAAAAAAAGTGCTTTGCGTTACCTCATCCACGCATAACATGATGTTGTCGTCTGTTGACCTTCTCCTGTCGTTCGACTTGTCGTCACGGGGGGGGCTCTTCCCTTCCATCCGTCCTTGTCGTGTGGCCGGGTTTCGCCGCCATTATTAACCCCTGCTGCGGGAGTGGCTGACGGAGCCTGGCTTCCGTGGGAGTCCGGGCGAAGTCTTCCTTGTCGTAGGAACCCGGCTCCCGTAGGAGTCCGGGTGAAGCCTTCTTTGCGGTGGGACCCGGCTCCCGTAGGAGTCCGGGTGAAGTCTTCTTTGGCGTAGGGACCCGGCTCCCGTAGGAGTCCGGGTGAAGTCTCCTTGGCGGCGGAACCCGGCTCCCGTAGGAGTCCGGGTGAAGCCTTCTTGGCGGTGAAACCCGGCTCCCGTAGGAGTCCGGGTGAAGTCTTCTTTGGCGTATGGACCCGGCTCCCGTAGGAGTCCGGGTGAATACTTCTTTGGCGTAGGGACCCGGCTCCCGTAGGAGTCCGGGTGAAGTCTCCTTGGCGGTGGAACCCGGCTCCCGTAGGAGTCCGGGTGAAGCCTTTTTGGCGGCGAAACCCGACTCCCGTAGGAGTCCGGGTGAAGTCTTCTTTGGTGTAGGGACCCGGCTCCCGTAGGAGTCCGGGTGAAGTCTCCTTGACGGCGGAACCCGACTCCCGTAGGAGTCCGGGTGAAGCCTTCTTGGCGATGAAACCCGACTCCCGTAGGAGTCCCGTAGGAGTCCGGGTGAAGTCTTCTTTGGCGTAGGGACCCGACTTCAGTAGGAGTCCGGGCTTTCCATTTTGCTCATGTCAGGACGAGGTTCTCCTCCTGTTCCTGACAGGGCTGTGGGGGCACATTAGGGCGTTGCAAGGCCTCTCCCCCCATCCGGTCTAAAAGAACCGGGCCTTCGACTTTGCTCAAGTTAGGGCGAGGTTCTCCTCCTGTCCCTAACAGGGCTGTGGGGGCACATTAGGGCGTTGTAAGGCCTCTCCCCCCATCCGGTCTAAAAGAACCGGGCCTTCGACTTTGCTCAAGTTAGGGTGAGGTTCTCCTCCTGTCCCTAACAGGGCTGTGGGGGCACATTAGGGTGTTGTAAGGCCTCTCCCCCCATCCGGTCTAAAAGAACCGGGCCTTCGACTTTGCTCAAGTTAGGGCGAGGTTCTCCTCCTGTCCCTAACAGGGCTGTGGGGGCACATTAGGGCGTTGTAAGGCCTCTCCCCCCATCCGGTCTAAAAGAATCGGGCCTTTGACTTTGCTCATGTCAGGACGAGGTCCTCCTCCTGTTTCCGACATGGCCGTTGTTTTTGGAGGGGTCATATTCAGTCATAATACATCCATGTTAAGTAGGAGGGGCACGTTAGCTAGAAAGAAGAGTAGATTCAAAACGAAATAGTAAGTGATACATTTACAGTTCTCCCCTCTTCCTTGAGGCCCTCCGGCGATGGAGTCGATGGTCCCGATAGGAGGCCGGTCCCCGGGCTGCTCCTCCCTTTTCTGTAGTTCGGGCGGTGGGAGGGCTCTTGGCCGGTCTCCCCTACCCTCAGGCCTGCGGCGGATGAACCTGTCGAGTCGACCTCGCCGGATGAGCTCCTCGATCTCGTCCTGGAGCTGGATGCATTCTTCAGTGTCGTGGCCGTGGTCGCGGTGGTAGAGGCAGAACTTGTTGGGGTTGCGCTTCCCGGGGTGCGTGCGCATCCTCTCTGGCCTAGGGAGCTACTCCCTGACCTCCATCAGCACCTGGGCCCTCGAGGCATTGAGAGGGGCGTAGTTGCGGAATTTCCCTGGCGGGAAACTCCGCCGAAACCTGTTGTCCGGGCTTCTCTGCCTGCGCGCCCTGGGGGGAGTACGGGCGCGCTTATGTCCAGGAGGGGATCGGGAGCGAGGCCGGGCTTCTTTTGGCCTCTTCTCGACTGCGGGCTTACCAGAATCTCCCGTCTGACGCTCCCTCGCAGTCTCTTCGTCCTTCATTTTGAAGGCCTCTTCCGCTCGGGCGTATCCTTCAGCCCGAGCCAGTAGATCAGCAAAATCCCTGGGGTACTTCTTCTCCAGGGAGTACAAAAGGTCGTTCTTCTGAAGGCCACCCTTCAGGGCGGCCATGGCAACTGACTGGTCCAAGTTCCGAACCTCCAACGCCGCGATATTGAAGCGGTTGACGTAGGCCCGTATGGACTCCCCTTCCCTCTGCTTGATGTTGATGAGGGACTCCGAACCTTTCCGGGGAAGCCGGCTGCTGACGAAATGGGCCACGAATTGGTGGCTCATTTGATCGAAGGAGAATATGGTACCCGACTTCAGAGCCGAGTACCAGTTCCTCGCTGCTCCCTTCAAAGTAGATGGGAAAGCCCGGCACAAGATGGCGTCGGGAGCACCGTGAAGCAGCATCATCGTTCGGAAGGCCTCCAGATGATCCACCGGGTCCGACGTCTCGTCGTAGCTTTCAAACTGGGGGAGCTTGAAATTCGGCGGGATCGGTTCCTGCATGATCATTTGGGAGAAGGGAGGGTCAGTGCAGATATCCTCACCATAAACGGGAGGCGCATGGCGGAGTTCTTCGATCCGCCGGTTCATCTCCTGGAGCCTCCGGTCCAGGAAGTCCTCTCGACTCCGAGTCTCGAGGGTCCTTTGGCAGAACGGGGGCAGGGATCTCCCAGGGGTGGAGTCGTGGTCCGACCGAGGGCTCTCTACCCTCGGATTCGCCTTCCCAGGAAGGACGGGGCGGCTGGCCCAGGTGGCCCGCCCCACCGTCGGGTTCTGGCATTCCGGAGATGCCCCCTCCGGATGCGCCGACGCCTGCGGCTGCTGCTGCTGTATTGCTTGTACGGCCTCGACGAGGCCTTTGACCTGCTGCGCCAGCAAGTCAAACTGCTCCGCGCCGACCGCCGCCGCCGGAGGGGGAGGAGGAGGAGGCTGAGAAACGGGAGGGGAGGCTGGAGCCTGAGATCTGGCCGCGGAGGCCGTGGACCGCCGGGTGGACGCCTTGCGCGGAGGCATCGAGTGTCGATCTCGCGGGGGAGGATTAGGAATGGATGACGGAGAGATGGTCGGAGGCGGTTCCGCTGAACACTCCTTTAAGAACAAGGGTGCTGCGAAGACACAAGCCCCTTCCTCTAGCGCCAATCCTGTTGGTGCAAAAATTCGCTCGCGCCGGAGAAGCTGGAGTCGGGGAAGCCGCGGTCGCCGCCGGGACCTGCAAGGGAAGTCTAAACCGGAGGTGGGGTTGCTCCGGCAAGACCCTCCGACGCTCAAGTCAGTTCTCTGCCTCAACAAGAATGGAGTGCTCGAACGGAGAATTTAGCAGAGTTTGAGATAAGGAAAAGGAGCTTAAAGAATAACGTATCTGAATCCTCTTTTTATAGGCGGAGGAGGCAACGGATTGATGGCGACGTTCGTAACCGTCTGGTAGTGGGCCGCCCATGGTCAGGGGAATTGATTGCGGAAGATAGTGGAGCGGACACGTGGCCATTACCTCGGCCCGCCACGTAGAATCTGTTATGAGGGGTGGAGCAGCGTCCGTTGTCAGCAGATAGGAGAATCGCATGGTATCCGTCGCAGGAGGTGGAGCAGGGCGGCTATGGTTGCTGCGGCCTGTCAGGGAATGATAGTACTGCGCGGGGTCTGCCACAGGAAGTGGGGCAGGGTCGTTGCCGTTTTGAGGGCCTGTCAGGGGGCGCGGATCTGTCGATTGAAGCTCGGCAATGGCCGGAGCCCGGTTTCTGTTGGGGTCCGGGTAGGGCCCTCCTAGCGGTAGGGGTCGTGAGCGGAGCCCGACTCCCGGGGGAGTCCGGGCGGAACTGCACTTGCTGTCGGCGGTGGAGCCCGGCTCCCGTAGGAGTCCGGGCGGAGCTGTGCTGCAATCAAAGTTAAGGGTGAAGTCCGGCTCTGGTAGGAGTCCGGATGGAGCTTACCATCGGTTGATACTGAGAGCGGAGCCCGGCTCCCGTAGGAGTCCGGGCGGAGCTGTTCTGATGTTGGCGGCGGAGTCCGGCTCCCGTAGGAGTCCGGGCGGAGCTGCGCTGATGTCGTCGGTGGAGCCCGGCTCCCGTAGGAGTCAGGGCGGAGCTGCACTTGCTGTCGGCGGTGGAGCCCGGCTCCCGTAGGAGTCCGGGCGGAGCTGCGCTGCAATCAAAGTTAAGGGTGAAGTCCGGCTCTGGTAGGAGTCCGGATGGAGCTTACCATCGGTTGATACTGAGAGCGGAGCCCGGCTCCCGTAGGAGTCCGGGCGGAGCTGTTCTGATGTTGGCGGCGGAGTCCGGCTCCCGTAGGAGTCCGGGCGGAGCTGCGCTGATGTCGTCGGTGGAGCCCGGCTCCCGTAGGAGTCCGGGCGGAGCTGCACTTGCTGTCGGCGGTGGAGCCCGGCTCCCGTAGGAGTCCGGGCGGAGCTGCACTGATGTCGTCGGTGGAGCCCGGCTCTCGTAGGAGTCCGGGCGGAGCTGCACTTGCTGTCGGCGGTGGAGCCCGGCTCCCGTAGGAGTCCGGGCGGAGCTGCGCTGCAATCAAAGTTAAGGGTGAAGTCCGGCTCTGGTAGGAGTCCGGATGGAGCTTACCATCGGTTGATACTGAGAGCGGAGCCCGGCTCCCGTAGGAGTCTGGGCGGAGCTGTTCTGATGTTGGCGGCGGAGTCCGGCTCCCGTAGGAGTCCGGACGGAGCTGCGCTGATGTCGTCGGTGGAGTCCGGCTCCCGTAGGAGTCAGGGCGGAGCTGCACTTGCTGTCGGCGGTGGAGCCCGGCTCCCGTAGGAGTCCGGACGGAGCTGCGCTGAGGTCGTCGGTGGAGCCCGGCTCCCGTAGGAGTCCGGGCGGAGCTGCACTTGCTGTCGGCGGTGGAGCCCGGCTCCCGTAGGAGTCCGGGCAGAGCTGCGCTGCAATCAAAGTTAAGGGTGAAGTCCGGCTCTGGTAGGAGTCCGGATGGAGCTTACCATCGGTTGACACTGAGAGCGGAGCCCGGCTCCCGTAGGAGTCCGGGCGGAGCTGTTCTGATGTTGGCGGCGGAGTCCAGCTCCCGTAGGAGTCCGGGCGGAGCTGCGCTGATGTCGTCGGTGGAGCCCGGCTCCCGTAGGAGTCCGGGCGGAGCTGCGCTGATGTCGATTCCGTCGAGGGTTCCGGCTGTGGGTATTTTATACCGAACAAGCTTCATCACAAATCCTAGAGGGATTGCTTAGCTAGACATAGTAGATTTGAAGTCCAAAAAAAAATTAAAATAAAATCTAATTCTACTTGCTGAAATTTAATTTATAAAAATTAAAAATTATAGAATTAAAAGATGCATAAATTTAAACTATCTTATTGCAGAAATTAAAATTACAGAAATTAAATAGAAAGAGAATAACTAATTTATTGCTGAATAAAAATTCTGATACAAAAATTTTCAACTCCTAAACCATTAACAAGACTTAGAGTTTAAATAAAACATAAAATAAAATTTCTTACAGAATCAGACTTCTCTCTCTTTCTTGGCTTGGGACCAATCTCTCCCTGGCTGACTCTCCTTCTTGTGTGTTAGAAGGGTGGAAAAAAATGAAAATAAAATGATTAAAAGTTTAAAAAATAAATATACTTGTCTGTCATATAGATCTTTTATAAGAATTATGAAGTGAAAAAAAATATTTTTAAAATAAAAATATCGAGATTTTTTTATAGGTGTAGATAAAAAAAAATTTTCATATAGCCAGACAATGTGAGATTAAAAGAAGAGCTTTCTTTTTAAAGTCACGTCTCCGTCGCTTATCCACATCTGTTCCGCATCTTGATCGCTCACAGACCCCGCGTGTTCAATGCGCATCCACATTTACACGCAAAACTACTTGGTTTCAACTGTGCACCCCATCCACCGAATGGCCCTTCAAATCCCATTTAATTTTCTATGGACCACTCCATGTGCCACTGTGCCGCTAAACACCATCCTGTGAAATAAAGAAAGGCTTTTTCCCAATGTTTGAACCAAGCCCCACGTCCCATTTCTCCAGAGCCACTTAAAAAAAAAAAATTACTGTAGTATTTCATGGCTTACCGATCTTCTTATCGACCAGGTGGTCCATGATGGACTATCAACTTATAGATTGAACCGGATTAACTTTCGGTTTCAAATTTAAATTTATTTTCTATTCCGTTTGATCTTTTTAAGCTAACAGATCGGACTCTTCATATTAGTATATATTTTTTCTGCAAAATATACGAAGAAGAATCAAATTTAAAAAAATAAAGATAACTTGATTCATAAATTAATATTTTATGAACAAATTTATACACTTATCAACCATCAAGGCACTGCAGTCAGATCATGGAGGAAAATTCACATTCAAAGAGTTTGAAGCTTTTTACAAATCACATAGCATTTGAAGACCCTTGACCACATCATACTCACCTCAACAAAATGACATTGTGGAAAGAAAAAATCGGACTATACTTGATATGATCTGAAGTATGCTTAAAAAAAAGAGATACCGAAAGAGTTTGAGACGAGGCCGTCAATTGTGCGGTATACTTGTTTAATAGATGCCTTACAAAGAACTTAAAAGGGATAACACCACAAGAAGCATAGAGTGGTTACAAACCTGATATCTCTCATTTGAAGGTATTTGGGTGCATAGCTTATGCATATATTCTAGATCAAAGGAGAGTAAATTAGATGACAAAAGCTTGTCATGCATCTTCATTGGCTACGATGCAAGATCCAAAGTCTACAAACTCTATGAACCAAAGAAGAAAAAAGTCATTGTAAGTCTAGATGTGAAGTTTCAAGAAGACGGTATTTTGAATTGGAGCACTAACATGGTGATGATATAAGATGAAGAGCAAATCAAGGAGCAAACTAGAGAGCAAACACCACCTTCATCTCCTACTTCATCGAATGAAGATGGTTCAATACCACTAAAGACAAGGAGCATTCAAAATTTATATAAGATGATAACTTTCTTAAATCTTATTTAACTTTTTATTAGTGAAGAAATAATTTCTTTTGAAGATGCTATCAAAGATAAGAAGTAGAAGAAAGTCATAAATAAAGAGATAAAAGTCATAGAGAATAATGAGACATGGGAGCTCACTTCTCTACTAAGAGGGCTTGAACTGATTGGAGTAAAGTAGGTTTACAAAGTCAAGAAGAATGCGTAAGGGGAAGTGGAGAAATACAAAGTACGATTATGACTAAAGGCTATAAGCAAAAGATCATGATTGACTACGAGGAGGTTTTTGCTCCTGTTGCTTGAATGGAGACCATTCACTTGTTGATTTTTTTAGTAGCTCAAAATAAATGAAAGATTTTTTAACTTGACATCAAATCAGTCTTTCTTAATGGCTACTTGAATGAAAAAGTATACATTGAGCAACTCAAAAATTATATCAGAAGTGGATAAGAAGATAAAATATTAAAATTAGAAAAGATGCTTTATGGTTTGAAGGAAGCATCTAGAGCTTGGAACTCAAGAATTGATGCATATTTCAAGGCTAATGGCTTTGTTCAATGCCCTATATATGAATAAGCTCTCTATGTCAAAGAGAAGGATAAGAACATATTACTTGCCTCATTGTATGTTGATGATCTTATTTTCACCAGCAATTCTATATAATTGATTAAAAATTCAAATAAACAATGATGAAGGAGTTCGAAGTGACTGACATGGGACTTATGTCCTATTTTCTTAGCTTAGAGGTGAATCAATTAGAAAATAAAAGTTTTTTTTTCAAGAGCATTATGCAAAGAAAGTGGTTAAAATGTTCAAGATAGAAAATTGCAATCCTATTAACACATCGGTGGATTGTGGCGCAAAATTGTTCAAGAATGATGAAGGTAAGGTGATTGATCCTACACTCTATAAAAGCTTGATAGGGTACTTGAGGTACTTGACATGTACAAGATCAGACATACTATATGGTGTTGGTTTGGTGAGTTGATTCATGGAGGAACCAAAATCATGTCATTGGAGGTGGCTAAGAAAATCCTACATTATATTCAAGGTACTCTAAGCCTTTGCTTATTCTATTCTCATTCAAACAATTTTCAACTTGAAAGCAATTTCGATAGTGATTGGGGTGGAGACTTGGATGATCAAAAAATACTTTCGGATTTATATTTTTCATGGGTGATATAATATTTTTATGGATGTCAAAGAAGTAATCGATTGTTACTCTCTCAATTTGTGAAGCCGAATATATTACGGCATCTTCATGTGTTAGTCATGTAATATGGCTAAGGAGCTTGCTAAAGGAGATTAATTTTGATTAAAATGAAGCTATATAAATTTATATTGATAGCAAGTCAGCAATTACTTTAGAAAAGAATCCGATCTATCATCAAAGGAGCAAACATATAGATGTTCGCTTTTATTCAATTCAGGAGCATGTGAAGAACAAATATGTAGAGCTTATTTATGTAAAAACTTATGATTAAGTTATGGACTATTGCCCAGATATGGAGCCCAAGAGAAGGGTGAATTGAATCTTTTTAAAATTTTTGTGATTAGTACACTCAAGCAATGTGCTATACTTGTTAAGTGGAGTGAATTGATTAGCTATGAGGATAAATCAATCACAACTGATAGGTAAGCAAGTATAAAGCATAAAAATAAGTAAAGAGATGTAAGCACAACAAACATAAGAGACTTATAGTGGTTTGATGCCAACCTTGCATCTACATCCATTTTTCAAGTTCCGACTTGAAAATTCAATCTACTAAAAGATTTCAAAAATACAACACGTCAGACAATCCCAACCCTTACTATCTCAGTAAGAACACTTATTTTTTAGGTACAAGCCAATCCACAATACTCTGATTTCAGGTTCGGATTAACTTATCTGAGTTTTGGAATCCTCCAAAACTCAAAACTCAAAATATAATAGTAAGAAAATAGTGTATAGGAATTTCAGCACAACAACCTCTTAAATGAGAACAATAAATGCAATAAAAATATAATACTTAAGGAGAAAAAACTTTTGCTGAACACCCTCAATAGATTGGCACACTTGAATGTAGTTGGAGAGTGGTTGGTAAGCTGATTGAATGCTTCTTTGCTCTCTTTTAGAGATTTTCTGAACTTTTACGAATGTGAGTTTTGAATGCTTGAAAACTTTGTTGATTTTCTACCTTAAGAGAGCATTTATAACCTCCATTTAGACTTGAGAGAGTCTTAGGTTGGTTAAGAGTCGTTGAAGAGTGTTTAATGTGCATTAAATGCATCAAAAATAGACTAAAAATTAGTCGTTACGAAACTCACCCAAAATGGGATGTTCCATGTGGGATGCCTCATTGGCAATGGAATGTCCCATGGGATGCCTCATTTTGCCAGACAAAAAATTGATTCTCTGTTTTGATCTCAAGATCTCAGGGATCGTCCCACATGGGTCGTCCCATTGCATGTCACAAGCCAAAACAGTGCGTGTCGGCTAATCAATGGAAGGAGATGACCCAGATGGATCTCCCAATTTTTTCCAATCCAATTTCATACGTTTAAGATCCGAAACTTATCAGAACACTTTCAAATGCTCTCAAATGAATTTAAATCAATTCGACACTTTTAAAAGGCTTCAAAAATGGCTTCAACTTGTGGAAACATCAATTTGGCACACTTGATGGAGCTTCTCAAATTCAATATTTTGGACTATCTGAAATATCACTAAAATATTCTCCAAAGAGAATAAACTCATTAGTAGTCTCCTTAAATAGTTTGTGATCATCAAAATCAATTTTGAAGTAACAATCTCTCCCTTTTTGATGATGATAAAATATTTGAGTGTTTATAAAAGAAGATCCATAAAGCTCAAGGGGTTGAGTTTGCGAAGCACTTGTAGGAACATGTCAAAGATTAAGCATAGAATATCATGAGATATATATTTTCAGTAAGTTATAATATTTTAAATTATTTTATTAAAATTATTTGTGAAGGTATCAGAGTTTTTCAAAAATTATTTCTCGTCAGCATAATCCTTCCCTTTCTTGTATGAGATAGATGAAAGTAATTATTTTGATCATTTTGAAAAAGATCTCCTCCTTTCTTATATAAAAAGTGATTTGTAAAATTTTTTTTATTGGAGTAAAGATGGTTCATAAAAGAAATTTCTTCTCTTCTTTGTTTTTAATATTAGAGCAATATGTATAAAAGAATCTTTCTTTCTCTTTTTCTTATTTTGATATCAAGGCAAAGATGAAAAACATCAGAGCAAGAATCAAAAGAGAAGGTATTAGAGTATTTTGCAAAATCAAAAATAGATGTATCAGGATATTTTGGTATTAAGGCAAAAATAAAAATTCAGAGCACTCAAGAAAAATGAATGTATCAGAGTATTTTTCAAAAAGTATCAAAATAGAAGTAAGGATAGATGTATCAGAGCAAAATATTGTACCGTATCAGAATAAAATTTAACAAAATTGATAAAAAAATTCAAGATAGAATACTTTCTCAACAAAAATTCAGATAGACTGGACTACACTACTTTCTCTTCTTTTTTGACATCATCAAAAATAGACTAGAGAGAGTGAGATTTTTAATGGTTGTACATCAGGTATCAGAGTAATAGTGCATTCATTTAAATGTAATAGTCATTCATTCATTCAAAAACAGAAGTAGGTCATACAAAGTAATAATGGATAACCTCATTCATTAATTACAACAAAAGAGAGGTTAGAAGAGTCATAATATATATCCACGAGCATAAAGCTCTCATACATTCAACTACTAAAACAAAATACAACAACTAAGCAACCTAAAAGTCTAGTACAAAATGATCATATCAGTGAGAATGGGCATCGAGGTCAAGATCATGACAAGTGTAACATAATCAGCCTCATCTTCGATCGAAGGGTCTGGTCCAAGAAAAGATGTCGGGGGATGGAATGCAATGGGCTAGACAAAAGCTGGCTCACTGGATGCGGAGGGTCTGGACTGAAGCTGAGTCCTAATAGCATCTAGCTGGAACAAGACCCCCCTCACTGAAACTTGGAGCCCATCAAGATCAGAAGAGATGAAGTCCCTGAGTCTTTGATATCTACTAGGATAGCTCAAGTGAAGAACGAAGCTGGCTGTGGAGTCTCTCTATCTCTTGAGTCAAATCAGCCAACTGAGGTGAAGAGGTGGTAGATGTACTCGCACCTGCCGATAAGAATCTAAAATCAATCTGATCTCCCTCTCAATGTCAAAGATCCTGCCACTGAACTTGAGAAAAAAACTCCTACACTCTTCAGTCTAGAGCTCAGGTCAGATAAAAGCTACATCAATGAGGATATGTGTGGCATAACTGAAAAATCTAAGGAAGAGTCAGAAAAGAACTCGACGGAGGCTGACGATACTGCTGCTGCTGCACCTGCTGAAGGATCTGCTTCTGATACTACTGAAACTGATGGAGCTACTGAAGAACTTGATCCTGAAACCACTGCTACTGAACAGATAGAATGCCTGCCATTCTCTCAACCAACAGTCCCATCTCATCCTTCCCAAACTAAAAAATGGCATGGTACGGCTTGACAATGAGGGTACACTAGCTGAGGGTCCTGTCTTAGGCTCCAATACAAGGGGATCATCTGGCTCTGCCTGGGCATAAGTGGTGAAGGGGACCTCCTCCTCAGCATGCTCCTTCTCCTCATCATCATCCTCTTCGGCTGCAGCTGTACGGCCCTTGGCTCAAAGGCCATCCACTCTGACAAACCCCATGCGTCGAAGGGAGTGGTCGTTGTAGGTGTCAGTATTTGACAATCTACAAATAATCTCTTTCTCAAAGCTTACTCCAGACTCTCTAAAAATCACAGTAAGAGCCATACCATATGGCAAAGGAGCCTTGGATCTGCTCAAGACCTCCCTCATGGCATCGATCATCAAAAAAGACAGATTCAGAGGAGTCTCAGAGATAATATGGTGCATCAAGCAAATATCTCTCTCAGTCATCAAATCATATCTTCTCTTTCTGAGAAAGAAAATTCTAGACACCATGTGGTGGAGCAATCTCATCTCCACGCTCAGATCCTTGGCTTCAATTTTCAAAAATCCTTCTACATTCTCTCTTCAAAGGATTGTCCTAAGCTCGATTTTTTTTCTGAGAAGCTCATCTAGGCAGTTACCCTCACAGGGTATCTGAAAGAGTCTACCTACCCTAGGTGCATTCAGAATGATTTGGATATCCTTCACAATTAACCTCAAAACTCCATTAGTGAAGACTAGATTAGAGTAAAATTTCTTGACAAGATCAATGTAAATGGGCTCGGACAAACTATAGAAAAATCTCCATCCTTATTTATTCAATTTTTCATCGATAGAAAATCATCATTTTTCAAGAAACGAAAGTCTACATTTCTTCCTAGGGCTACTTTCCTTGCAGATAAAGAGATCTTATTTGGCGTGATGGGTGGAAAGGCTTGAGCTGGTGCTTGAGCAGTCTTTTTTCTTCGTTCCTCAGCCTCCAAAGAACTCACTGACTTCCTTCTCTGTGGCAACCTCATTTTAGGAGCCATTGTCTCAAAGAGAGTAGGAGAACCGATCAAGAGAATAGAGAAAGGTGAAGGATGGATGGAAATGAGGAGAAGAAAAAATTTGGAGTGATTGTCTCGAATTTAGAAATTAGGGCTCGAGAAATTTATGGATAGCAAGAGAGAGATGATTTTGATTAAGGATAGCCGTGAAAATATGTTTGCCCTATAATTTGAGATGGAAATCCAAGATTTTTGGGATGTATTTGAGGCTGGTGGAGAGCTAGGCGAGGAGTTTTCAGTTTGGGATGAGAAGAAGAAGAAGAGGTATAGTGTTTGAGTCGTCCCACATAGGTTTTAAAGGAGGGATTAAACGGGTCAGCTCAAAAGAAATTTACATGCCCGTACAATTAGGACATCCCATGGGACGCCCCATCCAGAGAAAACATCAGGCTATGGAAAAATAATTCAAAAAAAGAAAAAATCAAAAGAAAAAATTTGAAAAGATTTATATTGACTTGAGATGATCATGAAGAGTCTAGGTAAATTTTGATATGATTTTTGATGGAGTATTTCAACAGAAAAAAATCAAGATTATATCTAAATAACATTGATGATTTTTTAATTGATTTGAAATAATCTTAAAAAAAAAAGATAAATGCTTCCAAAATAAAGATGATGATGTCAAGAGATTTTGGGAGTGAAATTATAATTGGAGATCAAGTAGAAGGATCTAAGATGCCCAATTCTCTTCTAATTTTATAAAATTTATTTTTATTTAATACTTTGATGAAAATATCAGTTAATTTCTTTTTAATATTTACGTATTCAAATACTACATCATTATTTTGAATATGTTCTCTTATAAAATGATGTCTAATTCCAATGTATTTTGACCTAAAGTGTTGAATTAGATTTTTGATCAAATTAATGGCACTAGTGTTATCACATCTTATTAGAATATTTTTAAGTTCAATTCTAAAATCTATGAGCTGTTACTTAATCCATAGAATTTGAATACAGCAACTTCTGACTGCAATGTACTCGACCTCGACCATAGACAATACCACAAAATTTTACTTCTTACTAGACTAAGAGATTAAGTTCACTCCTAAAAATTGACAAGTTTCACTAGTACTTTTTCTATCTAGTCTACATCCAGCAAAATCTGTATCTGAGTAACCTATTAAGTCATAGAAGATTGCTTTGAGAACCAAAGTCTTAGGTCTTGAGTTTCTTTTAAGTATTCAAAAATTTTTTTAACAGTATTTAAGTGAGATTCCTTAAGATTTGACTGATATCTAGCATATATACATATATTGAATATTATATCAGATCTACTAGCAGTGAGATGTAGCAAAGAGCCTATCATACCTCTATAAAGCTTTAAATCAACATTCTTGTCATGTTCATCTTTATCTAATTTACAGAAAGAGGTCATAGGTATACTTATAATTTTTGAGCTCTCTATTCTAAATTTTTTTAATAGTTTTTTGTGTATTTATTTTGGATGATAGAGATCCTTTCTTCATTTACTTGATATGGAGTCCGAGGAAGAAAGTGAGTTCTCCCATCATGCTCATCTCGAACTCTCCATGCATGAGCTTGACAAATTCTTAGCACAAAGCTTCATTAGTAGATCCAAATATAATATCATCAAAATATATTTATATCACTAGAATTTCTTCATCTTTCCTTTTTATAAAAAGAGTTGTATCTACTTTTCTTCTTGTAAAATCATTTTCTAGTAAGAACTTACTTAATCTTTTATGCCAAGCCCTAGGAGCTTGTTTTAAACCATACAATGCTTTGTTTAACTTAAATACATGATCTAAAAATTTATGATTTTCAAAATCTGGAGGTTGCTCTACATATACTTCTTTAACAATATAACTATTTAGAAAAGTACTTTTAACATCCATTTGAAATAATTTAAAGTTCATGAAATAAGCAAAAGCAAGCAGTATTCTTATGGCTTTTAGTCTAGCAACAGGTGCAAATATTTCATCAAATTAATTCTTTCTTGTTGATTATATCCTTTAGCAACTAATCTTATTTTATTTTTTATTACATTTTCATCTTCATTTAATTTATTCCTATATACCATTTTGTTCCTATTATGGGATGATTTTTGGTTCTAGCAACAAGTGTCCATACATTATTTCTTTTAAATTGATTTAGCTCTTCTTGCATGGTAATTATCTAGTTATGGTCTTTTTCAGCTTCATCTATTATTTTAGGTTGTAGGTGTGAAACAAAAACTATATAATTACATACATCTCTAAGAGAGGATCTAGTTCTTACTCCTTGTGCTGGATCATCAATGATTAATTCTTTGGGATGATTGTGGACATATCTCCATTCTCTCAGAAGATTACCTATATCTTGAGGTTGTTCTTGAATATTCTGATCATTGATGCTTTCATCCTCATATTTTTCTTTCAATTGTTCCTTGTTTCGCTCATTTGAGTCATTGATGGTGAGCTCTTTCATTCCATCTTCTATGATACCTGCATCATCAGCATCCTCTCTCTTTCTTGATGGAAGATCATTAGTTTTATCAAAAACTACATAAATTGACTTTTTTACTACTAGTGTTCTTTTATTAAACATTCTAAAAATTTTGCTAGAAGTGGAATAGTCAAAAAAGATAGCTTCATCAAATTTAGCATCAAATTTACCTAAGCTATCTTTGCCATTATTTAAAACAAAGCACCGGCAACCAAAAATATGAAACTATCATATGTTAGATTTTCTACCATTTCATAATTTATAAGGTATTTTTTTTAAAATTGGTCTTATTAAAGCACGGTCTAAGATGTAACATGCCGTGTTGATTGCTTCTTCTCAAAAGTACTTTGGAAGCTTGCTTTCACATAGCATGATACGGATCATCTCTTCTCAGATTCTATTTTTTCTCTCTACTACTCTATTTTGTTGTGGTGTTCTAAGTACTGAAAAATTATGATCTATATCTTTTTCATCATAAAATTTTTTAAAATCTTTATTTTCTAATTCAGTGCCACAGTCACTATGAATTGAAATAATTGGTAAACCTTTTTCATTTGAAACCTTTTGACAAAACTTAAAAAATACTGAAAATACTTCATCTTTAGATGCTAAAAAATAAAATCTAAGTGAAACGTGAAAAATCATCAATAATTATAAAACCATATCTTTTATCTCTTAAACTAGTTGTTCTTATAGGACCAAATAAATCCATATGTAAGAGTTCTAAAAATTTAGAAGTTGAAATAATGTTCTTAGATTTAAAAGAAACTCTTGTTTGTTTGCCTAATTGATATGATCACAAATTTTATCTTTATCAAAATTAATTTTTGGCAAACCAAATATCAAATCCTTTTTAACGATTTTAGAAAGTATGTGCATACTAATATGTGCAAGCCTATGGTGCCAAAGTCAACTAGTCTAATTGATTTTAGCATTCATGGCCACAAGACATTGCATGTTTTGCATAAACAGATTATCCAAATTAACCATATACATATTGTCATGCCTATGCCTAATAAATCTAGTGCTATCATCAAAAAGACTAGTTACAATGCACATAGGTGATTTAAAAACTACTTTATAATCTTTATCACATAATTGACTAATACTTAAAAGATTATGCTTGAGACCATCTACAAGTAACATATTTTCAATACAAGTGGAGGGAGTAATACCAATGTTACTAATGCCGATGATCTTTCTTTTGTCATTATCTCGAAAGGTGACCATCCTTTCATTTTTGGCTTCCAATATGATGAATTGAGATTCATTACTGGTCATGTATCTTGAGCATCCACTATCAAGATATCACTTCTATTTTGTTGCTTGGGATGCAAGACACATCTGCACACATAAAGTCAGGTTTTAACCTTAGATACCCAAGCTAATTTGGGTCTTTTGGAGTTAGTCATAATGGTTCCTTTTGGAACTCATATGTTCTTAATATTTGTATCAACAGATTTATTTGATAAGCATGTATAAGCTTTATGTCCTACTTTGCCACATTTGAAACAAGTAATATTTGGCAATTTGCTCATGGATGCATTAACAAAAATATTTTTCAAAAATTTTTATTTTCTAAGAGTATTATAACCAAGTCCGATTTTATCATATACAGCTTTTTGACTATCAATAATCATTTGAAGTTTATTTAAACTTAGAGTAAATCTATCAACTATAGATTTCAACTTGGTTACCTCTTCCTTTAGATCTTGATTTTCTTTTATAAGAGTTTTGTTGAAGCTTGAAATTTTATTTTTTTCTTTTAATAGAGATTTATTTATTATTTTTAATTCTTTATTTTTACTATCAATTTTTCTTTTTCTTAAGCTAATGCTTGATTTCTTAATTTCAGATTTTTATTTTTTTACTCTTAATTTTCTTAGATCATCCAAAAATTCATGAAAAGCTTCTTGCAGTTCATCATAAAAAAATTTATTTTGAGTTTCAGGGGTTATCTCATTTTTATATACCATCGACACATGTTGGCTTCTTTATGAGATTCTTCATCTATGGTGGAGTCATCACTGTCACTCCACATGGCCATCATAGTCTTTTTCTTTTTGAACTTCTTTTGACCTTTCTTAAGCTGGGGATAGTCCGATCTGAAGTGGTCCGACTTCTTGCATTCATAACAGATGATGGGCTGCTCTTTTTTCTTTTCTTTACTTGATTTTTCCTTAGCTGATGGTCTTCTCTTGGTCTCTTATCTTTTTTTTCTCATGAAACATCTGAATTTTTTGGTGATTATGACTAAGTCCTCATCTTCTTCACTGTTCTCTAATTTTTTTGAATCTTCTTCTTTTTGAGCTATCAACTTGAGAGCAATTATCTTCTTTCTTCTGATCTCTTCTTTAGTATGTTACTTCATGGTCAGCTCGTGGGTCATGAGGGATCCAAGTAGCTCCTCCAAAGATAGAGTGTTTAAGTCTTTGGCTTTTTGAATCGCAGTGACCTTTGCCTCTAATGATCTTGGTAGAGACCTAAATACTTTTCTCACAAGATCACTATTAGAATAACACTTACCAAGATTTTGTAAACCATTTATAATGTCAGTGAAATAAGTAAACATTTGAGTTATTGACTTTTCATGTTCCATTTTAAATAGTTCATAGTTGTGCACAAGCATATTGATTTTAGACTCTTTTACTTGGTTTGTGCCTTCATGTATAACTTCTAACCTATTCCAAATTTCTTTAGCTGAATTGCAAGTAAAAATACGGTTGAATTCATTTGCATCTAAAGCACAATATAAGACATTCATGGCTTTAGCATTGAGCTGAGCTATTTTTTTGTCACATTCATCTTATTCACCTTCCGACTTAGAAAACACACCATCAATCAATTTAGTAGGTGTGTGGAGTCTATTTACTATGATACTCTACATATCATAGTCAAGCACTTGAATAAAAGTTCTCATCTGAGCTTTCTAATAGGTGTAGTTTGACCCATTGAAAAGTGAAGGTCGGTTTGTGGATTGCCCCTCAGTTAGAGATATGCCAAATTGGGCTGCCATAGATCTTTGGCTCTTGATGATTAAATCAAGTAAGGACTAGTGTACCGGACTCTGATACCACTTGTTGCCCAGATATGGAGCCTGAGGGAGGGGGATGAATTGGATCTTTTTAAAATTTTTGTGATTAGTGCACTTAAGTAATGTGCTATACTTGTTAAGTGGAGTGAATTGATTAGCTATAAAGATGAAATCAATCACAACTGATAGATAAGCAAGTATAAAGCACAAAGAATAAGTAAAGAGATGCAAGCACAATAAATACAAAAGACTTATAGTGGTTCGGTACCAATCTTATACCTACATCCACTCCCCAAGTCCCTACTTGAGAATTCAATCCACTAAAAGATTTCAAGAATACAATACGTCGGACAACTTCGACCCCTGCTATTCCAATAAGAACACTTATTTTTCGGATACAAGCCAACCAACAACACTCCGATTTCAGATTCGGATCAACCTATCCAAGTTTTGAAACCTTCCAAAACTCAAAATCCAAAATATAATAGCAAAAAAATAGTGTACAGAAATTTCAGCACAACAATCTCTTAAATGAGTACAATAAATGCAATAAAAATACAATACTTAAGGAAAAAAATCTTTGCTGAACATCCTCAATAGATTGGCATACTTGAATGCAGTTGGAGAGTAGTTGGTAAGCTGATTGAATGCTTCTTTCCTCTCTTTTAGGGATTTTCTGAACTTTCACAGATGTGAGCTTTGAATATTTGAAAACTTAGTTGATTTTTTACCTCAAGAGAAGATTTATAATCTGCATTTGGACTTGAGAGAGTCTTAATATCGATTAAGAGCCGTTGGAGAGTGTTTACTGTGTATTAAATGCTCCAAAAATAGGTTGAAAATTGGCCGTTATGAAGTTCACCCAAAATGGAACGTCTCATGTAGGATGCCTCACTGGCAATGGGACATCCCATGGATGCCTCATTTGGCCAGACAAAAAATTGATTCTCTGTTTTGGTCTCAGAGTCTCAGGGGTCGTCCTATATGGATCATCTCACTGTGTGCTACAAGCCAAAACAGTGCGTACCGGCTAATCAATGAAAGGAGATGATCCAGATGGATCGTTCCAATTTGTTTCAACACAGTTTTTCATACATTTAAGATTCGAAACTTATCAGAATACTTTTAAATACTCTCAAATGAATTTAAATCAATTCGACACTTTCAAAGGGCTTCAAAAATGGCTTCAACTTGTAGAAATATCAACTTTGGCATACTTGATGGATCTTTTCAAACTCAATATTTTGGACTATCTAAAACATCACTAAAATATTCTCCAAAGATAAAAAAACTCATTAGTAGTCTCCTCAAATGGTTTGTGATCATCAAAATCAATTCTTAGAGCAACACGGATATTTTCACTAAATCACTTGGAGTTGATCTCTTCAACAAATCCAAAGATTTACATGGTATAAAGGATGGAAATAATTAAGTTTAAAAAGGGTGTTGGAAATAAATAAACTTAATTATGCATAGAATCAGGAGATGCTATTTGCTGATCAAAGAGACCTTTTATTTTCTCAAGAGATCTTATTTCAAAAGAAGGTATTGGAATTAGTAAACTAAATTAATATTATCTTGTTATTAGCAATGACTTTTAATATTTTTTATGAAATGCACTTAGAATTCCTCTCTATGTATAAAAATCAAAGTGTCATTCATAAATATGACTCGATATTTTGTGTAGAGGGTAGTTAAAGGGTTGTAACATTCTTTATACAAAGGGATATGCTTTAGCCATTTTGTATCAAGTGAGTTGAAGAAGTATCAAACAAAGCTAAAGTTCTCTTCTTCTAAAAAGCTCTATTATCTTCATTCCTTAGTGAGAAATATTACAATACTCCTTTCCTCCTCTATTCATCATAAGTCATAACATATATGGATATGATAATATTTTAAATATCCATACCTGATTCGATTACAACCTACTCCTATCTCACCATCTTTCTATCTCACAAATTTTCCCTCCCATCCATTGCATAGTTCTCGATTATCTTTATCTTTTTGATGATTGCTCCTATTTTCTACGTCACTCAATGCCATCAATATAAATGTGTAGTACTAGAATAGATCGAAGTTTTCAATACTCCAACAACGATCTTTGTCCCGGGATGGTGGTGGTGTCAAGTTTCTAGAAGTGGTATTGAAAGATAATATTGCGTGTATCAAGAGGTGTGATATTTTGGGAACTTGCACCACATTTCAAATAATACTCGATAATATAATAATTTAAAAGAAGGTGCTCATTTAAGTTTTTTTATTGATTGTGTCAAATGTTCAAGTTCAAATGTTACCTTTAATCAGGATTTCTATAGCTGTGATATTTGCAGGAAGGCCATTTCCTCCATCATCTAGTTTTGCAGCCTAATGCTTCGAGATCTTTTGTATTCCAAAGAATCACAAATCTAAAATAATCAAGTTTGAATCTTAAAACTAAATAATTTTGAGTTGATTACTTAACAAGTAATTCAATAACAATTTATGCATATGCTAGGGCAGAAAATAGGTTGGATATTATTTGACTTATCTATTTTTGGATCCAATTCAGATATAAATATTTGAATCTGATTAGATTTGGATCGGCATATCCATTCATTCAATTTTTCTATACATAGTGTCAGATTTTGAAAATTTTCAAAATCCACATATATATAATAAAAAGAATTATTTGAATTATCGATGAAGAAATCTGCATCCTTCTGATTAACTTTCAACAATCCACCCATCGAGATAGAAACTAATCGTACTCTATATTAATGTTTTATTATGCATCATCTAAATTTGTTCAATTATAAGGATATATTTTTTTTGTATGTCATTTGTTAATTCTTTTATGAAAAATTTATCTTTTTTTGCTACGATAGATTTTCTCTTATTTTAAAACACTGTTGTTTAAAAATCAAAAGAAAAATCAATACATATAACATATTCTTAGATCTTTACATAATTTTTTACGAATTCTCTACAAAATAGATAATACCTGATTATTTTTATATTATATATTTTTATTTTAAAAATAATTTTTAATATAAATTGAAGTGGATCAATAATCCAAATCTTTGATTAGGCTTATCTTTATGCAAATTTAATAACTATAAATTTAAAACTTTATCTAGTTAGCTCTACGTCACGTGCGAACTTGATCTCATATTCATCCTTTAATGTAGTCATTTATATTAAATTTTATTAATAAAATCTACTTGAATAATATTGATATAACTAATATCTAATTTGGATCAGCATCAATTTAGAATAAATATTAGATATAGATTTTTTTTTCGTTGATGCAAGATAAGAATTATTCTTGTCAACAAAAAATATAATACATAGTTTAGAAACCAAAACTAATGGATACCTATTATGCACCTAATTTCATGTAGGTGGTCGGAAAAAAAAATGACAATCACGAATACAGGTAAAAAAGCTTGCTTCATCACAATTAAGGGTGCATTTGGTTAGCCATTAAAAAAATATTTTTTTTATTTTTTAATTTTTAAAAAATAAAATCAAAAATAATATTTGGTAATACCATGAAAAGTAAAAGTCAAAAATTAAAAAAATTAAAATAATTATTTTATATGTAAAACAAAAATTTTTTGCTTTTCAAAACTTGCTTTTCTACTTTTTTTTTTTTTTTGCTTCCTTATATCCAAAACGCCAAATCAAAAAATAAAGAGCCCGAACTTTTCTTCCTCGTCGAGCTCTTCACCTGTCGTCCCCAAACGTTGCTTTTTGCTTTATAGCAACATAGTTATTAAACATACTTTTTATTTTTTTACTTTTACTCAATAGCAAAAATAAAAAAAAATAAAAAAATATTTTTTAAAAATCAAAAATCAAAAATCAAAAAGTGTAACCAAATGCACCCGACCCCCTCAGTCATTATGAGCGCCCTCCCGATCAGTGCAATGAGATGTGTCTATTTACCTATCTCTTGATTCGAAATGGGAGCAGATTTGAAAAAGGATCTTAGAGTGTCTAGGGTTGGGCCAGGAGCGTCTCTTAACACCTTCTTTTTCTTCCCATCGGAGTTATTTCACAAAGACTAACCATAGTAAGGGAGAAGGGAGAACAGACATACTTGAAAAGTGCAGTACAATGGAGGGTGCGTTTGGTTATACTTTTTGATTTTTGATTTTTAAAAAATATATTTTATTTTTTTTGATTTTTACTATCGAGTAAAAGTAAAAAAATAAAAAGTATGTTTGATAACTATGTTGCTAGGTGAAGAGCTTGATGAAGAAGAAAGATTCAGAAAGGAAAAGAGAAGAGAGTGAGAAGGTGAAGAGTTCGACGAGAGAGAAAAGTTTGGGCTCTTTATTTTTTAATTTGACGTTAAGAAAGCAAAAAAAGCAGGAAAGTAAATTTTGGAAAGCAAAAAATTTTTGCTTTGCATATAAAGTAATTATTTTAATTTTTTAATTTTTAATTTTTACGATATTATCAAATATTATTTTCTAATTTTTATTTTTTAAAATTAAAAAATAAAAAAATATTTTTTTGATGGCTAATCGAATACACCCGAAGTTATTTCACGATGAAATGGAAATATTTAAAACATGTCACTAACGTAAAAAAATAATTCTAGTCATTGTTGAATCCGATTTCAAAGCCAGAATCCTAAATTCGCATCCAATTGACCAAGGAGAGTGGCTAGGCCAAGGAGAGTGCTGCAAACGAAGTTCCACAGAGCGCGAGAGGGCTCGCCGCCGCCGCCGCCGCCGCCGCCACCGCCCGTGCCCGCCATGGCTCCAGAGCCCGAAGAGGATGCGAACGAGAAGAACCCTGCCCCCCTCGATGAGGACGATATCGCCCTCCTCAAGACCTATGTAAGCCCCTCTCTCTTACTCTCTAACCATCGTCTTTGGATCCGCTTCGATCCAGGATTCCCTATTTTATTCGGTTCATTTTATCTTCCAAACGCTTGCTGGTTCTCAGTTTTGAACCCTATATTGACGTTGCTTGTTGATTTGTGCCGGATGTTTCTACTACTGTTGTTGGTTCTCCGATTTTCTGCCACACTGAGTTAGAAATCGAATAATTTGATGATTTTTTATGAAAAAAGGTCGAATGTTTGTTTGTTAGGTTAATTTTCTGGTATTTCTTGGTCATACTGCCTTGTGCTGCTGAAATGTTCATTGTTCTAGGGTTCGTTTCGGTTCAATTTGTAGGTGTTCAGCTGTGATTATCTGGTTTTTTCTCTGCGCATTAAAATCTAATATTTTGTTGGATTTTCTATAAAAAAGTTCGAAGATGTATTCGTTATGTATAGTTTTCTGTGATCTTTTTCTCTGTCTATGGTTATGCTGCCTTTTTCTACCGAATTCTTCTCTTCTTTTGGTTAGTGCGGTTCAAATTTGTAGGCTTTCATTGCTGTCCTTTCGTTGCCTGACGATTGATCTTCTTTTTCAAAGTTTAAACTGGATAGAGTTCTTCCTCAGTTGGATCTTGTAGCTGAGGATTTCATTCTATCATGTGTTTTTATAATCTTTTTCCCCTTTTTCGTGTGCATAATAGGTTATTCCTGTTTATGGATCTCTATTTATCGTTAATTGGTTAACATTATTTGAGTTGTCGTTACATTAGTTTCTAATCCCATCGCTTTCCTTAAAAACATTAATCTTGAAAGTGCTTGATGACAGGGTCTGGGCCCTTACTCTGCGAGCATTAAGAAAGTAGAGAAGGAGATTAAGGAGATGGCCAAGAAGGTCAATGACCTATGTGGTGGGTGTTGGTTATATTTATTTCATAGAATGCTTTTGTTTCGTCTCTTATAGATTTTTTTCTCTTTTATATTTACGAGATCTTAAGCTTCATAGCATACTGAAGGAAATTATTAACAGAAAATGATCCCTGCTCTTTCATTGGTAGTAGTAGGAAAATGCTTATTGAACTAACCTTTTCACCATTAAAAACTATCTATGTTACTTCCATAGACATGTAGGTGCTCTAGATTGGATGCATTATTTGTAAGACTTGTATAGTGTCGCTGAATTGTATGATTTGTTGAAAACTGCATGGTCACTCTTTTTCCAAGAATGTGACAACTCCTTTTGGTAGAAGAAGACATGAGAATCCCCATTATATCCAAATCTATGTTCTCAAGGTGCTAATTGTCTTATACTTTTATTCCATCAGGGTATAAATCTCCCTAGCGATCTTGCATAGTTGCTACCAGTCTGATTGTAAAGCATGGACATGCAAAATTGATACAGTTTCAAGACAATACTAACAAGCTGATACAACAAATTGAGAAAAAATAGGATATGATATTAACTTGGAGCCCTAGGCAATGTGATTCTTATCGCACAATCTAATATATATATATATATATTAAAATGGAGGCTTTGCATGAGCAAAGCCTCCATTTGACACATGGATAAGGGTTTCATGACATGTGGATAAGGGGTGCGGAGGGGTTTCTTAGGTTTCGGTTGGGCTTTTCTGTCTTTGAAAAATACCCAATGCAAAACCCCAACCATCGTCTAAGCTTCCCTATTTGGCCACTTGAGTTTCGTGACATGTGGATAAGGGGCGGGGGGCATCGCGCTGAGGGGTTTCTGAGGTTCCGTTTGGACTTTTTTGTGTTTGAAAAATACCCAACGTAAAACCCCAACCATCATCTAAGCTTCCCTATTCGGATGCTCCAAGCCTCCCAACCGGTTGGGATTCCTAAGGACGAAAAAAGATAGGAAAAATGGTGAAAAATATAGACAAAAACAGAGGAAAGATGGAAAAAATTTAGGGGTAAGATCTTTATCGTGTGTAAATGATTTTTTTTTTCCGCTTCTTTTTCTTTTCATTTCATTATCTTTTTCAGTGATATGTGGGAAAGGAGAGCACTTGAGAGATACCCAACACAAAACCCCAGCCATCATTTAAGCTTCCCTATTCAGTCGCTCCAAGCCTCCCATCCGGTTGGGACTCCTGAGGATAGAAAAAATAGAGGAAAAATGGAGGAAAACATAGATGAAACAGAGGAAAGACGGAAAAAAATTAAGAGTAAGACCTTTCCCCATATAGATGATTTTTTTTCGTTTCTTTTTCTTTTCATTTCATTATCTTTTTCAGAGATCTATGGGAAAGGAGAGCACTTGAGAGAGATTAGAAGGTTTCTTAGGTTCTGATTGGTTTTTTCCTCTAAGGATACGAGATTTGTGCGAGTTGTGGCGGTGTGAGTTGGTCTCTTGAGGTTTTGAGATCTCTTGAACTTCCCTGAACCTCACATCCCATGCATCGCATGGGGTTATAATCTAGTTTCATATAAAATATGAAAGCAGAATATAAGGCTGGTGAAAGTTCTGTCTGGTCCCCTCTTGGGTCCCATTAGATGACCAGATATGGAATACTCCTGAAGGAAAAGTTTCCAGAGCTTCTCCCCTTTGATGAGGCCTTATTTTTGGCCAATCAGCTTTCATTTGACTGCTGACAGGCAATGTTGATTGCAAATTTTCTTCTGCCCTTCTCCTTTTCCTTTTGATGCCTTCTTTGCAGCAAGCAAACATTTCAAGAGGTCTTTATCTCAGTTAATCCCCAAGAAACATAAAGGGGAAAAGGGTAAAAGCAAAGGAAGGTCAAAGGATAATGATAGTAAGGAGAGGTAGTAGAACAATAAGACGTATGATAGAAGCTTTCGAAAAAGCCATCCTCATCTTCTTATATGTTAAGGTGTGCAAACACTCTTAAAATCATGATCTTATGTGTTTAAGATGTAATGATAAGATATTTGGTCTCAAGAACGTCTCTTAGATGATGTCGCTTAAAGCTTTCAAAACTTTTCAATCCTTGGAAAATTAAATGCAAGCAAATAATTAAAACAAGTGAAAGACCTCTTGGTGCAAGGAAACAGAAAATAACTCAAAACTTAAAAGCAAAATAAGAAAAGAGTAAAATAACCCACTGAAAATTCAATATTAATACTATACCGGAACGCATGAGTTGGAACCATTGAGCCATTTCTTACTCTCGGTGGAATGTGAATAATTACATCTTAAAATTTTGCTATTTTGTTATTCATAACATGAGAAAAATTAGCAAAATACTAGTTCTGCTGCTTTAGTGATCTGCTTAATTGGTTCTACCTACCTTTCTAATTGGTGATCTCACTTGGATCTAACATATTCAATCCTATTTGACACCTCCACCTCAACTGGTTCATTTCTTATCCAATCCCTCTGAATGGTTTCTAGCCATTGATTAAAAAAATAAATCAATAGCTCCTTTTTTGGTTAAATGTACTACATATATGATACAAAAAAATGAAGACAATATAATAGGTAAAGAACAATACTGATATAATCTTATAAATGCTTAAAATCCAAAAAAATAGAACAAGTTAAATGGAAACTGAGAAGTATGTGATGAATAAAAACACAGAACTATCAAATTGCAGAAAAGTTTAATATATTTAACGATAACATCGAATATGATGCCATGCGCAGAAAATATATTTCTTATCTTTTGTAGCATGTAGGTTTTATAAAATACAAAAATTAAATCATTATTCACATTCAACAGAGAGATGTTCAACCACACATTATTTGCAAGTACTTCAGGAATCACCTACGTCAATAATAGAAACTCTAACTACTGTGGTTCCTGTAAGCACATGGCTCTTCACCCCTGGTGGAGTACTGTAGGTACTTTTTTCAATTTCAATACTGATAACATGATTTGTGAAGTGAATGTGATCAGATCATTTTCCATATCTATATTGTAGAACACAAGTTATACCACTTTGACCTTCAGATATCTTACCATTAATCATGAAAATAGAAATATTTTCTTAGTTAAAGTTGATGAAAGTTTGAAACTGTCCTAAAAATTCTTATAGGAGAAAACTTGAAATGCTACTTAAACAAAGATTTTGATATATATATTTAAGAGAAACTAAATCTTAACTTGATCCTAAAACGAGAACAATGTAAAAGCCCTAGAAGAAGTATAAAATTACTAGGGCAGAATCTTGGTACCTGTTATGGAAATTTAAAGTGAAACTTTTCAGAACTTGAACATATTCAGAAAATCTGGAATACCTGAAATGCAATTATTTAAGCATAGAGCTTAGTAGACAAAAAAAGAAAATTCAATTTAAAACCATAAGAGAAACTGAGAAACCAAACCAATGCGACATTTTTAATAATGAAATAATAAGGTGCTTCATCCTTTTGAAAATGCCATGTCGATGTTATTGACTTATGGGTGGTAATAGACGTGGATAACCCAGCAGTCTCAGGTTACCTGTCATTGAATTTTGTGTTTGATTCTAGTAATTTGATCAAATGTACCATCAGGTCAAGTTTTGGAGAACTTTTATTCTTAACATTTCATATGGACAATGAACAATGATGGTTCATGACTGGAAAAGGTAAGTGTGACCTATGTCAGGATTAAGGGCCATGATTTATGTAGTGATGTTGTCCTTATTTAGATTAATTATGGTTGAAAACTTGAGTCTTATATGAAGATATCTGCAAGAGAATTAGTGCAAGGTGAATGGATTGTGGGTGTACAACTTCGGTGTGATTTTATTGTTGTCTGCAGTAGGGCTTAGCGAACATGCAATGTCTAGAACTTTGCTATGGGTGATGTTTCAATTTTTGTTGTTGTTGTTGTTATTGTGAGAGTTTGCAAGGGATAAACTGATTTTATGGTTTTTCTTCAAATGTCAGTGTCTCTGTTGTTGGACTTATTGTTAAGCCTCCAATTCTAAGACTCACTTTGTCCAATCAAATGGCAGGAATCAAAGAGTCTGACACTGGTTTAGCTGCACCAAGCCAGTGGGATTTAGTTTCTGACAAGCAAATGATGCAAGAAGAGCAACCTCTTCAGGTACACTCACTCTATTTTTTATTTTTTATAACATTGAAGACATATTTTTTGCATGTGTATGTGATTAGTGATGTGACAGAATAATTTGAGGTTGATGTTTGTTCTTTTGCATTTGCAAAATCTGAGGCATATTTTCTTCTCTCTGTAAGGTTGCAAGGTGTACAAAGATTATTAATCCAAACACTGAAGATGCTAAATATGTGATAAATGTAAAGCAAATAGCCAAGGTATATTATCCGATCATAAATGCAATGATTTATTGGACTGGTTTATTTTAAAGAACCACAGTTTGGATGACTGATTTATTTATTTATTTATTTATTGCCATATGCAGTTTGTGGTTGGCTTGGGTGATAAAGTCTCACCAACTGATATTGAAGAAGGCATGCGTGTTGGGTGAGGCTAGGGTTTCTCTCTCCATTAAAGAACTTTTTAATGTTTGACTGAAAGCTGTTGACTGAGTTTATTTCATGCTTGTTTTAATCGAGTTATAGAGAAATATCATTGATCGTTTTATTTGTACACCATAAGACATGGATAAGGATATTGGATATAGATACAGCATAGTACAGACATATCAGTAAATCGAGTGTGGAAAAGTAGAATACTATAGTCTTAGAATAGAACAACAAATATGTATCTTTTACAATGTGGAAAAAGGCATCTAGAAAGCATAGAGTATTACCAGAATAACATATTATATACTGTGTCATAGCATCAAAATGTACAAACTCCATTGTCCAGCCATTATTCAAATTCACGGATCACAATTCATACTCCGTAATAATGTTAACATCACAAATTCCAAAAGCAGCCATCATCATTAAAGGCCAATATTCACAAGGAAGGAAAAAGGAAAATAAAAGCCCCTCCTCCTATCCCTTGAAGTATTGGCGGAGTATCTCAGATGTATCAAAGAAGTATCTAAAGCATTTTTTTCTAAGTTCCAAAAATAAAATAATTAAATAAGCACCAAGATGTGTCCTGGAAGTACCAACTAGTATCAATATCTGATACATATCCAATATGGACACAACAGTCAATTTGAAATATTTGCCCTAGTAGTTTATGTATAAATAAAGTTTACTGATTGACTTTTTTAGTTGTATAATTTAGAAGAAAATACTTAACCCCACTCTTTCAGGGGCATGCAAGCCTCATGCTGGTTTGACATGCCGTGATAGGATGCAGGTTCACATGTCATACTCATACAGTCATAGTGAATTAAAAAATAAAGGACACTGTCAATTCTCTAGATCTACATGCTGCTGTCTTGGTCTCTTGTCATGGAAGTAGTGGGAACTGCATATAGGGATTTTTGCTCCTAGAAGGAAAGTTAATTTTGTAAATTTAGAAAAAAATGGTAGCAGCCATTTGCTCAATGGAATTCTCATTTGAAGGATTAGGTAATAGATAGGAAGAGGTGATTGCACGAAGGCAATTATGTAGAGTTGGAGACCTGTTATTGTGACAGGACATGGCAAAATCATATTAAAAGAAAGAAAAGGACAGAAGCGATAATAATAGAACATGCTATTTAGAAGAAATCCGAAGATTATGCAAAAGACACCAATAGCAAGGAACTAAAAGAAAATTAAATTTTTCAGCAAATCATGCAGAACAGATAATAGAAAAGAAGCCAAAACATTTCACAGGTTATTACCATGTAACTGGTTTAATCATTTGTTTTTTTAATAATTTTCTTCTTGTGTGTGATGGTTGATCATTAAAGCAGGTCCTCAATTTTTTATAAAAAAATTTAATAAGATAAATGTTGTGCATGCCTATTCTAAGGTATTTTGATATATTATCATAGTAAAAGACTGGGTTGGAGGTTTTTAAAGTTAAAGGCTTGGATTTAACTCCATTGAGATATTTTTTGGATAATAACACTTGGAACTGTATGGATCATTTGAGATTGGAATAGAGTTAAGAAGGTTGAAATATGATGCATGAATAACTCGAATGAAGTTGATCATTTGGATGTTGTGGTCATTGAATTCTTTGTTATGTGCTGGGACTGATTGGATCCATGAGACATATTCAGACAAACATTTACAAGAAATGTAGAAAGTGATCCAAAGAGTTTCTGCTGCATCAGGATAGATGAAATAATGACCTGTATATTTCCCATCTATTATAGATGCAATAAGTTACCTCTAGCAAGGTCCTCCCGTGCCATTAAGGCTCATTCAAGTATTATCCTTAAAGATATAAGAAGATGATAGATCTGGAAGTTCTTTGTTCACAAACAAGTTTTTTTTCCCTTTTTTTATATTTTTTTTAAGAATCAACACTAGGGTTTTGATACTGATTTTTAAAAGAGTAAGCCTTTCACAGTTCTTATCTTAAGATTGAATTCCCAGCGGCTTCTAAAATGAACTTTCGGTACCCTAAAATGCATCTACTGTACAGATTACGTCTGATTAACTAAAGACCTAGTTTTATGTTTCCTCAGATCTCAGATATAGATATCTAACACCACTATATAATTGTTCTATTTATAGCAAAAGTGATAGTAGTTGTACCCTGCAGTGTAAGTATTTTGAGCACAGATTTGCTTGTTCGCTCTCGCCATAGAGTCCAATCACACTATCAACCCATTTTAGATCACAGGTCGTCTTCTTCTATCTTCATCTTCTATCTTAATCTTCTTCTTTTTCTTTTGGACTCGGACATCAAAAATAAGATCAGAACATAACATGAACCATTAGACATTTGTTTTTAACTGTATTATATGTATTTGTCATTTGTGACTATGACAAATTACATGTAGATAATAGTCAAAGTTATTTCCTGTGCTCTGAATTATTATATTATTCATACATGTGCAATTACTAGTTTTGTGATTCCGCTCTTCTTGATCTAAAATTATCCTGTTTTGCTAAAAAGTCTTTTTCCATCAGAGTTGATAGAAATAAGTACCAAATTCAGATTCCTTTGCCCCCGAAAATTGATCCAAGTGTTACCATGATGACGGTAGAAGAGAAACCTGATGTCACATATAACGATGTTGGTGGTTGCAAGGAGCAGATTGAAAAGATGAGAGAGGTACTTTATTTTTTCCCTTATGTTGAAATCGTTTGCACCCATGGTGTCGGTATTCTTTAGAATTTGAATTGATCCTCAGTAAAACTTGCCTAGATTTGAAATGTCTGTGCAAGTTTCTCATGTCTATTCTGTAGGGATGGCAAAATCAACCTGATCCGATGGGTATGCACCTTATCCAAACCCGGCCAAATCCGAAAAATAGGGTTTGACTGGGTTTGGATTTGGGTTTGGGTAAAATCCGAAAATTATAGTACGGATATAGATAGGGTATGGGTAGTATTGTTTTCTATCCGAACCCGAACCCGATCTGAACTTACGGGTATGGGTAATATCCGAATCCATACCCGAACCCATATCCGAATAAATATGTTTATAATTCTGTTTTGGGAATCTGTTTTGATTGATAATATGCATAAAATTATTTTGGTTGTTTATTTTTTTGTATGGGATGGGTAGGGTTGGGTTTGAGGAAATTGATTATCCGTGGGTATCTTCGAACTTGGGTATGAGGATGGGTATTTCTTTTTTTATCCGATCGGGTATCGGGTAGGATTTGGGTAAGGGTATTAAGTTCGGATTTGGAGATGGGTAGTACAATATCCGATCCAAATTCTATCCGTTGCCATCCCTACTCTTTTCTTATCCGATCGGGTATCGGATAGGGTTTGGGTATAAAGTATTAAATTCGGATTTGGGGATGGGTAGTAGAATACCCGATCCAAACCCTATCCGTTGCCATCCCTACTATTCTGTGTGTACTGGCTCTAAGATCTTTATTTTTTTTGTGTATTTTATAATTCTTTAGGTTGTGGAACTTCCTATGCTTCATCCAGAGAAATTTGTTAAACTTGGTATTGATCCTCCTAAAGGGGTCCTTTGTTATGGTCCTCCTGGTACCGGTAAAACACTCCTAGCTAGAGCTGTTGCCAACAGAACTGATGCCTGCTTTATTCGCGTCATTGGAAGCGAGCTTGTTCAAAAATATGTTGGAGAAGGGGCTCGGATGGTTCGTGAACTTTTTCAGGTTGTTGAACTTCCTGAGATGCAATAGCAAGCTTTTCGCAATAGGAAAATGGTCTTGAGATATATCTTTCAATCTTCTAACATTTTTCTGGTAAATGTGGAAAACTGTGTACTCATTAGATGGCCCGCTCAAAAAAGGCCTGCATTGTCTTTTTTGATGAAGTGGATGCTATTGGTGGTGCTCGTTATGATGATGGTGTTGGGGGCGACAATGAAGTTCAGCGAACTATGCTTGAAATTGTCAATCAGCTTGATGGATTTGATGCTCGAGGAAATATCAAAGTGCTAATGGCAACCAATAGGTATGTCATCTCATTCTGCTTGCCAGTTGCTTGTGTTTGTCATCCAAGATTAGTGTTATACTTAGGATCTCTGTTTCTTTCTGAAGACTTTCCCTGAACCAACTGTATCTGGCAATGAGTACTGTGGGAATCTTTGTATCACCTTTTAGCATGGGTTTCCATTTATCTCTTTTTGTTATGGTACTTCCTTTTTTACTTTTTTTTTCTTGGGGGTTACCATCAAACTAAAGAATCTGGGTTAAGCTTGAAGAAGCCATGACTCTTAACTAGCTATCTGATTATGTCCATAAGCTGACTTTCTGTAGTATCCTTTTATGTCAAATCATCTATATGAAGATCTTTTTGTTATTTTTCCCTTTTAGTTTGTTTAGATCCATGTTGTGTGATATTCATTCTGACTAACATATTTGATATACTTTGTCAAATTTTCAAGCATTTGGAGCTCAACTATTCAAGTGTCTGAACCAAATATGCTTGCAGTAAGCCATCATGGACTATTCACAATTAATTGAATTTGAGGCATGAGTAAGGTTGCTAAACCTAGATAGCAGATTTTCTACTTTAGCATTGTCTGGGTGGTCCTTGATATCAAAAGCAAAACTCACCTCAGGTTTAATTGCATTCATTCCCGAGAGAGTGTTAGAATTTTTTCAAAAAATATATATAAAAATAAAGTATGCAAGCTGTGGCATGATGGAGTCAAACTGTGCTATTCCGTGTCTTCTAGCTGCTGCTTTTGCTGTTTTGACAACGGCATGCACTTCCATTACATGTTGACCTGCTTTCCAGTTTCTTGCTTAACTGCAAGCAGATGCAAAATCTAACCATTATATCTTTTGCTTTGCTAAAAAAATTTCCAGACCCGACACTTTAGACCCGGCACTACTTCGTCCTGGAAGATTGGACCGTAAAGTTGAGTTTGGTCTGCCTGATTTGGAGAGCCGGACACAGATATTCAAGATCCACACTAGAACAATGAATTGCGAGAGGGACATCCGGTTTGAGCTCCTTGCTCGTCTTTGTCCAAACTCCACTGGTAAATTATTGTCAGCGAGTTGTTTCTTACTCCTTTTTCTGGTATCTTATAACTTTTTGATGCAAAGAAATGTTTGTTTTTTGCTTAATTCATTTCTTAATAGAATTAATTTGTTGTATTTATTCTATTCCATGTAACTGCTCATGCAAACACCAATGGCTAATGTTGTGACTCCCACCTTGTGACCGTTATATATATATATATATACACATAGCATACACCCGAATCTTCTATACTATTTAGACTTCTAATTTGCTTTATGGTTGATCATCTAGGGGCGGACATAAGGAGTGTGTGCACTGAAGCTGGGATGTTCGCAATCCGGGCACGAAGGAAGACAGTCACAGAGAAAGACTTTCTTGATGCAGTGAACAAGGTCATCAAAGGCTATCAGAAGTTCAGTGCAACACCCAAGTATATGGTCTACAACTAACAAGAGTCTTGCATTGCACCTGGAAGGAGGAATGAATTGTTTATGTTAATGTGTTTCACATAATGGATGCGTTACTCGAATTGTCAATCATGGATGTGAAATGTGCAAATTTGGGTCCATTGGTTTGTTTGTTTTTTTGGGAGAAAAAAATTATCAATTAGCATGGTTGTTGAATGTATTTCAAAGGATGGATGTTAGTTTGATTATTTCCAAGACAGTCATCACGTTTGCAATGCCATGTTTTCATGCACCATCTCAGTTCTTTATGATAGCTGAGTACATTTACTTGACAATGTGGTCTAGATTGCCTCATTTTCTTTGACCGGCATAATGTTGAGGCTGACAAAATCGAGGGTAGCAGGACTCCCTAGAGGTTTAAGCTTGCAGATATGACTCATTCGGGTTTTAATATACCTTGAAAATGTGCTCTCGTTTCAACATGTCAGCCAATTGATTACCTTCAGACCACCTTGTTGTAAATTGTGAGGCTATAATCTTCCATTGAAAAGGTACGAGACTTTTGATGATTTTTTATCACCTTGAATCTCCACGCGTCATGTCAAGATTAAAAGGTCTGCAATCCTTAATAATTAACTTGAACGTTATGGTTTACTCCAATATGTTGGTATGGTCACACCTAAGCAAGGAGGCTGGTTTTTCTTTGGCAGATTCAATTAGGGAGCCATCCTCTGCGCTCTGGACACAGTTTGGAGAGGAAGATCCAAGGGACCACGTTCATCTCCTAGGAACAAATATGGATCCATCAGATGCCTCAGAATATAGTGTGAGAAAGGATTTTTAGAATATGCATATGGTAAGAGTGAATGTAGTCACAATGTAGAATAGTTGCAATATTATGGTTATGATCATGACTGTTATCGTTCCAATAACGGTGGCACTTCGTTCCATATTGAATTTTACATTCTTCTAGGGAACTCATAGAAGTACAAACTACTGCTCTTAGAGACATTGCCAGACTCTTCTTTTATTGTAGCATACCCATAAGTTCCAGGACAGGTGATACATCAACAGCCACAGTCGTCATCCTTCTTGGCACCAGAACATGCTTCCACAGCTTTACCCACGGTTAGGAAGATCCATGTTCCTCCAATCTTATCCACAAGCCTGGCCAACTTCATCTTGTGAATCACCTGCCAACCGGGGTTGGCTATAGCTAGCTGCAACCAAACAGATTTCAGTAAAAGTTCAAGAGCATTCCCAGGTAGGATATAAATGGACATGTTTCTTCTTTCCTTTATGTTAAGAGAGTTTAGCTTATTGTGTATTTCTTCAAGTGCTATGATTCCTTAAGTGTCAATATTCATCACATCCACAATTAAATACATCATTTAGTTGATTATATAGTTCACCTGTATGTTAACAGAGGTGAGCTTCTTGTGTAGTTCTTCAAGTGCTGTGATTCCTGAAGTGTCAATATTCATCACATCTGCAATTGAATGCATCATTGAGGCGATCATATTTGGAAAGGATGTACATATGGGTATCATGTTTTTGAGCTCATGAGAATTTACTTGACATGTCGATAACTGCTGATTGGAGACTCTTTCCACCTTTCTCCGTATCATCTTGTTCTTCTAATATCTGTCGTGTTATCCTGTAACAAAGAAATTCGCTTGAAAAATTATGTAACAACAGATTGGCCATTCATTTAGTATCCTCGAAGGTTATTTCTTAGGAGTATCTTTCTCAATTCCAGCAATAGTCTTCCCATGAATGATATTTTCCATCTTGATTCCAGTAAATTGCCTTACCTTTCTCTTATAAAATTGGCGTTCATGAAACAAAGGAAGGATGATTCGATGTGAATTATCAGTATGCCAGGTGTTTCGGTGGCTTTTGGATACTGTCTCATACTGCAGAAGATGTCTGTCCCTTGAATTCTTCCAAGCATTTCTATACGAGGTCGAATTGAGTTTATAATGATCCTAATGAAGGATATAGTTACCTGCAAAAGTTATAGCCTTCTAAGCAACATAGACTGAATTCACGATCAGAGCAGTCTATGGCTGATTGGTCTTCGTTGTCCAGGGAAATATAGATGATTGAATAGGACATGGAGTTGATGATGACCTTGATGAACAATTAATGAACACAAAAGTTACAGATTCCTTGATGATGACCCTTTTTTTTTTTTTTTTCTCTTTTGATCACAGCAGGAAAATAGTGCTAGAATTACACCAATGAGAAGAAGACATTAAACTAAGAATTTAGATCAGGATGATGCCTATGTTGACCATATACTTGTGCAACTTCATGGAAATATGTAATGATACCTTGAGTAAAGGTACAAAATAAACAATACATGGGATTAAACTGGGTATTGAGGTCCAATGATCTCACCGCAATTAAAAGACCGATCTCCACTGATCCAAATAAAACACCAAGGAATGCTCCAATGCAAGCAAGGAAGTCCATCTTGTCGACTTCCCATATGCTGCATGCTTCTTTTATATCAACAAGTCCAGGGAGGGCCGAAAGAATAATTGATGCGAGTATCGCAACAGGGGTATAGTACAACAGCCTTGTTAGCAACTCTAAGGCTATAAAAACTGTGATGGCCATGACAATATTGGAGATTGTTGTCTTGCAACCAGCGCTGACATTTACGGCTGTTCGAGAGAAAGAGCCTGTGAATTTCCAACAAATCAGTTGAATCAGCTCAGTCAGTGATCTAAAAGTGAGAAAAACTTTCGATGCTAAAAGAAGGTTATTCTTGTTCCATCGATATCAAGATATGTCATGTTTGGTTGACTTCATTCTTACAGGATGCTCATATGTGATTTGACATAGAACTTATTATAGACAGCACATGAGAAGCTTGAAAGCAGGCCTATTAACAACTGAAGGCAACAATTTTGATGTTAGTAATACCTCTGGATTGCATCTATACAATGGCACAGTCAGCTGAGGAGTCTAATACCACCAACTTGGGTAGGCTTTTTAAATCATACTTTGCCATCTTTTTCCTAAATGGTTAGAGGAAGATAATGCAAATTTTACCTTTGTTTTCTGAGAAATACAGAGGGAATGCAAATTTTAAGAACCTGGAACCTCTCCTCATGCACTGAGCAGGGGTGCCAACTAAAGGACTCAGAACCTCTTTGGTGATCTCAACAAATTGCAATGAATGTAATGCAAAATATTGGCATATTTATCTATCTGTTTTTCATTAATTTTAATTCTAGGACATTAAATACTGTTTCAATATTATGATTGCCTCTTTCAATTTGAGCAAATTCTCTTGCAGTTTCTCTTGAAAGGTCTAACTATTAATTATCCGAAAACTCTATTCACCTGTTGCAACATAGCAAGAGGATAAGGATCCTGCAACGTTCATGAAGCCCATAGCCAACATTTCCTTGTTGCCATCAATCTGGTAGCCCTTTGTGGAGGCAAAGGATCGTCCAACAGCGATGGCCTCCTGAAGTTATATGGCATATGGCAGTCAGATCTTGTTAATTGTATTGTCACATGCATGTATGCATGATTATTATTGCCAAATTTTCATGAAGACAAACCGTGAGAGCGATGACTGCACAGAGGAGACCAATCTTTGCGCACTCCCCGGCAAATGGTCCAGTAAGCTGTATTTGTTTAGCTGAACTTGGATTCAGGCCACCATCAACATGTTGTATAATTTTAACGCCGCGCTTATCTGCTCTTGTCACTAAGACCATAAGAGTTGACAGGATAACAGACAGTAGAGGAGCAACAGCAGCCAGCCAAAAGAGCTTCTTGTTCCTTCTGGCCTGAGAGCAGGATGGCATGATGTTATTAGCTGAATTCAATAAATCCAAATGGCAGAGAGAATTCTACAATACTTACTAAAAATCTGGTGATTAGGATGAAAATAAGGAATGAGCAACCGAGAAGGAAATTATCTGGGTGCCACTGTTAACAAAAGCCAAAAAGCAGTGAAGTTAAACACTGTCAAATGAAAATAATTAAAACACAAAATGTCCTGAGTCCATCAATCAACCATGAGGAAGATGATAATTCGTAGTTTATGGTGATCAACTCTAATGGGAGCAAAGGCCATTAACTTTCATCAGTCGAGGAGTAAAAGCAGCAACATATGCATCTACTTTGCAGGTGCAATACTCTTTCTTCTTCCATTTTTTTTTTTTTTTTTTTTTTATCAAGAGAAATATGGCAGGAGTACCACCATCCTGAGTCAAATTCAAACTCCCCATGGAGAAGAGAGGTGTCTACTTGCTGAGAAAGGTCTGGTTGGCAAGTGAAATGATTTCGTATTTATAAATTTAACTGGAACACAGTGATGAGGACTAAATGTTCCAAGTGGTCAGAAAAAGTGTAAGCTTTCTCTGCCATGCACTTATTCTCACTATCAACTTATGAAACCACATGCCTTACCAAAAAAATAGAAAAATGAAAATAATCATGATGGCATTTGGACATAGAAAATCCTGTTGGAATTTTGGGTTTCACCATTTTTGTTCTTCCAAAAGAAAGGGAAAAAAAAAAAAACTTTGGATTTGACATGACTTACAGGATGATTGACTGCAACCAAAACAGCCTTTATGACTGAGACCACATCAGTATTGTTTGTGAAGTGACTAATCCCAAGTAGCCCTTTCAGTTGTTGAAATCCTATTACGATTGCTGCCCCTCCCATGAAGCCAACAATGGCAGCATGTGAAAGAAAGTCCACTAGAAAACCCAGTCTGAGAATGAGCGAATAACACAACAGGTTACCATTCATGTTAAACATCGATTAAAATGACCACCAAAAGATAATTAACCAAGATAAGATATCCACCTGAAAATTCCAAAGGAAGCTTGAAAGATGCCAGCAAAAAAAGTTGCAGTGAAAACCAGCTTCTTGTATGCATTTGGATCAACTGATGGGTCCACTACTTTCTGTATCATGGAGGATACAAGAAGAGAAACAACAGCAACAGGACCGATCGCTATATCTCTCGAAGAACCCATTACAGCATAGATCAGAGGTGGTACAACACTTGTATCTAGTTGGAACCAATGAGACTTGATGTAGTTAGTACCAAGAAACACACCACAAGTATAAACATACTAATAAACAAAGAAAAGAAAATCCCATATTTGTTGCCATGCTTTTCTTGAACGTCTCAGATATGAAGTATTGGGCAGTAAGTAAACAAAGTGGAAGCGTGGATAGAGATATATATGATGTGAATTTGATGAGAAACAGAAGAGGCGTAGATCTGAATTATAGAATTAGCCTCCTTTACATGAGTATGAACTGGATATTAACCAACAACTTACAAAGTCCATACTGCGGGCTAAGCTTTGCTAGATTTGCATATCCAATGCTCTGCAAAACAATGAGACAGCTTTAGGAGCATGTAATCATATCTAAAAGATAGTTCGATGATTAATGTAGCTCATGTTTTTACCTGTGGAATCCCGAGGCTTGCAAGGGTTAAACCAGCCATCAAGTCACTTCTAAATGACTTTAAATCATAGTTCCTTGCCCAACGAAGGATCGGAAACAAGCTATAAAGTGCTGAAATGATGCATTTAAGTGGTGAAGAAGACTTCTTTTGTCGAGAAACACTAACTGCTCCTCTTGCCGCGCTGGTTAGCTCATCCCAAAGAGAAGGAGGCTCTGGAGTGTTCAGCACCAATGATTCAGTTGGCTCTTCACCACCATGCTTTGTTACAGAGGCAGGCTCACTCGCGAAGGACCCCATCTCTTCTTGAAGTCTTTGGGAGAACTCTTGCAGTTCCATCTCTACAAATAGCTATTGTTTCGGAGGAAGATTCTTACAAGTGAACGGACCATCACAGAGAATGATAGCCTGGTAGTAGATTGCGGTCATGGCTGGGTATTTGAAGGCCTGAAGCTCCAAAAAGTTGAAAACATACGAAAGAGACAGGAAAGGTGAGTTAGCAAAAGTGGCGTGGATTTTAAGCACATTGTTCATTCAAGGAAGAACAAGTTGGATGCAAAAGATGCTTTCTATTTTGGGGTTCCTGAAAATTTGCGTGATCCCAATGATTCTCGATCTCATTGTTATGTAGAGATAAGAAGTTGACTAAATGATTGCGCTGTTGATGAACTGATTGAAATGCTGACAATGTAATATATATATATATATATATATATATATATATATATATATATATATAGAGAGAGAGAGAGAGAGAGAGAGAGAGAGAGATATATAGATACATATATATATATATATATATATATATATATATATATATATATATATATATATATATATATATATATATATGTGTGTGTGTGTGTGTGTGTGTGTGTGTGTGTGTGTGTTGGAGCAGTATCTCTTTGATGACAATCATTTACTTTCTTTTTTTTTTTTTTCTGTGGACCTGCCATTTACCTACATTTTCTTCTCTGATATTTTTAAAAAGACATTTTCATCTTTCAATTAAGCAATTCTCAGTATATACGTACTTATAGAACTTGTGGTCCAAATGTGCCCTCGCAGACTGAGAGAACTTACCAACGTATATCAACCTTTCATCCTTCTGAAAGAACATAAGACTGGTCAACTTTTAGCACCGCTTTTAGCACCGAAAAGATGGCACTAGAGTAGGGACACTCAGGTAAAGATCCATATGATCACATACAGAGCCAATTGAACCAATTGATTCATTCACCTTATGTTTTGGATGCCCTTCTGTGGACAAGAGAACTCGGTCACTTCTTCTCATGTCAGCTTCTACGATATGCTTTCAATGGAATGCCTGCACCTCTAGAAAGCTAGCTTGTCATCTCAACACACATCCCTCAAAAGGGTCATGATAGAAGATCTCTATCACCAGGAAGACTATTGCTTCTGCTGATTCCCACTAGAAGCATCCCTGATAGTGGAAGCCAATGATAGTAATTCTTGTCCTAGAATTTCTTTGAAACATGACAAGTTCTATAAGTACGTATATACTGAGAATTGCTTAATTGAAAGATGAAAATGTCTTTTTAAAAATATCAGAGAAGAAAATGTTGGTAAATGGCAGGTCCACAGAAAAAAAAAAAAAAGAAAGTAAATGATTGTCATCAAAGAGATACTGCTCCAATACACACACACACACACACACACACACACACACACACACACACACACACATATATATATATATATAGAGAGAGAGAGATATAGATACATACATACATACATATATATATATATATATATAGAGATATAGATACATACATACATACATACATATATATATATATATATATATATATATGTGTGTGTGTGTGTGTGTGTGTGTGTGTGTGTGTGTGTGTGTGTGTGTGTGTATTGGAGCAGTATCTCTTTGATGACAATCATTTACTTTCTTTTTTTTTTTTTTCTGTGGACCTGCCATTTACCAACATTTTCTTCTCTGATATTTTTAAAAAGACATTTTCATCTTTCAATTAAGCAATTCTCAGTATATACGTACTTATAGAACTTGTCATGTTTCAAAGAAATTCTAGGACAAGAATTACTATCATTGGCTTCCACTATCAGGGATGCTTCTAGTGGGAATCAGCAGAAGCAATAGTCTTCCTGGTGATAGAGATCTTCTATCATGACCCTTTTGAGGGATGTGTGTTGAGATGACAAGCTAGCTTTCTAGAGGTGCAGGCATTCCATTGAAAGCATATCGTCGAAGCTGACATGAGAAGAAGTGACCGAGTTCTCTTGTCCACAGAAGGGCATCCAAAACATAAGGTGAATGAATCAATTGGTTCAATTGGCTCTGTATGTGATCATATGGATCTTTACCCGAGTGTCCCTACTCTAGTGCCATCTTTTCGGTGCTAAAAGTTGACCAGTCTTATGTTCTTTCAGAAGGATGAAAGGTTGATATACGTTGGTAAGTTCTCTCAGTCTGCGAGGGCACATTTGGACCACAAAAATTTGTAGTTCGTGAGCATAGATATCATAGTATTATTTTTTGTTTTTCGTTGATTGATGTTATGTTATCATCATGGTATGAACTAATTACCTTGAAAGAGAACAAAGTCTCCAATAATATTCAGAAGATGGTCAAAGTTTTAGATGAAGGGTATCAATTCATACTTCAACAACATCTGTTGCAACCGCAAGAATGATAGCTACGATGGATCATCATATTGCTATAAATTTCAATTTTCCTTCTTTTTAAATGGATCGAATTGAGATTAAAATATTTGGACAATATTTATTAGCAATCAACTTTGATTGACAGCAGAAGCGGCAGTAACAATGACAAAGACCAAAATAACAGAATGTAACACAATAATTCAAGAGAATCTCAAGGATGTGGCCACCGCAATGCAATGGATCCACCACAATCGTGACTAGCAATAATTATGGCTTAAAGGTTGTTATTTGCCTAGATTTGTTGGAATTAAGTCTATTTGGAATGAAATAATAATTAGCATAATAAATATTATTTGCCATCATAATAAAAATAATATTTAATAATAGAAAGATAAAATGCCCTGGCACCCTGCTCATCCACTAAAAAAAATTTCCATATAGCTGGTACAAAGATTTGAACTAAAAATATTTTATTTTGATGAATAATGAATCATTAAATAAACAATCATGTTATTCCCATTACAGAACTGCTGAGAAATGACCATGATTTAAACTCTTACTAATACACATAAAATAACTAACTCCATCTAAAGTCGGGTCATTATAAACCAAGCATTCAAATCGAAGAAATTTTAAGTCAGTCATAGGATATTGCAATTGTGCTTTTATCATCTAGAAAAACTCATCTCATTTAATCATATATATATATATATATATATATATATATATATATATATATATATATATATATATATATATATATATATATATATATATATTGAGGTTTTTATGTTGGCAGATCCTCTATCCACCACATGTAAATCTCCTTCCACTATAGGAATTGCATTAAATTTGGGAGGGGAACCTAAAGTGCCCCTCATATATTGGGAGGATATAGAGTTTTCCATGGGAAGTAAAGTGAGTCCATTGAAATACTATGAAATTGTGATTCATATCAGCTTCAATCCTATTCCATTGATACCAAAGTCAAGTACAAATATTTGTGCTGAATCAAATGCTCATTTGCCATAAAAGAGAAATATAGAAAGATACCTCATTTATTAGCTGGTATTGTTATATATAAGAAATTATATAACTCCCTAGAAAGAAAAGTAGGGACATCTTAATTCTCAAATACTATAAAATAATTCTGTAGGCGGTTTCTAATCGGGATCTCACAAATCTATCATCCATTGCAGTCTCCTCCTGCAAGAGACCTCATAGGAGATCTTATATTTGCCCCAATTTCTAATCAGAATTTGAACATTTTTAAATAATTTTTGATCAAAATTTTATATATTTTAAATATAAAAATATATTTTTTCATGTATTGCGTAGGCTATATGTTAGTTTATTAGTATAAAGAAAGCTTTGGGCCCTACTTTTGTCCAAGAACCAAACAAGACCCCATCCAATGATCCAAACACCGAGGCAGAAAAAATACGGGTTCTTTGTATGATCGATCATTGATAGTAACAAAGACAATACTGCATGTCAGGTCTCGGAGCCTGTTGTTTCCTTTGTCACCAAGTCCGTGGAGGTCTTACCCAATGACAAATCGATTGAATATTGGTCCATCGATTACTTTGGTGAGAAGCTGTGTCTTTGCACGTTTCCCAGCCTTGGAGCAGGGGGGTGATGCGTGCATTCACGAAAATGTCGGTGCCGTTCACGGGTTGGTGGCTTCTTCCTCTTGGATTTCCCTGGCACCCCCACGTTGGAGTGTGTGTTGGAAGTATCCTTCTCACGAGAGAGTTTTATCAAATAAAAATATTTAAATAATAATTTTGATAAATTTTGAATTTATCTAAACTATAAGGTAGGGATAAGGAAAAGAAATTTGAAGAATCTGATTGGATTTGTTCGTTAATTTATGATGCAGATGAAGAAGAAAAAAATTCTCAAGCATATGATCAATGTCCAAAGATAAATTTTCGATCTTCGTATCATTGTTTATCAGAAATTGTGTTTCAAGATTCGACTGAAATATCCTCTCTTCAAGAATAATTATGGAGAGGATTGATAGACTTTTCAAAACTTAACAAATTAAACAGAAACAGAATAGTGTCTAAGCACCAAAAGATGAAGTAGGAGAGAGAGCAAAGACTTTAGAAGAGAAATATGATTGCTATTTTTCAGTGCTCCATACCATTCAAACTCGTAGTCTTATGTAAACTATGGGAGATGTGGATGCTTTGACCGATCGACCACGATAGAAAATGATCGATCAAAGAAAGATACATCTATCTGATCAAATGGTCAATTGACTATGATGGTCACGATGATTTAAAATAAAAAGATAAAAATTAAAATAAAATATAAAATTATTGTACCATCATGCATGCACATCATATTATGCTACATTTTCACACACGTGTGAACCAAGCTGGCACGCACTTGTGAGGTGTAAAACCCACTTTCCTCCTTAACTCAAGCAAGGTGAGCAAGAAGAGAAAGTATGTAAATATCAATAAGAGATTATTCCTTTCCAATGTATGACTAAACTCATAACAAAACTACATGAATCTTTGGAGGGAAGAAAAAATTTGAGTTTTTCCCCCAACTCCCTGATAACTTCCCTTAAAAATCAAAAATTTAAAATAAATAATATTGATTATTTAATGTCAACATAATTAAAGCTTTATTGCTTAGTATTTATGCCATGCAATGGATGAAATGTTTTAACTAAGGCTGCAAATGGGTTGGATCCCACGATCCGACCTGACCCTAACCGTTTAAAAAGACCCGTGGATCTAGGTCGGAATCTAAAACTGGATCTATTTTATTTTTTGGATTGGGTTTGGATTTACTGAATTTTGATCCGACCCAATCCGACCTGACCCACTTGAATTTTTGGATTGATATGAATATTATGCTCAATAACCTGATTTGATCCGAATCGATTATATAATCCAAATCTGTTATATGCTGGCACATGCTAGGCACAAATTAAGTGGGTTGCCTACCTACATAATATTATTTTCTTCTCTTTTCACCCCTATAATTGGGTAGCATCTACTGGTTCAAGCTAATGAAGTCCCCAACAAATATTATCTTCTTCCCTTTCCACCTCCATAAGAAATCTTTTGCATCAAACTTATACAACTTTTCCAACTCAAAAAATTTAAAGGATTAATAGAAAATAGATATTTCACTTCTACTTGTATCCCACGACCGACTTTCATATGTATATAAGGTACATCTTGGCAGTTTTATCGGATGTAATTATCACATGTTGATGACCACTTCAAAAATCATTATATCACGAGTTTTATTAGATGACAAACTTGTAAGATCAACTTCAACTCTAATCACAAAAATCGATAGAATAGCTATAGCTAATGCCTATTGGTTAATTTGATCCACGATCTAACTCAGACCTAATCCGGACCTGAACCAGACCCATACTTCATGAATTAGGATCGGATTATATATGGATCTGATCCAACCTGAATGGTCCGTTGGGTCAAAAAATTTGATCATGGACCCAATCCGATCTTCAATTGGGCTGGGTCTGGGTTCAATATCAAGATCCGATCAAAGAACCTGATCAGATTGGAGTCACTGATGATCCGATCCAATCTAACCCATTGGCAGCCTTAGTTTTAATCTCACTTACTATAGATAGTTTCCATTTGAATGAAGCAGAGGAAACTAAATCTTGAATTATATTCTTTTGACCCAGGCTTCAACTATCACACACATAGTATAGAAAAGAACTATCACGGGGTTGTGCATTATTGGTTGTGTGCAAGTATCTTGTTGTTCGTGAGAGTATCTAAGGTTTGTCTATGTCTCCTAGCCATGGCCGTATATAGAAGTTCTTATATGGATGAGCCCTTTAAGTGTTAGAAAGCACTATGATTTCGTACGTGTAGTTTAAAAATTTTTAAAATTTTATGCAGTGAAAGTAAATAAATTAAAATATTTTTAATTTAATACACGTATCAGATCATATCTGAAAATCATGCTTAGAATCTTGACACAAATGAGAAACCTTGATCTGAAATCTGAAAAAAAAAAAACAAACATCAGTAAAATAAAAATGGAGATCAAATCTCCATACCTTCCGATCTTGCGGATGTCCGGAGTTCTGATCGTAGCCGCGCATGCATCCGACCTCTATTAGTATCCACACGGAGATATCTGATCAGAGTATCGAGATCACCGGTGTGCTAGCACCTTGTAGATCTCGTTCCTCAGTCTTGGATCTAAATCTCTTCTTCTAGATCTCGAAGAAGATGATCGCTGTGCGAACTCCTTCACGCAGATCCGATGGGATCTGAACCAAATCATCAAGAAGGGAAGAAAAACTTTTCTCATTCTCTTCCTCTCTCTCTTTTTCTCTCTTAGATCTGATCTCCATCAGATCTTGGCATGGAGGTGTAAAGAAGGAAGAAGAGTGGGCATTGAGATTGTTTTTGTGTTCTAAAGAAGCCATCCGCTCCTTCACACAAACTCCTCGTGCCCCTCTAATTTTGTTGCACAAATCCTTGAAGTTCTCACACCCCTTTTATGATAAGAATCCATTCAAATCAAATTTAAAAGGAAACTTACCAAACAAAAAGATTTTGGATGATGAGAACAAGTGGTGGCAAGGAAGAAAACATCTTATGCTTTCATCCCACGCGCCCTCCCTTTTCCTACATTTTTGTCGCACAAAAAAATATCCCACACCCCTTTTTTAATCAGATTAGAATGTCTTCTTGATAAGGCATCTATTCAAATCAAATTTGGATAGTTGCCTTAAGGTGAGAGAGTCCTAGAAAGATAGGGCGCCAACTATTGACGCCCCTCCATCCTTCACGTGTGCAAAACAAAAAAAAGGGGCACGTCTTCATGTGCTCCCTCTCCTCTTTGTATGAGATTTGGAGAGAGAGTCTCAAAAAATTTGGGCTCTATGAGTCATGGTTCATTTGATTCAAATTGGATCTCAATCAGATTCAAATCGAGTCCGAATCGAATCGAATTCGAAAGACTGTCAAATCTGATCCAATCAAGCTTGAAATCCAAATCTGATTTGGATACTTGAACCTAATTAGCATTAAATTAAATCAAGTTTAATTAAATTAATCTGATTTAAATTAATTAAGATTTGATCTATAATTCAGCTCTAAAATAAATTATAATATTTATAATTAAGTCCCTGCACTAACAATTAGCAGCTGCCAAAATTGTAACACTTACAAATTGATAGTTTCTAAAATTCAAACTATCAATCCGATTGATAATTCGAATATGATCCAATCAATTGATCAGATCATACTCATTTTGTGTGTGACTCCTCAGGTTCTGTTCTGTCTGCTAGTGAGACATACCGTGATCTTCATCACAGTATCATCGAAACTCTTTTCCATAGGCTGGAACCATTCCAACTCACCTCAACAAGGATCCTTGATCCGAAAATGATCCTAGTGAGTTCTCACAATCTACCAGTGATGCCTACCAGCATGTAGTGGCAACCCAGTAGAATAGAAAAGATGAACCCCTAGGTGCAGTTATCATGTGATACAATTCCTCTATCATGAATCCCGATTAGATGGAGGTCATGGAGAACTCGTTAAACCTCATCATCAGTTATATACCAGATTGACTCGACTTGAGTTCATTTGTAAATCCTATGAAAATTCGTTTCCAGTATTCACACTTGCTCTGATCAGAGACTTTCTGAACTCAGTCTTGCGAATCGCATAGGACTACTCCTTTTCTATCAAGATCGATAGATTTCATCTAGGTGCATCCTACTCCAAATAGCGAACTTGAATCTACAATAGCCAACATACACAGCAAGGACCCTAATGGCTAGGGATCAAAAAAATGTACAGTCAAACTAAATAGCTTCGCTATGAATAGCCAACACACCGCAGGTTAAAGGACCAGTCATACCACTGCAGCATCGAGAAAATCACTGATAAGTGAGTAGACATCTAAGTAGTTTTTCATGTTGGTCATACTCAGTGCAAGTTGTTCTTTAACAACCACCTGCACTCTCACTCCAGTATCTCCACATCGCAGACTCGAGACTCATCTGTCCCATAAGAGAGGTGATCCGTGTACCAATCTTGAATGGATTAATCACTATCCTTCATGATGATCCATCAATCGAGAGCATTTAGAAATTAATCACTAATGATGTATGTCTCAAATTCTCAATATTTTGAGAATATACAAAATCATCTTTATTAATTTTTAGGATAAATCATGGATACATATGACATGATTGGTTATAAAGACTGCTCATCAAGTACAAAATATGTTCTAGAGAAAGATATGTGTCAGTCAAGATTGATTTTTAGGGCACACATCTAACAAACTCCGATTTGTACTAAAGTCAATTAGTCATATACCTGAGCCCCATCTTCTGAAGATAGGCTTCCACTATAATAGAACAGGATATTAGCGACGAAAAAAATTTATCGTTAATAATAGATTTTCATCGCTAATAGTTATTAGTGACGAAATTATCGTCGCTAATATTTGATCATAAATAATGGCATCGTTGATAATTTTTAATAATAAAATTTTTTTTTCATTATCAATAATCTATATTACCGATGAAAAATTTTCATCATTAAAAAAATTATTTTTTTAAAAATTATTTATGTCATAAAAAAGATAATTTATGATAAAATATTACATCACTAATAAAAAAATAATTATTTATGATGAATATTATTCATCATTATTAATTTAATTAAAAATTTTCATAATTTAAAAAAAATATTAGTGACATAATTTTTTTATCATAAATATGATAATTTTTGATGTAAATTTTTATCACCAATAAATTATTAATTATTTACGATAAAAATATTTTCATCATTATTAATTTAATTAAAACTTTGATAAAAATTAAATTTAAAAAAATATTAGTGATGTAAATTTTTCATCATAAATAAGATAATTTTTGATGTAAATTTTTATTGCTAATAATTATTTATAATAAAAATATTTTCATCTCTATTAATTTAATTAAAATTTTTTATAAAAATCTAATTTAAAAAAATATTAGCGATGCCCATTTTATGTCGCAAATATAGTAATTTTTGATGTAAATTTTTATCGATAATAAATTTTTAATTATTAACGATAAAAATTTTTTCTTCACTATTAATTTAATATAAAATTTTGATATTTTTAAATTTATTAAAAAATTTATTTACAACCAATTTTTTATCACTAATATATTTTTGATGACCACTATTTTGTCAAAAATAATTCCATCGCTATTAATTTGCACATATTTTTTTAAAAAAATAATTTATGAATATATATATTTAATTTATATTTATAATATTTTTTAAATTAAAAATATAAAATTAAAAAAAAAATTATATAATAAATTTATAAATAAATTTTTATCATTTTATTATATTAAATTAAAATTATAAGAGGTCTAAAATAAAAATAAAAAGTTACACAAATAGATCGTCAAGTATCGACATCTACAGAAGGAGAAGGGACTAGAGATGGAGAGCACTTGGAAAAGCTCAGACCGACCTGCTGCTGCCTCATCAGCTGCATCATCTGCTCCATCTGCACTATCCGCTCTATCATCTGGATCTGGAGCCACATATACTCATCGACACGTGCAATCAACTCATCAGCTCACTGCTCAGCCTACCTCTGCATCTCCATCAGTTGAGCATCGTAGGCAGCATGAATGTCAGTCCTGAATGAGAGTGTGGATGAAAGAGCAGTGATCCCATGCCCTAGACTTCTAACATAATAAGATCTCATACCAAGCATTTGATCACAGATCTCGTCATCTGTGGGTGCGGTCGAGCCCTCAAGGATAGACTGAGATCTGATGCCTATCATACGGTCTTAAAAATTAAAGTTATAGCTATTTTAATTTTATACTAAAAATCAAACTGTGAATAAAAAAATAATTAAAAAAACTTATAAAAAGCTCCTAGCTCTCCATCATCCACTCCTCTGACCATCGCTGGTGGGTCCACCGATAAATATCGATCCTATCAGGAAGCTCACCACTCTCTATATCTCTCTGTAATTTAAGAATAATTAATTAATTTTTTTTAAATAGTTAGAGAGTTAAAATATACTAATTAAAAATTACTTACCATCTGCTCCATGTGACGAGTGAATGACCTCGAACCCTCACATTGCGATATGGTCTATCTCGTCTGATTCGCGATATTCTGGGCACATCTTCTTTCTATAGTTAGCAATCAAATTAGTAGGTAACAAATTAAATTTAAGAATAAATGATTAAATCATTAAACTCTAAAAGAAAAAAGTTTGGATGTGTAACCTGATATATCGGATTCTCGTAATGCTGGCATATGAGAGCCCAATCATCCATAGTAATACTGTCATAGGGCTGCTGCCGCACTGCCTCCACCTCATGATCTTACATCACATGGTACCAATGCTGATGGATGCGATGGTAATACTCTTTGAAATGTAAAGATAAATGAGCATCCACAGCTTGCCGCACGCGATCTTCCTCAAAATCAATAATATTAAATATACCCTATCAATAAAAAATATTAGAAAAATACCATGCTAAATAAATATTTATAGTATAATTTATTTTACCTGTAACTGAATGTAGAAAACCTCTCTATGAGCCAGTACAACATGATGCCAATCAAAAAGTATCATGGAGGCATAGCTGCAGCATATGATGCCTAGCTCGATCTGCCACGGCTCGCACCATCTCCTAATGGGCCTGGTGTAGCTGGGTGGTATCTCTATATAGAGATGCTATCCCGAGTGCTCGCATCTCCAACACTCTAGAGCGAGGTTCTTCGATGGACCTTGCCCTCGCCTCATTACTGGTGGAGACTAACCTGAAACAACAATAAATAAATCATTAGTATGATAGCTATCCAAATAAAAAAAATAAATTTTATTATATAAAAAGTATAATAATACCACTCAGACCTGCCTCACTCGAATTCGCTTCACCAGAACCTATCAGTGCAGGATCCTCTGGCGATGGAGTTGGTGCAGTAGTGGAAATCAGTGAAGGCATCTCAGCCTCCGAGGTAGACTGCGAATGCAAACGTCGTCATCTATCTCTTGATGCCATACCTATAATTCTTGATATATAAATAAATATAATATTAAATAATAATAATAAAAAATAAATTATATTCTAATGAATAGAATTATATCGCATACCATTATTGCGAGAGAAGATTGAACAAAGAATATAAATTTGCTCATCAATATTCGTATCTTTCTCGATGTGTAGATCCTCTTTCGAATCACAATAATCGACATATGTGTCATCTTCTATCTCATCGTCATTTATGAACTGATTGTCACCCTTTGATTCATCAAGATTAAATACAAAATCAACTTCAACTTTGTTGGATGCCAGATCAGCCCTATTCAAAGGAGCTGTTATAAGTTCTTCATCAGCAAGAAGCTCAGCTAATGTTTGTTCTTCCTCTTGAAAAGCTTTTTCTTCATGTAAATTCAAATTTTCATTCATCTTTAATCAGGTTGGTACGTCATATATGCTTCTAGGTGTTATTTTTTGTACGACATACCAATTACCTCGATACTTTAGATCCTTCAAATATATTACTTGTTTCGTTTGAGTTGCTAATATATATGGCTCATTTTGGTACCATGTTCATGCAAAACTTATACTGATAAAGTGTGGATCGATATGAATATCAATATTTTTATTGCTAATATCTCATCATTCACACTAAAATAAGAATACAGAATTATTGGACCCATATTTCAGTTCTATGATATCTATCAGTACACCATAATATTCAATCTCTTCTTCTCCTTCATATCCTATCATAGCAATCCCACTATTTTGGATCCATCGTTGCATCTCAAGCTCCCTTATGTGAAATCTCATTCTTCCAATGATACAGGATGCGTAGTGGTTAACTTTTCAATCGAAATCACATGCTAAATCGTACAACTTATCGATCGTACCTTCTTCTTTATTGAAATACTTATATTTCATCTACATCATAACATAAAAAATTATATTGGTTCAAATAATTATTTTTATAATTATTAAAAATAATGTATTACTAGTGCAACTTATAAGATTACCAAATTATTTTGCAAATTCCCTCCTATATCGATCATCAGTATCCATATTATTCTCTCTGCATAGTATACTCTTATGCTCACTGCAACAAGTCATGATTTTTAATTTTATATCGATATAAAAATATTACTTAAAATATTAAATAGTATGCTAAGATGATACTTACTCAATGAAATCTTTAATTTTTTCATAATTATTTAGAACATAGAAGTGTACCTTAGATAGCTCATTCACGTCTATAAATTCTATCTCCTTTCACCAATAGGTCGAATCGTTTGTTTAAATATAGATAGCGTCGGTTTATTATCATCCCATTCATAGTCTGTATTACGATCTATACGATTGAATCTTATTTCAATATTGTCAAGATATATCGAGCAGAATATAACACACTCCGTAGCTATGTATGCTTCCGCTATAGACCCTTCAAGCCATACTTTATTGCACTCATACTTTTTTAGGATACACAAGAATCTGTAAATAAAAATAAATTTAAATTTTAAAAATATATTTACATCTTATAACTGATATGACAAAGTGCATACAATTTTTTTACCTTTCAATAAGATACATCTACCGATAATATATCGGTCCGACCAAAAGAGCTTCCTTTGGAAGATGAATAGCCAAATGCACCATCACATCAAAAAATGATGGTAAAATTTTTTTTTCTAACTTACAAAGAATGAGTATGATATCTTTCTCAAATTTTTCAATTAAGTTAATCTTCAATTTTTGACAACATAATTTTCTGGAAGAACACTCCCAACTCAATCAATGCAGTTTGAACATCACCACCCAAATAGCCATGCATGATCACAGGAAGTAAGCATTGCATCATCACATGGGAGTCATAATTTTTTATGCCAGAGATATTGCAGTCGTTGTTCCCAACACACCGTGATATATTTGAAGCATATGCGTTAGAAAACTTTATAGTTTTGAACCATCCACAGAAACTCTTTTTTTCCTTGCCAAACAGCGAATAACTTACAGGTGGCACAAAAAATCTATCACCTCGACGAACTAAATGCAACTCTGACTGGATTTCCATTTTCTACAAATCAAGACTAATTTTTGTATATTCTTTTATTTTTTTTGAGATGTTCAGTACAATATCGATGATATTATCATAAATATTCTTCTCAATGTGTATTACATTCAGATTATGACGAAGTAATAGCTGCTTTCAATATGATAGTTTGAAAAAAATGATTCATTTCATCCAATTTAGCTCAGCTTTAGTACGCTTTTGCTTGCAAGTATCCGATATTTTTTTCAAATTAGACATTTTCAATGACTTCAAGTTGTTCTGAAATTTCGCTCCACTTAACTCCTTAGGTGGCGGATGTCGGTCGGACTTACCATCAAAGTATTGATTGTAACGGATCCTCCAAGAATGATTATCAGATAGAAACCGTCGATGATGCATAAAACATATTTTTCGTCCATACTTTAAATATAAGGAGGATGCATCCTTGTTGCATATTGAACATGCCAGATATTCTTTGGTGCTCCATCCAGATAAGTTTTTATATGCAGAAAAATCATTTATGGTCCATAAAATCGAAGCATGCAACTTAAAATTTTTTGACTCACAGAATTATATATCTGTACTCTATTTTTTTATAACTCCTTCAGATCATCGATTAACGATTGTAGATATACATCAATTTCATTGCTTGGTGCTTTCGGATCCGAAATCAACAGTGACATAAAAATAAATGATTCTTTCATGCAGTTCCAAAGTGATACATTATATACAACTAGCATCACAGGTCACATGCTATAGGAAGTACTCAAATTGCCAAAGAGATTAAATTCATCTGTTGCTAGACCAAGTCAGATATTGCGTGGGTGACTCGCAAAGTGTGGATGCTTTGCATCGAAGTCTTTTCACACTATGAAGTTGGCCCGATGGCTTGGTATGTTCTCTTCTAGAACCTGCTGCTTATGATGCCATCTCATTTCTTCTACTATTTTTATGGACATATACAGCCTTCGAAGTCTTGAAATCAATAAAAAATACCTCAAAAGATTTTGAGGTATCTTCTTTCCTTTTCTGTTATCATTTTATACCTAGGCTCACTGTATTTCGGACATTCACTTGCCTGTTAGTTATCCTTATAAAATAATATACAGTCATTTTTGTAGGCATGTATAGGAATATAGTCAAGTCTCAATTTCTGCATGTATATTTTTACTTCAGAATATAATTTCGAAAGTCTCTCTCCATCGAAAAGAGCTGCTTTAATCAATATCAAATTTTGATCAAATAACTTCTGACTCCATCAGTTCACGATTTTATTATGAAGTAATTTTATCAAAAACTCTAACTTAGAAAACTTTATACAATTTGGATAGAGTGGCTCTCGTGCTCCCTTACAAGCTTTGCAAACTATTCAGAAGTTCTTCTACCTCAAGTCGGATATTATGTTCATGATTAGAATTGCCTTCAGATGCACTAGTACTCATGCGTACATTTGAACAAACACCCTGATGTAAATCATCCAATAGTTCTCCTATACCATCATGTTCGACAGGTTCAGCAGCATCACTATCATTTTCAATATCATCATCATTGCGCACAACTTCATTCGGATCACCCTCTCCATGCCATATCCAGCAAATATACTTCTTATCCATACCATAACGTAGCAGATGCTTCTCAACAAGTATTGTGTGATGATATACCTATTGATACATCTCTTGCATGGACACTTTATCCGACTAGCACTGTCAGCCTTATGCCGTGCAAAATGAATAAAATCTCAAATACCTTTTCGATATTCAGGCAAAAAAATATCTCTAGCATTCATCCAACTTTTATTGATATCTATCTAACAACAAACATGAAAATCATTAACAACAAAAAAACTTTCAGTAGTATTCATCCGAACCGGATCCTAATCCAGATTTTAGATCGAATCTCGATCTGAATTTCAGACCAAATCTCGACTTGGATCCAGACACAGATCATTTTATACAAAATAGTACGTATTAAAAAACATAAACTGAATAGTAACACAGAAAATCTTCTTCCACCAATTTAATAAAGCAAAAATATATGATCATATTAAATCATTACTAACAGGTATGGCTCTATCCCTTTCAAAAAAATAATAATCTTATTATTATTATTGATCAATATTTTATTTTATTATTGTAAAGATTTCAACAGCATCTCTCCATGATTCTCCAAGTATACGATGTGAATATGGTGCTTACGCATCCTATCCACCATATATCTAGAGAATAGTAGACAGATAACTGCTGAGTACCATATAATGAAATAAAATATGAATTAGTAACAATAATAAGATTATTATTTTTTTAAAAAATTCGAATACGGGACATCCAAGAGTCGATCTGGATCAAGATTGACTCTTGAACGAAAATTTAAGGCTCAATGCAATTTAACTACCATCTCTGAACATACATTCAAAGATGGATTTATAAATCATCAAAAAAAAGTAACTCTGTATTAAATTTTTTTTATTAAAAATTTTAGTAAATTTTTTTTAAAATAAAAATATTTTTTATATTTAATTATAATAAGCAAAAGCATACAAAACAGCATATAAAATAATTAATTTGTAATAAGCAACAATAATGTGCATTTTCTAATGAAATAAAAAAAATTTATAAATTTCAGCAGTAATACTAAAAAATTTATGTAATAAATATAAAATAAACTATAAGTAGTTGAGCAAGCAAAATAATATTAACGTAAAATAATAACACAAAATCTAATTCCGATGGTCCGATATTTTTTACTTTTTTTAAAATATTTTTTATGTAAAAATAATTAATAAATTTTTATTTTTTAAAAAATATTTTTATCTAAAAATATTTTTTTTAAATATTTTTCTTTCTAAATGAGCTCCAAATTCGATTGCCCACGGCCCGTACTCTCACGGTGCTGGCGCAGTTACCCAACCCGCATCGTCCGGACTCGACCCCCATGACCACCACTCCTGCGGCACTGCCGCCATCACCCACCCCATGTGACCCACCCCTCGCAGTGCCACCGCACTCTCCAAGCCCCCACGATCTGGATCCCAACTCGGATCCTGATCAGATCTCGATCTGGATCCCAATCTGAATCGAGATCTCGATTCGGATCCCGATCTCGATCCAATTCGGATCGTGATCCAAATTTTATTTTTATTAATCAAATAATAAAATATTTAATTAATATTTTATTTTATTTTTTTAATTTCCCCCCCTCATTTTTCCTCCCTTCCTCCCTCCCAGCCGTCACCCACCCGTCCCCAGTCGACCCAGTCCCCGCCATCACCCACCCCTCCCCGACCGACCCTCTCCCTGTTGTCACCCACCCCCGACCGACCCCGTCCATCAACCCACCCCTCCCCGACCCTGTGGCACCGCCTGCCGCCCATGGCCCCCTCTCCGCCCCCGTGTCACCTCCGACTGCTCCTCGACCCCATCCCCACCCCCGTGTCGCCACCGACCGACCCCCTCCTCGATCCCGTGGCATCGTCGGCCGCCCACGACCCCCTCCCTGCCCCCGTGTCAGCCCTAGCCGCCCCCCGACCCCATCACCGCCCCTGTGTCACCCCCTGCCGACCCCATCCATTGGCCGCCCCCTCCTTGGCCCCATGGCATCGCCGGCTGCCCGCGGCCTCCCCCCCCACAACCCCCTCCGCCCCCTGATGGCCCGATCAACCCAAAAAAAAAAGGGTTGAAAAAACCTTACCTCTGATGGATGACGGATGGCAACGGCGGCACAACAATGGTGCGAATGGTGGACGGTGGAGATGGGCTCGCTGGCGGCAAGAGGGGGGGAAGCTCCGAGAGGGAGAGGGAGAGAGGAGAGTGGAGAGGAGAGGAGAGGAGAGGGAAGAGGGGGAAGAAAATGGGTTTTGTGCAAAGGGACATCGAGTTGATATGCATTGAATACAGAACTATTAGCGATAAAATTTTTGTTGTTAATACTATTATTAGCGACGAAAGAAAAATTATTTTCGTCGCTAATAATTTCCACCAAAAATTTTTTTTTTCACTAAAAAATTTTTGCTATTAAAAAAAATATTGATGATAAAAAAATTTTATTGTTAATAAATTTATTAGTAACGAAAATTTAATTTTCATCATCAATAATTTCTGTCAAAATAATTTTCTCACAAAAAAAATTCACTCTTAAAAAAAAATATTAGCGATGAAAAAATTTCATCGTTAATAAATTTATTAGCAACAAAAATTTAATTTTTATCGTCAATAATTTTTGTCAAAAGAATTTTTTCACTAAAAAAAATTTCTCACTGAAAAAATTTTTTCTCTTAAAAAAATTATTGGTGATGAAAAGAAATTCATCGTTAAAAAATTTATTAGCAACAAAAATTTGGTTTTCATCGCCAATAATTTTTACCAAAAAAAATTTATCCACTAATAAAATTTTCTCACTAAAAAATTTTCCTCTTAAAAAAATTATTGATGATGATAAAAGATTTTATCGTTAATAAATTTATTAGTAATAAAAATTTAATTTTCATCATCAATAATTTTCATCAAAAATTTTTTTCATTAAATTTTTTTTTTCTAAAAAAATCACTAAAAATTAAATTATTATAGATAAAAACAAAATTTATTATTAATAACATTATTGGCAATGAAAATTTAGTTTCTATCACTAATAATTATTGTCAAAAAAAATTTATAAAAAAATTTCATAAAATATTTCATAAAAAATTATAAAAAAATTAAAAAACTATTTGTAATGAAAATTAGTTTTACATCATTAATAATTAAATATCTTTCCAATAATAATTTTATAAAAATTAATTTTAAATTTTTCCACCAAGGAAATTTTTCATCCAAAATATTGAACAAAAGAATGACATTAAAAAAATATTAATGGTGAAAAATAAAATAAATTTTTTTAATCTAAAAAATTTTTAGTCTAAAAGTTTTTTTTAAAAATAATTTCATCAAAAAACTTAATTTTTTATTAATCAATAAAATTTTATATAAATAGTTAATTTATATATTTTTTTTAAATTTTTTTTCTTCAAAAAAAATTACGTTCATAAAAAATATGATTACGATTAAAAGTTTAATTTACGTCGCTAATAATTGTTATAAGAACAGCTCTTTGACTTCTGTTATGGAATGGACACTATGGGAGATCAATAGCTTTGAGATCTTCGATCTTTAAGGAGCTTGTCTTCTTCTTGGAGTCCTCATTCCAAAAGTCAGAGTCCTCTTTCAGAAGCTTATATATTTTATGTATGTAATGATCGAGATTGAAAAGTTCATTAGAAATTATGTGAGCATCAAAGATCTAGCAATTAATCAGAATCAAAACAGTCCTGTGGGTAGTACAAGTTATATTATAAAGTACAAACTCATATTCATTCTTTGCATTGTTAGAAAGATGAGTGCTCGTATTGTTTGTCTTCTCATGATTAGAACTCTTATAGAGATATATTTGAGCATCGATCGATGTGAAAAGTATGGTATCTTTCGAGATCATAGAAGTCATGCTAGAATGTGCTGCTTAACTATATGGTTTTTGTATGAAAGGAGGCTCTTTTTATGCAGCTTAAGGTAGATACTCCATCAAAAAGATTCATTGATATCACTAGTAACAGTGACAGTGATGAACAGATGAATTTTATGCGTAAATAAATATATAGCTCATTTCATCCAAAAAGATCTATTCATTTTAATCCATGAATATCACCCACTTTCATATGATTTTTTCATATAAAAAGTTCAGTTTGAATCATAACTCATATTTATTTCTTTATCATGTAAAAAGATAAAAGATGTATATAGCTGCTACAAAAAATAGATGCAACTGCCTTATACAAAATCAAAAATTTAAATTTTATGATTTTTTTAAAGTTCTAATTTTTTTATATATTGGCAACGAAAATATTTTTGTCATAAATAAATGTATTCACAATGAAAATAAAATTTTCATCATAAATAATCATTATTTACAATGAAAAATTTTATCACAAATAATAAGTAACTTTTGATTTTTATGTTTTTTAATTATTTACTGTAAAAATATTTTTATCATTAATAATCTAGTATTTATGATATTTTTTTTCATTAGAAAAATATATTATTTATGATAAAAATTTTCATCATAAATAATTTTCAACTTTTAATTTTTTTTTAAATTTTTAATTTTTTTAATTATTGGTGATGAAAATATTTTTATCGATAATAATTTTATATTTATGATAAAAATTTTTGTTTTATCATAAAAAAGCTTATTTATGATAAAAAATTTTGTTGCAAATAATGATCAACTTTTGATTTTTTTAAAAATTTTTAATTTTTTAACTATTGGTGATAAAAATATTTTCATCAAAATAATCTCATATTTATGATAAAAAATTATTTTTTATCATAAAATAGCTTATTTATGATAGAATATTTTCATCATAAATAATAATCAACTTTTATTTTTTTTTAACTTTTTTATTTTTTTAACTATTGACGACGAAAATATTTTCATTAAAAATAATATCATATTTATGATGGAAATTAATTTTCATTGCAAATACTCAATAATTTACAATATAATTATTTTTATCATAATAATATATAATTTTTAAATTTTTAATTTTTTTAAAATATTGATGATAAAAATATTTTCATTGAGAATAAATTTATTACCAATGAAAAGATGGTTTGCATCATAAATACTTAAATTATTTATGATAAAAATATTTTATCATAAATATTTAAAAATTTAAAATTAAAATAAATGATGAATTATTTATGATAAAATTTTTTATCATAAATAATACATATTTATGATAAAATTTTATCATAAATAATTCATATTTACGATGAAATATTTTTTTTATCGCTAATATGCAATTATTCATAATGAAAAATTATTTTTATCATAAATATTTTATTATTTATAATAAATTTGATTTTTCATCGTAAATATTATTATTGACGATGAAAATATTTACATCGTAAATAATTCCATCGTAAAAACTTTTTTTTCTTGTAGTATTCGGTGTTTAGCTGGCTAAGTGACTCGAGCCCACCACATCTTATATGGATTAACTCTCTGCACCTCCATGTATTTCTACTTGAAGTAATTGCGTATATCCCCGCTCTATGTGCATGGGCTTCTCGTGAGATTTGGCTCCTTTGTAAGGATTATGGATCATTATCTTTACAGTACAATATCATGGACTTCTGGTGAGACCTTGGCTCCTTTGCAAGGATTATGTATTATTATCTTTACAGTATAATATCATAGCATCTAATGGTACGATATTCAATTTTACAATTATCATAAGAACCATAATGCATCCTGCACATCTATAGCATATTCAGCTTCCATTGAAACTCTTCCAACATATCGAACCAACAAAACTTAAGAATATATGCTAATATTAGATATTCTATAATCAACATCAGTGTATCTTCCCACTCTTAGCTCTAACCTTTCTTCAAAGATAAGGAATAATCCCTTAGTGCTTTTCAAATACTTAGAGATATTTTCACAGCAATCTAATGCTTCCAGTCTGGATTTGACTAATATCTACTTGTGACTCTCATAACAAGATATACTAAGTACGTAGCATGGCATACACCCATGCCTAAGACAATAACGGATCCCTCTTTGAGGTTTCAATGCTGAACCTTTTCAGCATCTCTTCTATGTACTTGTCTATGAAAATCAAACATCATTTTAGGATCTATCTCTATAGACCTTTATTACAAGAATACAGGACGTTTGACCTAGGTCTTTGATAAGAAAGTTCTATATGCAACCACATCATAACCGATGTCAGTATGGAATGCTCCCACTGACTTTCATGTAACTACATGATTTCTCCTTATTTTTAATGAAATCAAACAATTTGCTCATATTATAAAAATAACTATTCCAACTCTGAGTTTTTAGCTTAAATCCATAAATGAATTTTCACAGTGTGATCTCTATCATTGGAAGTGAAATCCATAGGCCGCTGCAAATAGATACCTTCTCAAGATATCCATTCAGTGGGACTATCTACACATCTATTTCTTAGGGTCGATGTATAACATCACCTCGTTGTAGGTTTTGGGATTATCCCTATGTTCTCAATCTTCCTCGAGAAATACTTTTTCTGAATCCTTTGTAAGAATACTAAGTACCAGATCTACGAGGTGGAGGAACTATATATACTAACTCATCTTAAATAGGTTGTATAGGTTCTGTGACTCGTTGTTCTTTAAAGACTCTCTCTTTGAGTTCATCCTCTCACTGTTTTTAAAAAAATAGTATGATTGCTCATAATCACATTGTAAACCACTGGGAAGAGAAAGTGACATCCCAAACCCTTTTGGAATACCTCATGAATGAGCTCTCACAGACCTATCCTCTAACTTGTCCACTTTATCATATCTCATATGGTGTGGTGAAACTAACTTTAGAGAAAACTTAATTAATATTTCAGTAATTAAACTTTGTTCCTAAAGAAACAATAGTTAAATTAGTGATATTCATGATGGATCAGACCATATCTCATACAGCACCATTGCTCTTCATAGATATCCCGTTGGCTGAGGTGTACAAGAAGAATTCTATCATGAAACTATGTCATTCTCTTTAGATAACCGATAAATTTTTTATTTGATATTGCATCCTCGATCTGATCGAAGTACCTTTAGAATTTTTTCGATTTATTTTTCTACTTCACATCTGAATTCTTTGAACCTTTCAAAATTTTAAGATTTGTATCTCACATACATACCGATACCATGACTACTTATTGATAAAGATGATGAAGTAGTGATAACCTCCTAGTCTGGTTCATCAAATGGGCCATGCACATCATATGTATACTAGGATAAGTATCTCAGTGGTTTTATCCCTTTGTCCCATAAAGGATAGCTTGTTATTAATCCACAAAGAGATGATTCACAGACTAGATATGACTTAACAGTCAATGAGCCCAAAGGCCCATTTTCTCTAGTCGGCAAATCATTTTTTCTCATACATGATCTAGTCAACAGAGCCCTCTATATACTTTAGGTTATTTGATTTTAGATCTCTCAGATCCAATGGTATTCACTATTTGCTCAAATAAGTTCATAAATGCATTGCCATACAAATGATAAAGAACTAAATCCAAAACGATAATCACTGAGGTTAGGTGCCCAGGGCCACAATGCAATTTTTGCGCCATTATCGACTCAAAAGAGTCACTTCACCTTCCCTCAGCCCTCTTCCTTCCTTAGATCCTATACTAAAGTGCGTAATATGCACTAGAGCCTAGCGAAAAAGAAAAAAATCGTAAGATCAGATTTAAGCAATTCGACATACCTTCCAAAGGCATGTCAATATTTCTTTAGATTCTCTTGGTATATATCTTTGAACTTTTCAAGGTTCCTTAGTTACTAACATATTGCTTAATTCAGTTAAGATGTTATAATATTTATTCATATAATAGTTTCATAATCTACCTATATGAATTAGAGATTGTAGGATCAAATCTATTAACAATTTTTTATGCATGATCACATTGAGCTTCTCAAGCTCTTTAATATCCTTGATCATTGTCAAACAACGATCATGGACAAACTACCCATCATATATCTCATGCACAATGCATCTTTGATCATCTCATAACTGTTACAAATGAATCAGTATATCGTTGGCAGTCTACATGTCCTTATGCATACATTGAATTTTATCAACCATGGAGTCTAATTTATAGCACCTAACCTAATTATCAATGTCCAACCATTTATCAATATAGCTCGTTGACTATGGATTGGACAAGCTGATGATATTGGGTTAACCTGGTCAAGAACATAGCTTAATTTTTAAAACCTAAGAACTATTCTTAGGTCTCTTAGTCAGAATATATAATTGATTTCGATTAAATGATTGATATCTAGGATTCGAGCTAGAGGGTTGGAAGCTGAAGAATTGACCACAGAGAATAAAGATTTAATTAGATGTTATACTTGTAATAGTTTATTCTAGGGATTTTAAAAACAAATGAAGGATTTCATTAATTTTTTGAGTCTCTGACACTCCTCAGATAGAGAAACAGAAATCCTAACGTGATAAGTAGTTCTAGTGGATGCTGCAGTCCCATCGATGTATGGCACCTAATCTAACAGTTATTGGTGACACGTATACTAATGCATGGACAACTGTTTATCCAGATGCTTCTCCAAGCATGTTGTAGCGACTTGGTCTCTAAGTCCTGTGGCCTCACATAACAGTTATTGGTACATTTCTTAGTTAAGTCTGACCCATTGTTCACCTGTGAGTGTAAACCCGTCATTGGATCTCTCACCTAATAGTTATTGAGCCCAAACCCATCTTTACCCCGGGGTATCTAATTCTAATAGAATGATTGTGCCTTTCCGATGTAACCAAATCACTGTAACCAGCCTAGAACAATCAATGCTGGAAAAGACATCCGTATCTCTACAATGATAGAAGATCAGTAGACTGAATATTTAGTGAGGAGAGTTAGATTCAAGTCTCTTCTAATTAGTCACATACATTTGATATAGATGACTAATCTAGTTTAGGTCAGCATATCTCATGTCTGACCAACCTAGTCGGTATGAATAAACTCGAGTCAATAAGTAATCTAATACAAAATATAATCTTCTAAAATGGTCAGGTAAGTGAAGATGAGTGGAGGTCCTCTTATTTTCCTTAGATACCAATGATTGGCTAGGTCAGACAATGGAATTAATTAAAGAACCACCATCTAAAACTTGCCTTAGACATCAAATTGGTTGATTAGAATCAATCAGGTTAACCTATAGACCCGAACTCGAATCACTGAGCCAAATTCGATCTTGATTTAATCAATTCACATCACATGTGAATCAATTTGACCAACTACAACTAAATTTAATTTTGAGTCCCTTTGATCTAATCCCAACTAACTCTTGATTAGGTTTGATCAACTACTCAAAATTGAAAAGGATTCTAACCTGATCTAATCAACGATTCTAATTGTAGTTTAGTCTTTAAACTTAATTTATTCAATCCATACCTGAAGCTTATATTTTATGCATTGAAATTTAGATCTTAAATTTATAATTTTAGATCTTTTAATTTTAAATCTTAATTCTCAATTAAGTGTACTATATTCATGGGTTTAAGTTTAGATCTCAAAATAATTTTTGATCTAAACTATTTGTATTGTATCTCATATAATTTTATTGTCTGCAGAATCGAGTCGATTTGTCCTGGTACATGAATCGACTTGTCACAGTGAGTCGGTAGAATATTGAGACAAATAAAAACCTATAGACCTAGCCTGCATAATTGAGTCAGCTCATCAGTAAATGAACCGACCTATTAGGGTCTTGAGTTGACTCCACCAAAAAAAAATGACTCACCAAGCCCTCAATTGGACCCAATCAAGAATCAAGTTGACTCCACAGGTATGCTAGTCACAGTTTTATGATTTCATGCAAACAGAACCTAAGATTTTGTAGAAATTATGTTTTAGATCGTGTGTCAAAATAATATATCACATATAATATTTAGCAATCTAAAATACATAAAAATTATGTATAATCTGATTTAAATCTAAAATATAATATATATAATTTTTCATTCGCTATTCATCTTCATAAGAAACATCACAATCGGTATCCCTACATATCATAAGAGAAAACCCATCGAATGGGCAAGAGAAAGACTTTAATCTCTTCTTCTTATGATCGGACTGCTATGGTGATTATCCCAATTTGATTACTAAGCTACTAAGAGATTAATCTAACATATCACATATGTAATCAATTAAAAATTAGATCTAATTATCTTTCACATGTCAAATATTTGAATAATAAATTTGAATCTATGTATATATAAAAAAATTTCAGCAACATACTAGATCTAAATTAAATTTTAATAAATATATTCAGATCTAAAACTAATTTCAGATCTGAATTACTCATGATTTATTTTAAATTTAAAATAATTTTAGATCTGAAATAATCTTATAATCACATTACAACATGCAGAAAATTCAGATCTAATATTAATTGATGTTTTACATCGTTCTAGGATAACCATTCAGCATAACAGGATTATGCCAGGACAATCTTATTTCAAAATGATGTGGATCATCTAACTAACCTTCAGATATAATTTTTACAGATCAAATTTTAGATCTGAAAAATTTTCATATTCATATCAGAACCTAGGCTCTGATACCGCTGTTAGAAAGGCTATGATTTCATACATATAGTTTAAAAATTTTTAAAACTTTATATAGTGAAAATAAATAAATTAAAATATTTTTAATTTAATATATGTACTAGAGTAGATCTGAAAATCATACTTAGAATCTTGATATGAACAAGAGATCTTGAACTGAAATCTGAAAAAGAAAAACAAACTTCAGTAAAATAAAAATGGAGATAAGATCTCCATACCTTCGATTCCTGTGGATGTCCGAAATTTCGATCGTAGCCGTGTACATGCTCGATCTCTGTTGGTATCCACATGAAGATATTTGATTGGAGCATCGAGATCACCGGTGTACTAGCACCTTGCAGATCTCGCTCCTCAGTCTTGGATCTGAATCTCTTCTTTTAGATCTCGAAGAAGATGATTGCTGCACGAACTCCTTCGTACAGATCTGATAAAATCTAAACCAGATCACCAAGAAGAGAAGAAGAACTTTTCTCCTTCTCTTCCTCTCTCTCTTTTTCTCTCTTAGATCTGATCTCCATTAGATCTTGATGTGGAGGTGTAAAAAAAGAAGAAGAGTGGGCGTTGAGATTGTTTTTGTATCCTAAAGAAGTCATCCGCTCCTTCACACCAAACTCCTCATGCCTCTCTAATTCTGTCGCATAATCCTTGAAGTTCTCTTGCCCTTTTTAAGATAAGAACCCATTCAAATCAAATTTAAAAGAAAACTTACCAAATAAAAAGATTTTGTGTGGTGAGAACAAGTGGCGGCAAAAAAGAAAACATCTCATGCCTTCATCCCGCGCGCCCTCCCTTTTCTTATGTTTTTGTTGCACAAAAAAATATCCCACACCCTTTTCTAATCAGATTAGAATGTCTTCCTGATAAGGCATCTATTTAAATCAAATTTAGATAGTTATCTTAAGGTGAGAGAGTCCCAGAAAGATGGGGTGCCAACTATTGGCGCCCCTCCATCCTTCACGCGTGCAAAACAAAAAAAAGGGGCACGTCTTCACACGCTCCCTCTCCTTCTTTGTGTGAGATTTGGAGAGAGAGTCTCAGAGAACCTGAGCTCTATGAGTCATGGTTCATCTGATTCAAATTGAGTCTCAATCGGGTTCAAATTGAGTTCGAATCGAATCGAATTCGAAAGGTTGTCAAACCTGATCCAATCAAGCTTGAAATCCAAATCTGATTTGGATAATTGAACCCAATTAGTATTAAATTAAATTAAATCTAATTAAATTAAATTAAATTTAAATTAATTAAAACTTGATCTATAATTTAATCAGTTTCAAAATAAATTATAATATTTATAATTAAGTCCCTGCGCTAACAATTAGCAACTGCCAAAACTGTAACACTTACAAATTGACAGTTTTTAAAATTTAAACTACCAATCCAATTGATAATTCGAATATGATCCAATCAATTGATCAGGTTATACTCCTTTTGTATGTGATCCCTCAGATTTCATTCTGTCTGGTAGTGAGACATACCATGATCTCTATCATAGTATCATTGAAACTTCTTTTGATAGGTTGGAATGATTCCAACTCACCTCAACATAGATTGTTGATCCGAAAATGATCTTAGTGAGTTCTCACGATCTACTAGTGACACCTAGCAGTATGTAGTGACAATCCAACAAAATAAAAAAGATGAACTCCTAGGTACAGTTATCGTGTGATACAATCCCTCTATTATGAGTCCGACTAGACGGAGGTCATGGAGAACTCGTCAAATCTCATCGTCAGTGATATGCCAGATTGGCTCGACTCGAGTTCATTTATGAATCCTGTGAAAATTTATTTTCAGTATTCACACTTGCTCTGACTAGAGATTTTCTGAACTTAATCTTGCGAATCACATAGGACTACTCTTTTTCTATCAAGATCGATAGATTTCATCTAGATGCATCCTACTCCAAATAGCGAACTTAAATCTACAATAGCCAATATACACAGCAAGGACCCTAATGGCTAGGGACCAAGGGAACGTGCAGTCAAACTAAATAGTCTCGTTGCGAATAGCTAACACACCGCAGATCAAAGGATCAATTATACCACTGTAGCATCGAGAAAATCACTGATGAGTGAGTAGACATCTAAATGGTTTCTCATGTTGATCATGCTCAGTGCAAGTTGTTCTCTAACAACCACCTACACTCTCACCCCAGTATCTTTACACCATAGACTTGAGACTCATCTGTCCATAAGGGAGGTGATCCGTACATCGATCTAGAATGGATTGATCATTATCCTCCATGACGATCCTTCGATCGGGAGCATTTAGAAATTAACCATTAATGCTGTATGTCTCAAATTCTCAACACCTTAAGAATATATAGAATCATCTTTATTAATTTTTAGGATAAATCATAGATACATATGACATGATTGGTTATAAAGATTGTCCATCAAGTACAAAACAAACCTTAGAGAAAGATATGTGTCAGTTAAGATTGACTTCTAGGGCACACATCTAATACTAAAAATGTGTGTAGAGTTACAGCTCATGGAGATTACCTCTTTGGAACTCATTCAGATCTATATTCTTGCTTAACATCTACATAGAAGCACTAATCATCGTAGAGATGGGTTGGAGTGGAGACTCTTATAGATATATAAGAATATATGCTTCCTAGCCAATCAATCAGCTTCTTATTACCATATTAAACCTCCTTCAAGGGGTTGCATATCATAGAGGTTGGATTTCCACTGCTGGAAGGCCCATTATACGCTAAGTCTCATTCCTCGATAACTCTAGGACCTTAGTCTTATTTAGACCTTTAGTAAGACAATCTGCAAGATTATTGTCAGTTTTTACGTAAAATAAAGAAATAATACGATGCATTTCTTATTTTCTTATAGACTTTTGTGTTACTTTTATATGTCTACTTATCTTTGAATTTGTAAGTTTTTTTTTTTCAAAATTTTATTGCAGCTCTAGAATCACAATGGATTGAAATAGGAGGAATAGGAGATAAAATTAAAAAAAAATTAGATAAAAGATCTTTAAGTCATTTGACTTCAAAATAGGTAGAATCAAGAGTAATGAGTTCAGATTCTATTATACTTCTGGCTATAATGGTTTGCTTAGTTGACTTGCAAGGGATAGCACTACTACTAAGAAGGAATACATAGCCAGAGATGGATTTAATATCAAATGAGCCAGAAATCTAATTAGCATCACTGTACCCCTTTAAGGCAACTGGATAACTAACAAATTTAAGACAATATAGAATAGTACCTTTAAGATATCTAAACACTCTTTCAAAAGTGATCCGATAAATCCTACTAGGATTACTAGTATATAGACTAATTCTAGAAATAGCATAAGCAATGTTAGGTCTAATATGATTGACAAGATACATGAGAGATCCATTGATTTGAGAATATCTTTCTTAATTTATATATTTATTAGAGTTCTTAAAGAGTTGGATAGAAAGATTAAAAAGAGTAGAAATAGGAGAAAAATATAATAGCCAAATTTATCAATCAACAATTGAGTATAATGAGATTGAGATAGAGGTACAGAATCAGGGATTCAACTAATTTTCATACCAAGGATTAGATCAGCTTCATCTATATCTTTCATATCAAAATGATGTAAAAATTTTTTTTGACATCATTCATTAAACCAAGATCAGAAAATAGAATCAAGATATTATCAATATAGAGACAAAGAAGGACATATCGGTCATCAAATCCTTTATGATAGTGACAGTCGTCAGATTCATTGATTTGGAAGCCATAAGAAAGAATAATACTAATGAACTTCTCATGCTGTTATTTAGGTATTTACTTTAATCTATATAAAGATCTAATAAGTTGGCATACTTTATACTCTTGATCGAGCATTATGAAGCCCTCAGATTGAGTCACATAAATTTCTTCATCAAAATTTTTATGAAAAAAGATGGTCTTCCCATCTATTTGATGCACAAAGAGATTATAGATAGAAGCGAGAACAAGACGAGCATGGATAGTGGTTAAATAGTGGGAAACGACTGATCAAAGAGAAATATGTCCATATGATCAAACGATAAATTAACCGTTATGATAGCGTTGATTTTAAAATAAAAGGATAGAAATGAAAATAAAAAATAAAATTATCATACCATCATGTGCAGGCGCCACACCGCATTTTTGTGCACATGCGAGCCAGGCTGGTGTGTGTGCGAGGTGTAAGACCCACTTCTCTTGTTGACCCAAATAAAGATGGAAGGAAATGAAGGTATATGAATATCAAGAAGAAATTATTTCTTTTCAATATGAGGCTAAACTCATAACAAAACTATAGAATTCTTTGGAGGGAAGGAACATTTTGAATTTTCTTCTAACTCTCTGAAGTGGGAAGCATCTTTGAGTATGGGGACCCTCGGACATCTAAGCCGAACAGGGATTTTGGGGAATTGTGGAGATTTGAGAGAGTAGAGTATTAGTATAGGTGTAACAGTTGGCGAGAATGTACCCGTAGGTCCTCTGAATTCCCATATTTGTAGCAATTGAGGCATAGAGCTGTCAGAGAAAACCTTTGTGCATCGCATACAGTGCATTAAAATTGATATAGAGTGCATAATTTTATCATTTTAAAATATATAATTATTATTTTTTAATATATATTTAATAATATATTTAATACTTACAGTTTTATTTTTTTATTTAAAATTTTGAATGACGAAAATATCTCCCCTCTTCAAAAAAAATTATAACATTCTACAGTCATATTATGACGTCCTATGGTCAAATTATGACTTTCTGCACATAGGATATCACAATTTTTCTTCCAAAAATTATAAGAGAAAAAGATATTTTTATCATTGAAAATTTATGAAATTTTTAAATGATAAAAATATTTTTCTCTTTCTTATGATATTTTGTGTGCAGAAATTCATAATTTGATTACAAGATATCGTAATACGATCATGGGATGTCATAATTTTTTTAAAAGAAAAGAATATTTCGTCATTCAAAATTTTAATTAAAAAACTAAATCTACAAATATTAAATGCATGTTAGAAAATAAAATCTACGTGACCTAATTAAATAGAATAGTATATTTTTTTTATATCGAATGTGGTGTATAAAAAATTACTTAAAGCTGTTATCCAGGGAGGTCGAGCACCTTATGATAGCCAGATGTATAATAACCATCTCGACATTATTATATGTGCAAGGTCATAACTGTCCTTTTAATAGACTTCAATCATTTTTAGATGCAATTTGAATTAGGAACATATGGCTTGTTACTGTTGGTCGGTCGATTGATCTGACTGGTCCGTCTAGTTAGATATCCTGATTGGTTGCTCTAGTTATCTGCTTAGTTCGACAGACAGCGCAGCTTGGGTCGGCAGCTTGATAGGTTGCTATCAAGTCGGTAGCTTGATAAGTTGTTATCAAGTCGGCAGCTCAATCGTCTGCTCTAGTTGATGTATGCAGATCTTTGTACAGCACACATGGTCGCATGTGTAGCTGTATGATACGTGCCACACGCAGCTGCATACAGTATCCATCATGTGATGGACTGCATCGTACGGTGCATCGTATGCACAGCAGAGGATTCTTGCTTCTAGTTGAGAATGAGCATAAGCCGATGAATTCATACCACATCAAATGTCATATTTCTAATTTTAGCTCAACAAAGATTTGGGTTTATATGTTGACCAGATTGGCACACTTGCAAATAGTTTAACATATTTTGGACTTTCGGATAGCTAATTGTAGCTTATGTCGGTATGTGTTCGATATGTTTCTAGCTTTTGGCATATACGATACATTGTTGGATTTATCGTCCTTATCGTTTCACCACCAAAAAATAAAAAATAAATAAAACATAAAAAATGTTCTTCCTTATCGTTCCTAAACGCACACGGATAAACATAGGCACAAAAGACTCATGTGAGATGCGATGCGGCCGCCTCCTTTTTACAGAGGTGAGGCGAGTTTCTCAAAAGTTGCAGCTCCCAACTTCTATATGGAGTTCCACATCTTCTTTCCTCGATATCATTTTTCTTTTCACACGATCACACGTGACATATACAAATACATGATTGGATATTTGGCGAGTGCAGCAATTAGAGTTAATTGTAAATAGAGCAAGTGATTAGTCTTAAATGAAACATGATCAACTATTTTAGTAACATATTATAAAGTTTTTGGACATGATGAGGCCAAGGAAGACAACTCTCTTGGCTCTGATCCACCTGCACTCAGGATATGTTGAGAGTGTTACGACTCTGATCCGGAGTTCCTTTTTCGGCTGATGGTTATTCTTTATTTTGGGGCCTCAAAACTCTGATGTTTCGACTTGGGTTGCATCTGTTGGTCAATCTTCCGGTCTATATCTTGGTTTGTTATCTATTTGTTTGATTTTCGGTTGTAAAATAGCTAACATTCTGCTTCTGTCATTGCATAGGTCCGAGATAGCACGAAGTAGCTGGAGGCCCATCCGCTCCTATATGACATATGAATTATTTTTTATCTTTCTACTACAATATCAGTCCGATATATTTATTGAGAGACAAAGTGCATCAGATTGGATTATATCTTACGTGATGGAACACTCTGGAGATAGGACAAGACATTCCCGCCAGTCTTATGGGATTTTTTGTATTCTGATTTTCTAGACTGCTCTCATATCAAAGTGATGCGACCATCCATATGTATACAAAAAAAAAAAAAAAAAAAAAAGAAAACTCCTACGGTCATCCTATTCTTTGGTTCTTTTATCAATAAAAGTTGGTGGTTCATACCTCCCTTTGCATCACGATAATTTATCAATGCTAAGGGCATACCAACGTATACGTACAGGTGGTTATGAACCAAACTATTGCTTGTTTTGGGCCATGTGGTGCAACCCCAACGCACCAACCATAGTGAATTAGTGGTGGCAGTCCATTTCCAACTCCTTGTAAAGGGTTTTAAGCAACTTTCTATCGAACACGTGGGACGATCCCCCTGGCGACTTTCTTTCCGTCCTTATAGTGCTCCACCCACAAGGCTACTTGGCCTCCTCAATGCAACGTCCGCACTCGTTCTCCTTGGGGTTAGTTCTTCATAGAGCCAGCGAGTGCTATGGAAAGCAACGCCCTCATAACGTAAGGTATAGGTATATATATCGCAAGATTGGACGGTTCTCGATAGTGGAAACTTTTCGAACGCAATAGCATTCTTTTCTTGTTTTTGAGAAACAGATCAGTACGGATCACCATATATACGTGGATGGTAATGATTGGATGATGAATCCAAATGCCGAAAGCCCTCGCTGAGTGGTTCACTGAAGAACTAGTGGCGATGAAATTTGAACTTTTGAGGTTCCTTTTTAGAAGAACGTAGCCCTTTTTTCTTGCATGCTATCACTTTGCTGGCAGCTTTGGCTTAAAAAAGGAACTCGCACTTTCTAATTCCTTGAGAGGGATTTTTCCATGTATGCGGTGTTGTGCATGATCCTACATACATTCAAGCTATGGGGAGCTTTTGCACCGACAAATCGTTGGAAGGCCACAGTAAACTAGTATCCACCCTCTCTCCGTTGATGCCCACCCCAGACATTGTACCACCCTCTCATTGGCCTTGCACCACTCCCATCCGTAAATAATTTTATTTATTAATAAATTTATGGGAAGTAACTTCGGTCCATTTGATTGGGGTGTTTCAAATTATTATGAGATAATTTGATCATTCATGAAAATTATTTATCTAAAAAAAATGATTGTAAAAAAATATTTTTTATTATATTTGATTGGTAGAAAAATTACTTCGAAAAATGATAATAAAAAAAGATTATTACGTTTGGTTGGAGGTAATCTTATATAGGAATATAATAAAATTAATAAATATTTTTTTCAACATAAAATAAATTTTTAATACTAGGATAGCATTACCATTGTCAATTAATTTTTATATAATGGCTATAATCATATATCCCTTTGTATAATGTCATCTCCATCTTAATTGTTTTGCAAAAGTTCTTTATTGAATGAATTTGAAAAGATATCGGAAATAAATTCAATGATTACATATGTAGCTTTATTGGAGATACTTTTGTCAAGTATCGATTACCACCGTTCAAAAATTTACCAAATACCAACTTCCCATGGCATTTATTTTACCTTCTCTCTCCAGAAAATAAACATGAGATCCACCGATTTTTTTTTTTTACCATCTTTGTCTTCCATTTTTCATGCCAAAACATAGTAATCCGACGTGAGATTCATTTTTTCATATCAGATTATCTCCAACCAAATGGATCCTTACTTCCATTATTTTTACTAAAAAAAAAGAAAAGAAAAAGAAAAGCTTTTGGGCCAATTGGGCTTTTTTTTTTTTTTATTTAGTAAAAGCGGAGGCTGAAAAAGATGCACCTGTCTTTTACGCGGTAGTTACTGGATGTTGGAATGAAGGCAGAGAGGTCTTTAAGGAAGGAACACTCTATTTTTGCTGCCTGTTGAATCACCAGATTGCAAAAGGCTAAGAGCTGGCTGGCTCAGCACCGATTAGAGCATCAAATGAGATCCTTGCCATTTCCACATGTAGTTGTTTGAGTCAAGTTTACTGCATTGGCTTTCCAGAGCATATGAAGAGGTTTTTTCGGTCGCTGCAGGATAGAGATGTCCGAACTTTGAATAAGTCGAAGGCAAGTTGCTGGTCGCACTGAAATCTATGATTTAGTTATCAGCTGACAACACCGAAGGAAGTCTTCTGACTTCAACCCAGATTCTTCCATATGATGAAATGAGCTTGGAATCCTTCAAGGTTGGGGACCAATCATTGAAGAGATGGAGACCCTCAGCTGCAATCTATGCCACAAAATTTTTTGTGGAGGAAAATCCTTTCCTTCCTTTCATTCTCGGATGACCAAGCTATTGTGGCGAAGAGCATGAGAACCACAGGTTGTAGAAGGTAGTTCTATATGGTGCAGCACCTTAGCCCTCTATTTGGAATAGAAGATGGATTGCCGGAAGGATAAATAAAAAAGGAAGGATAGATAAAGAAGAGGATGGATCTTCCATTCACCTTCTCATATGTTTGGAAAAATATGTAAAGATAGATGTGAATGATTCTTTCCTCTTTTCGATACAAATGAATAAAAGAAATGATAGATAATATTTGTAGATATTTTTTTTTACTAAACAACCTTTTGGTAAAAAAATATTATTATTTTTATTAATTTATAATACTTATTTAAACTAAATAAATGGAGCAACATATAAATTATAATTTTTATAATTTATAATTATATAAATATTTAATTTAATTTAATTTAATAAATAATTTTATGAATTAGTTATATATAAATAAATTTATTTATATACCAATTGTATAAATAACTAATTAAATTATAATCTAGTTAAATAGTTAATTAAGTTTATAAAAATAGTTAACTAAAATAATGAATATAAAAAAAATTTAAATTATGTACTTATAATTATGACAATTATATGTTGAAATTAAAATAATTAGTAATAAAATTAATACTATAAAATAAATAGTATAGGTAAATAAAAATATATAAAAAAATAAATAAATAAAATAAAGAAATGTTAAAGCTTTGTAAAAAAGTTAATAAGAGATAATTTCGTCAATATAGATACTCATCTCTTATATGTTTCATCTACCCTTTCTTGTATTATCTATCCTTCCTTGCATTTCCTAATTTTGGAGGATGTAAAATAGTAGGCTCAGATGAATGGACAAACACTCCTTTTAATCAATTCTTCTTAAAATTTTTTAAAACCAAATGATAGATGAAGATCATAGATCCTTCTCTTTACGAGTCTAATCAAACACAAGATAAAGCATAGATCAAATTGCTGTCCAAATAGCGGAAAAAAATAAACAATTAGAAAACAAGTGGTCTACTGTCTCAAATGTCTGTTGACAGAAAATGCAGCCAGCTATATTTTTGTTCTCCTTCCAATTAAATCTCTTATGTTCAGCTTTTTCTTCGAGCATAACCATAGAAAACGCTTGATCTTTAGAGGTACTTGAAGCCTCCACAATTATGCATCGAAATGGTATCTAATCCCCCTTACGTTTAAAAAAAAATGCATATAAATGCAGTGGAAAAAGTTTTCAGACTGCTAGCTTTTCAAACCACATGATCAGCTTCCTGATTCAAGGGCTATATGATTTCAAAGTGAGTAATCTGGAACCAAGGATATCAGTGGACCGATCCGTTCTTTTTTATGCAGAGCTTATAGAGTAGTGGAGAGATTAACTTTTAATGGAGCATCAGTCACCCAATTGTCTTTTCAGAATAATGTTTCTGTCATCACCATTCAAAAATTGGGTTCAATTCCACAAAATAGGTAGAGGTAAGATGATGTCCTGCCAAAGATTCGAACGTCTTCTAAAAGCCAAGGGCTCTTGAGTTGGACTACATGTCTCGCTACAAGCTCATTTAAGACTTGGTTTCTTTTAGCTGCTTTGCGCCAGGGGGGGTAATGTTTAATTCAATAGAATTTGTTGCAAAAAATTTTCGACGCGTACGAAAATTATTGTGGCGAATTGAAAATCACCGGAACGGCATTTTTATAAAATAAGTCCCGATCGAAATTAGCTCCGATAAAAATTTTCGATGGTCAAATCAAAAATCTGATGCAATAGAGGAGAAGGAGAGGAAATCACAAGAGAGCTCAAATATGGAGAGCATATGCTTCCCCATCGGAGCCAATTTCGATCGGGACTTATTTTGCAGGAACGCGGCTCCGATGATTTACATTTCACTTTAACCATTTCCGTACGTGATCAGAAAATGCGTGTGCCTTCCATACTTGAGCTCTTTATGATTTTCTCTCCTTCTTCTCTGTTGCATCAGATTTCTGACTTGACCGTCGAAGAGTCTCCATCGAAACCAATTTCGGTCATAATTTATTTTATAAAAATATTATTTTGATGATTTTTAATTCACTCCAATCAATTTCATACGCGATCGAAAATCTTCCACAACAAAATTCAATAGCCCACCAAAAATTCTGTGCGCTAATCGATGAGTTTATCCTCATCGGTTCCATTTCTATCCCATACTATGCCTTAAATCATCCATGCAACACATGCTTGAGACAATTCAGATGATCGAGGTCACCAAGATTGTCATAACGAGGCCGAAGGTCTACCAAAGTTTGAAGTTTTAATGGAGTCAGAAGTAGTTGAGCGAAAGAATATAAAGCTTATAATGCGATTTAAAATATTCTCGGGATAATTGATGCGTTGTCTGAAGATGCTGTGTTTTCTTGTTTCTTTTCAATTGAAGTAGCAAACTGGAACTGGATGATGATGGGGAAAAATGGTTCAGGTTACTAGGGCCCAGTGACGTACACATAGTTCGTGAAGTCAAGGTAGTTTGCCAAAAAAGTCAAGGTAGGTTGGTTGCCAAAAAAGTCAACGCTAGTGTCTCTGGGTTTGCCTGTCCAATGTGTCAAAAAATGAAAAAAAGATAATGACAACCCCATAAATGCATGGTTCATTGTTGTCAACTAGGGCTTGGAGGTGCTGGAAGGCTGGGGGACGTTAAAGTAGGATGCTTTGGCTAAAAATGCTGGGATATTTGAGGTGAATTTAATTAAACTACGTGCCTCCATGCATGGTGCACAAAAAAAAAAAATTTCATCCTAATTGGATCTCATTCTGTATATTAATTAAATAATATCCGATAATACATCGATGAAAAGACTCTCTCTTTATAAATAATAATAGATTGGATATTGATTGAATTGGCCGATATCTATATCCATCCCATCAAAAAATAAATCATATCCATATCCGTCTTGTATCCATCTCAAATCGGATCGGACTCTAAGGATGGATCGGATCGGATTGGATATATTTGAATCGATCTTCTCTTCTTTATTCTCCATCCCCGCCGCTGCCCTACCACTACCTGCTGCCCCATATAGCCTTCCCCAAACCGTACAAAATATCATGCTTCCACCAAGATTAAGCTCTCAAAATCTCAAGGGACCAACTAACACCGCTACAACTCTCACACAATCCCATATGCTGAGAAAAAACCATAATCAGAAACTAAAAACACTCCGATCTCCCTTAGGTGCTCTCCTGCCTCACAAATCTCCGAAAAAGAGAATGAAATGAGAAGAAAAAGATGCAAAGAGGAAAAAAAAAAGATCAGCCTATGTGAAAAATGTTTTACCTTTTATTTACTCCATCTTTCCTTTATATTGGTAGATTTTTCCTATGTTTTTTCCAATGTTTCCTTTATTTTTTCGGTCCTCAAGAGTCTCAATCGATGGGAGGTTTGGAGCAGCCGAATAAGAAAGCTTAGATGATGATTATGATTTTGTCGGAACCCTAGTTGCCAAGCCACTGTCGTTAGGGGTGGGGATCCATTGGGCCGCCACTAGGGTGGGAGGAGTAGGATCTGCCAACCACTGGGCCGCCATAACACTGCTTGGGATAGCTAGGTCATCGGGTGGGGGTGAAGGGGGGTTTTGATGTACGAGAGAGAGAGAGGGTGAGGGAGTGGGGACCCGTTGACCGCCACAGTGACAGCGCCTTGGGTGTCGAGGTGGCCGGTCATCGGATGTGATGTAAACGAATGAGAGAAAAGGGGGGCATGATGTAAACAAGAGAGAGATTTAAATTTATTTAGATAAAAGATATTATTGGGATGAATTTGGAGCAGAGCATACCATTATCCGTACTTGACTGAATCTGCTTCGGATATATTTTTTTTAAAACCCATATCCATCCTATCTTTTAATCGGATCGGTCAGACTAGATATCCATCGGATCGAAAAAATTGTTATCCCTATATCTCCTCTTTCTAAATTTTTTTCAATTTTTTTTTAAAATATCCAAATAAAATTTGAGAAAACTTCTAAATCCTTCAATGTATGTAGATTGATATGGAGTTGATTTTTTTCCAAATTATATCAAGATCGCAGTGGATATGATTTGATCTTATTGGCTTAGAGTCTTGTCTAAAATTTAATTTAGTTGTACCTATTGGTTCATCTACCTATATTTTCTAAAAAATGTCTAAATCTAGTTCTGATTCTAATTTTTGAACTGCTGGAAGAAAAAAATCTCCATAGATTTTTTTCTTTCTACAAAATTTGGACTTAGTAGAATTTGATTGATACAGCATAGTGTTCAAGTACATGGCCTATTCCATGAATCTTACAGAATTTTTAGATCAATTCCGTGGAACAGCTAAACAAGCTTTTAGTTTGAGCCCATTCTTTCGTACCACTACGATAACAAAACAGGAGGAGGAGGAGGTTTGGGTAAATTGCTGTCCCTCCTGTTTTTTTTTTTTCCTTCTCTCTTGATTAGTGGGTCTTCCTCATTATCAACAGCTGATATTTTTTTATTCTTTTATTTTATTATTAATGTTAACAATAATTTCTTCGCACCATCTTTCCTATCATCTCATCTCGGTCGGTGGTCCAAATGTCCAACTTCGGTTCACACGTTTTTTATAGAACTTTTCATTTTGCCTCTGACAAGGCAGAAGTTGTTGAGAATCTTCCAAACTTTTCTGAAAAAATTATTAAAACTGGGGGATATATTTAGACTGCTTGCTCCTTCAAGGTTAGGTGGTATTGTTCTAGAATTACAGAAACGTCGCCAGTCCTAAATCCACCAAAAGCTTTCCTTCCCACGAACCAACTACTCCAGTTTTTACCGAGTCTAGAGTGGGTCCCGAGTCTAGAGTAGGTCCCGAGTCCAGAGAATTCATGCATTCTTCTGAGGTCATTTGTTGATATGGTTTCTAATTAAGTATGAGAATGGCAGTCCACCTCTATTATATCATCAATATATACAATGGCAAGTAGACACTATAATTTTGTATAGCTACAAGAGTACCACAAAACTATATTATAATAGTTATAGCAATGTTGCATGACAGTTTTTCAATGCCAACTATTTAACAGTATTAGCATGACAAAATTTGATAAACTTTTATAAATATTCATAATTTATATGAGCACTATTTAGATACAAATAGTATGGTGTTTTTTTTAAAGTAATATTCGGGATTTGGGCATATTTACTTTCTAATAAAAGTAAAGAAATTGAGGAAAAAATCTTCCAGAAACATATCATGTCTGTAGAGGTGTCTTCTCGAATTCTCGATCTGGATAATTTGAGGAAATTCTCGGCACCGGACTGACAACTCTTCCCACTATAAAAGCTTCATGGAAATATATCAACTACCTAAGAATCAACTAACGGCTCAAAATGAAAACATTTTATATAATTGGCTGTAATAAATTAAGAATGATATCGGTAACCAGCCGGCTAAGTGCTTGAGTTTCATCTGACTTCGATTCATAACAGTTATGGCATAGGAAAGGCACATTAATTGTCCATGATAACATGATTGTGGAAGTATTATGTCCCCTGCAACCTCTATTAATTCAGTAACTCCTATACTCCAGAAGATGAAATTTGTGGGATAAAGGTAAGAAACTCACCTCTATATAAAGATGGGTGAGAGGGGTCCGGGGGTAAGCTTTTCTAACACTCTGATTCTCTTGTGATTTTCTCTTTCAATTGTTCTATAAACTCCGACTAACTTAAATATCGAAGGATCTTTCGTCAGACAATTTCTGACAAGTAGATATTTTTTTGCAGATATTATAATCCCTGAACCAGAATATTATCTTTCAGCACCAGATCGAATATCGATCATATCATCCACCGTGGTTCAGTGGGAACAGATTGGCGCACCAGGTAGGAAAAACAGGGAGAAGATATTATTTTCCTTTCTAATGAGGATTTGTAAAGAGTGCAAACTTCTCATGATCATACTATTATCATTTTCATGATAATAGCTAATTATAATGTAAAAAGAATTTTAGTTGATCATGAAAATTTTGTCGATGTATTGTTCTATGATGCTTTTTCTCGAATGAAGTTATCCACGATCGACTAAAAAGGGTTAACAGCCTACTAATTAGATTCTCTAGCGGATTAGCAAAGGTGGAAGGAGAAATAACTCTCATAATTACTGCTAGATGAGAATTTCGGCAAACCACAATCAGCTAATCTTTTTCATTGTTCGTATACCTTCAGCTTATAATGTAATACTTGGCTGATCTGGATTAAATGCATTTCAAGCTATTGTGTCAACTAATCATCTTTATGTCCGTTTTCCAACAAAAAATGAAGTTGGAGAAAATCGGAAGGTGAACAACTTGCCCAATAATATTTTATGGCGACGATTAGGAGGATAAAGCCTCGTGACGGTTTTCTAGTTGATGGGTTAGATCTGCAAGATGAAGAAAGTTGAGGTGAACCTATGGAGTAACTAACTTCAATTCCCCTTATAGAAGGAGATACAACCAAAACTATACAGATCGGGTCATTATTGACCACCGAACTCTAGAACAACTAATTAATTTTCTACAAAAGAATGCAGATATCTTCATCTAATCGGCTTTAGACATGCCAGGCATATCCTATGATGTGGTCATTTACAAATTAAATGTTGATTAGAAGCATAAAGCTGTTTGGCAAAAGAAGCTGAATTTTGTTCTTGAAAGATAACAGAAAATTGACAAAGAGGTCGACAAGCTACTGATTATAAATTTTATCCAAAAGTATATTATCCAGAATGGTTACCCAATATTGTTATAGTCAAAAAGACTGACAAAAAATAGATAATTTGTATCGATTATACTGACCTAAATAAGGCTTGCTCTAAGGATTGCTTTTCTTTACCGAAGATTGATCAACTAGTGGATGCAACATTGGGCCATAAAATATTTAGCTTCATGGATGCTTTTCGGATATTACCAAATTTGGATTAGTATCCAAGGACGAGGAGAAAATAACTTTTGTGACTGGAAAAAGGACTTTACTATTACAAGGTTATGCCGTTTGGACTCAAAATATAAGGGCAACCTACCAATGCCTAGTCAAGATTTTTCAAAATCAACTTGGTCGGAATATGGACGTCTATGTCGATGACATAATCGTGAAGAGTATTGAGATCAATCAATATATAAATGATTTGGAGGAAACATTTAATATATTGAAACAACATCGAATGAAATTAAACCCGAGTAAGTGTGCCTTTGGTGTAACTTTGGATAAGTTTCTGAGATTTATGATGACAAGATGAGGAATAAAAGCCAATCGAGAGAAAATATAAGCTATCCTTGACATGAAACATCTGATATCAAAGAAAGAGATTCAATGACTAACAGGTCATCTCGCTACTCTCGGTTGAAGAATTGAAATATCTACCATTTTTCAAGATCGATTGAAAAATATCTACCATTTCAAGAAAGAGATTCATTTTGAGATCGACTAAAAATATCTACCATTTTTCAAAATTCTATGGCACATAAGAACGAAAAGCCTTTGAAGAATTGAAGAGGTATATAGCTTCACCTCCTTGATTGTCAAAGCTAAAAATTAGAGAAGAAGAAAAAGGAATACAAAAGCCTATCTACTATACAAGTTGGATCCTGCATGATGCTGAAACAAAGTATTCATGAGTAGAAAAAAAATGGTGCTTGCACTTATCACCTCGGTGTGAAGATAGGCCATACTTCTAAGCTCATTCTGCTATTGTTTTAATCAATCAACCATTAGGAGACTTGTTACAAAGCCCTGACACCATGGGAAAAATGGCAAAATAGACAATATAAGTTAGTGAGTTTGATCTCTCCTATTGCCTCTGACCTTCGATCAAAGCTCAGATATTGGCCAATTTTGTGGTTGAATGCACCATTCTCGAGGACAAAATTACCTCAGACAAATTCAAAGAGCTAGATTATGGGAGTGCATGGTTTCTGCATGTAGATGGTGGATCTAATTCATAAGGAAGTGAAGCAGGTCTCATTTTGATGCATGCAGAAGGGGTTGTAATTGATTATGCTCTCTGATTTGCTTTTGAAATCTCTAATAATCAAATTGAATATAAAGCCTTAATAGCCAGGATAAAGATTTCCTAGGAGATCGATGTCAAAAGATTAAAATTATTTACCAACTCCCAACTGGTGGCTGGCCAAACTCATGGAGAATATAAAACACGAGACCCCACCATGATAAGGTATATCCAACTATTACAAACTTTGTTGCTGGCTTTCGACTATTTCGAGATCTATATCCTTAAATTAGAGATTGCTTGAGTAGACATTTTATCTCACCTTGCCACCTCAGGATATAATGAGCTAGGAAAAACTTACATTAAGCACCTGAAAAGACCAAGTATCAATAGCTTGGGTGAAGTTCAACAGGTCTATTGGTGTGAGAATTCGCACGGTGCCAGGGTGTTGGAGTGGATGACAAAGTGGGCCTCCTGGAGTTATGACCTGCACAGAAGTTCTGATCGGAGGTTGCTCCAATGAGGATCCTTCGATGCTCAAGTTAGAACTCTCGTTCAATAGATGGAGGAGCATGAGAAGTAGAATAATAATGTACCTTTTTTAGGATCCTTTTTAAGCCTCTTTTATGGGCAGAGGGCTGGAATTTTAGTTGGCAAGTTAGTTGGTACAATCTTGCTCGATCAGGATATAATTTGCGCAAGATGGCGAGACTATCACTCGAGATTTTTGAGATGTGGCGGTTATGGTTTTCTTATCAGCTTCACGATAGTTGTCTTCTGACAGGTGTTGAATTTTGAATTAAGTTATCATCGAGATGAAGACAAGTCGACGATGACTAGGAGTCGGTCACCCTGTGTTATCATCGAGTAGAAAAGCTAAGGGCCAGAGGCCTGCCTAAAGAGAAAGGTTGGTTGGCTTGACATGATCGGCCAATGATCATCTTCTGATCAGACTGAATTGGCCATTCGAACACATCGTTGACTCGCCAGCCTGGGCTACAGGAGTCAATTATGAGGAAATATCGGCTATTATGCATGAGGGTTGCCAAGCGATAAACTGGTGGGTTTTCGTCTGCTTATAGTGTGAAGCACTGATCGGGTAGATGTCAGGACTAGTTCGGCAAAAGTTATGGCTGACCCGCTATACTTGGACATCTTAGACCTTGGGCCTTTTCATATCATTGGTCCACACATGATTTTCTCCAACACATGTCTTCCTACTCTCGAGTTCGATTTTAATCGGATGAAGGGAGTATACCTATTTTTTAAGATCAAGAATGTGAAAAGACCCTTCAGTTGATGGGACATGCATGACTTTTGGGATAGAAATGAGGTGACATGACTTAAGCCATCATGGTTGAATTAAATGGGCATCATTTCAAAATCTCTCTTTTGAATCATGGCGTCGATTTGTCCGACTAGCGACAGTGGTTAACCGAGTAGGAAGATGCCACGTGTGCCACGTATTGCAAGTTGTTGGATAGAAAATGATTTGATATCTGAAGATCATCTTTTTTCGATTATAAACGGGGGAAGCACTCATCCTGGCCTTTCCGACTACTGTCAAGCCCTTCTATTCTCTTTTTTGTCTTTACTGTAGCTTCTCGAAATAAGAAGTTCTCCTTTTTCATCTGTGGTGTGATGCCTCGAAGGTGCTTTTGAAGGTTCTAGCCATTCCATTCCTCTATCTTCTCCTTTCATTCTCACATGGATTTTCTTGGCATTCCTTTCTCGCCTATCTATTTTACTATTCTTTCTTTCTTTTTCTAGACTATCTTTTAGTCTTTTTATCTGGTAATGGCTAATCAGAGCAAGGTTGGGCCCAGCGCCCATTGTTCCATACTAAATCTAGACGACTAAAGCCGGAAACAGGTATGGTATGAAATTCCTCCAAATTTTGATTTAGAACTCCCAGGGTAGGCGATCATGTAGATAATCCACCTCTCGATTGGCTCGATGTATATAAGGAAGCACTTCGAGCCGATTTAAGGTTTCCTGTTCCTCCCTTCATCCTTAACGTCTTTCATTTTTATGGCCTTTCCCTTTGTGCAATTGTCCCAAATTCTTTTAGGCTTGAAGTAGATTTTTTGGTTATCTACATTATGGCTAATGTTTAGCCATCTGTCTCTCTCTTTTGTTCTTTCCTCACCATCAAGAAGCATCCATATGCTAAGACTGGTGGTACTTCTCTTCTGAGAGAGGAGTTTATCCTCTGATAAAGGGTGCTCTTACCTCCATCCATGGGTGGAAGGAGCAGTTTTTATTTGCATCGAGCTCTCTTGTAGAAGATTGAAACTTGTCGAGTTGCGGTCGGTCGGAGGCTTCAGCATTCGAGATCCCAAAGCTAGGGATTGAGGAAGAGGATCATTTTAAGATCCTTAAAGACTTCAAATCTATCTTGATCGATCAGTTGTTATCCGATGAAGCCCTTTATAACGTTAGACTCAGTCAGACTGACCTCAGAGGTGAGTACTACAGTTATCCACTTTTTTTGTTTCTTTCTTTTATGCTCCTAACCAAGTTCGGTTATTTGTAAAGATGAGGCCTGAGGATATCATCAAGATGAAATAAAACCTTCAGAAAAAGAGAAAGGCTCCAATGTCTGAAGGTGCCTCCAAAAAGTCAATGGTCTGTCGAGAAAAAGTCCTGGACAAGCGGGCCTCAGCAATTGAGGCCACCATGGTGCTAGTGATTCCTACTCCTCCAAGTCCATCTCCATCGGTTATGGCTTCTACTTCAGCAGTTGCTCTAATGCCAATGTCTCCACCATCTGTGGTTCCTCCATCAGTTACTCTGATGTCTCCTCATGGGGCTGGGGCTCAGCCTCACTCTACTCAATCTCCTTCTACCATGGGTCCAAGCAGAGTGTCTCTTCCCACCGACCAATCAGATCCAGATGCCCGCCTTACCTTCATCCCTAAAGATGCAACTTTCAATGACTGGAGGATTGTCAAAGAGCTGATTAAGAGGTTGATGCTTCCAGTGGAGTTGAGAGAAATCGACAGTATGAGCTTTGACGATCTGCAGCTACACTCAGTGACCACCATGCATTAGGTGCCTTTTTTTGTCCTTCAGCTTGTCCATTTGCTCTTCTTCTTTTTTTTTTCTAATCATGGTTTTATGCAGATGCTTCATTTCTTGATCGTTCTATTGAGCCATTCGTATAGAACAAAAATCAATAGGAATATGTGCTAGAAGGCTGAGTCTGACATTGCAGAGGTGCATGCGCAAGCCGATGTGGTCAGAGGGGAGGTTGACAATTTGAAGGAGTCCCTAAGTAAAGTTTTCGTGGAGCTTGCACAAAGTGGGGAGGAGCTTCAAGAGGCCAATGCTAAGCTCACTGAGGCCTAGTGGAGGGCCTAGGAATGGGTCACCAAGGCCAAGCAGGAGGCCAAAGGGGAGATTGCTGAGGCCCGTCGATCAGCCATGGAGTCCATCAAGGCCTCAATAGATTTTGAGTGGGAGATGGCTCATACGGTCGATAGCTTAAAGGCATCAGAGGAGTATCATGATGCCATGGTCTCATTCAATCAAGAGTCCTTCAATGTGGGACATGGGGCTGGATTCGAAGATCGCCACCATCTGATCACTGCTTGACTCCTTGAAGCTAACCGCTATTTCTTAGATGACAACAAGGGTGAAGCGGAGGCCATGGAAGAGCCGGCTCCTCCTATGACTATCGAGAGGTAGGTCAGGAGTGAAGAGGCGATGCTTGGAGTTTCTCCATCACCCGTTGCTAGTCCATCTGAAGCACCCTCGGTCCCTTAGGAGTTGCACCAGATCCCTCCGATCTTCAAGGCAAGATCGGGAGATGAGACATCCTTGTGCTTCTTTCTTTTCTTTTTTTTCTTGTAGGAAAGTTGTTATTAATGAAGTGAATTTTTTTTTTGAATTCATATCGTTCTTTTCTAAATTTATTCCATCCCACTCTTGTGTGTTTAGTCATGCAAGTGCATCCTCAGTGGCTATGTCTCTTCAATTTTTGCTACCGAGCCCTTACTGACGATTTTCGCAGCAAGGATTACGTCCCATATAAATGACCTAGAGAAGAGGGTTGAGGAATTGAATAAGAAAGTTACTGCTCGAAAGAAAGAGCTATCAAAAACTAAGAAGGCCTTCAATGAGGTTTCAATGAAAGTCGACCAATTGAAGATGACCATTCATCGAAATATCATGGCATACTTCATGAAAAAGGCTCAATTAATAGCTGAGTCCGTAAAGCTATCGAAACTCACCGAGGATGCCACCTGGGGTGCTGCTGTCAAATAGCACCACCTTCCTTGCTAGCTCGATAGAGCTCAGGGAAAGATTGAGCTGGAGTTGTCAGAGGCTACTGCTAAAGAATTCAGGTAGCATTTCGTCGATCGTGTGGTGCTACTATCGAGAAAGCTTCATGCCACTCAGGAGAGGCTTTCCAGACTTGAATGATCAGGGAGCAAAGTCATGGTCATCGAATATAAGCCAATGGAAGGTCAGTCGGTGCTTGCAGGATCTGAGGACTTGGCCGGAGGGGGACTGGCCGACCCCACATCTCCAGGCGATACTATCCGATGCATGTTCGACATTGGTTATAGAATTGATTTTTGGTCATGCAGGAATTGAATCAAAGTAGCACATCTGAGACTTGATCTCTCTAGCTTTTCTCCCACAGGCGATGCCAAACCCTCCACCCTCCCGGGTAGGTCTCGGGGCATGGAGATTTGTGAGCTTAAATCTGGTGGTGAGGAGATCCATGAGGAAACTCCCGATGAAGCTTTGGAGGTTAGGGCTCATCGTGGTTCAATGTAACAATCTCTATATCATTAGTTCAGAGCGATGATGTCCCTGTAGCCATGATAGATCATATGAATGTAGTAATGACAAATCTTATTTTTCGTTGCCTTTTCCTTTTACTTGGTAATGACATGGGCTGTTTCATACTTCAAACGAGAACTTGTTGGCATTTTTCCTAGCAGATGTCCCATGTATTGATTGTGGTCATTGTTTTGATGCTTCATAACTCCTGATGTATTCAAGATGAATTAGACTGGATTGGGTGATGGTCGTAGGGAATAACGATCGCTGTTCCTTCTGATGGAATAAAATTTGAGCAAGGACATCAAGTTCGTAGGAGTGTACCACATGGCGACGCTTCAATCTGTGAAGCACCATCTGAGTTGATTTTCAAAGTTGAGAAGGTGCACCATTAATGGCCTAGGGGGCAGCCATAGCATCGAAGCTGTCGATTGGCAGTTAGTGCGGGCGCTCATGCCTATCAAAGGTGGCTACTTGTTGGCGAGAACATTATCTTCCACCCTTTGTTTTTCATAGCTTTTTCTAAAATTCTCCCTCTCCTTTCTTACCATGTTGCCTTCTAAGAAATCCATTAAGGATCTGGTTAAGGAGGGGAGGGCCGTTGCAAAGAAGGCCCTTTCGTCGAGGAAGGCAAAGGGGAAAGGGTCCAACCAATCTTTCTCATCATCTGCCCTGCTGCTGTTGCCTCCTACCAAGGGTGAGGGTGCCCCCTCCACTGAGCGAATCCCTCACACGGTCTGTGAGCACTGTATCCAGGACTACAAGGCCTCAATGGCATTCGAGGAGCATGTCATCGATATTGTCGCCACCATCTTTATCTTCGATTTCGAAGCCTGTAAGGCTCACTTGTGGTGGATGATACCACAACTGGACCTCCACTACCTCCTCTTTGATAGTAGTGATGAGGAGATGGGGGTCTTCTCTTCGGATGAGAAGTGAGCTCCTCATCCTTTTTTCTTTTCTTCTTTTTTCTCTTCCTTCTCACTCCTCATCCTTTTTCCTTTTCTTCTTTTTTCTCTTCCTTTCTTTATTTTTTTTATTGGGGTGATGTCTCTTGTAAATATCTCGATGAAAAGTTAGTTTACTTCTCCTTATGTGTCATGTGTGTCTGCTTACTTTCGATTGACAATCTCTCTTTTGTTAGGCTGATCATAGGCCATCTCATTTTAAAACGAATCAAAAGCTTCTTTAATCAGGTCGATCAAAGACTGTCTTATTTTAAAATTGATCAAAAACTTCTTCAAGTGGCCAATCAAAGGCCATCTTATTTTAAAGCGGATCAAAGGCTCTTTCAATCAGGTCGATCAAAGACCGTCATGTTTTAAAGTCAATCAAAGGTTCCTTCAGATTTTTCATGGCTGTGAGTTGACAAACAAATAAAAAATCATAATTTTTAAAGAATAAGAACTTTATCGAGGAGAGTTATGTGATACATTACTGATAGTGTATGCGGAGGTTTTCTAAATTTCATGGTTGGAAGAGTGGGGTTTCATCTAGTTGCTTCAGCCAATAAGTTTCAGATTTGATGACTTCATTTACCTAATAGGGGTTCTTCTGTTGGACAGAATCTGATACTGCTCATTGCAGCAAGAAGAAAGAAGAGATAAAATGAGAAACACAATCAAATACATGGATTAGCCTAAGTGTTACCTCCATGGAGTATGCAAGCTTCATTATGAAAAAAAAATAGGTACAAAAGGAAAACATCCACTCTCAACTCTCATATACAAACCTCTCTCAATAAAAAGCACTCACCCTCACAAAAGCTCTCATAAAATCTTCCAAAGAGACCCTCTCATAGGCTTGCTAGTGCCAGAGTCCTCGATGTCCCTGGATGCTTTCTGTAATCCAAGTCAATACATCATGCCTCACGGCCACTCACACGGCCGTTGCTGTCACTTTGCTCTGCCATCGACACTCTATCGGTGCTCTGCCTACATCTACTCCATCGGCTGCACACTCTAATGCTCCACGACCATCAGACTTGTTTATAGTCCCCAAAACCTACTTCTAATCGAAGAAATACTCCTGATCGGACTCCACATACATCTGGACTGTCTGATCTTCATTGCATATCTTTCTAGCTATTAGATCGTGCATCTGCATGCTTGATCATGCTCGATCAAACCTCCAAGCTATCTGATCAAGCCCGTGAATCCTCCTCAATTGTTAGATCATGCACTGGCCTCTGTAAACCGTAGTAGACTGTGAGAAATGCAGTAGTGAAATGCATTGGTCGACGGTGGATCGTGTGAAATGCACTAAAAATGGGCGTTGCACCCCACACATCCGCTAGACCGGCCCGCATATGCCCGTGCACCTGCATGCCTGCAGTCGGCCCGCATGCGCTGGGCCTGTCTATGTGCTGGGTCATGCACCTGTGCATCAGGCTGTGCCTGGCCAGGCCGCGCCCATGGGCCTGGGCCCCCTGCTGGCCTGCAGACTGAGCCTGTAGGCCCTCGAGCCCCACCTCTCACGTCTATGGGTCTTCTCGCATGGGTTTCTCCATCTTGGGCTCCTGTAGGTCAAATTTTGAGATGTCAAATTCCAACGCCTCCCAATTTGGGGCTAGCTTGCCTTGCTCCCCTAGTTGAGAAACTTCCGCCCTGCATAGGACTAGGTCGTCGATCCTGAAGATCTTATTCTGAATCTTGGAGTTATAGTATTGAGCAACTTTGTGCTAGTAGGCTGCCATTCGGATGCACGCCTTTTCTCGAACCTCTTCGAGCAGGTTTAAGTTAGCATGCAGCCTCTCCGAGTTAGTTTGCTCGTCGTAGTTCTCAACTCATGCCGACATGACCCAAATCTCAACTGGGATTACTGCTTTTGTCCTAAAGGCCAAGCCGAAAGGGGTTTCTCCTGTTGGAACTTTTGGCATCTCTGGTATGTGCAAAGCACGTGGTGGAGCTTATTGGCTAAAGATCCTTTTGTGGAAAATTCAGTGCAGGGGTAAAATTATAATTTTAAATTTTTTTCAAAATCATGATTTTACAATGAAAAAATATTAATTAATTTAATTAATTAATATAAATTTATCCTACACTAGGATCTAAATATGATATATAGCATGCATGCATTTAAATTTAAAATTTGAATTTGAACAATAAATATTTTATGTTCAGAACACAATACCTTTGTGCGGGTAGTAGATCACCATAATCTGATCACTGTCGGGAGAGTCTGATCATCGTGATGCAATCACACAGCGTGTCTGGCCTCTGTGGATCATCCACATGAAGTTTTCGGTCTGATCGACTCCTCATGAGTGCTAGCTCATTGTAGAGCTTTTTTGACGGCCGATACTGATCGAACTCCTTCGATCGATGTCTGTCGATTCTTCGAATGCTCTAGATCGTCAACAGATGTGCTTGAGAGGATGTTGAAGATCTCTCTGAGATTTTATGGGCTCACGACACTCGTAGCTCACTTTCTCACTTCCCGAACCCCAGGCTAAAACTCTAGAGAACTCACCGAAAATCTTGCACCCACTTTTCTTTCTTTTCTTTCTTTTTCTCTTGGAAGGATATGGACTTCCTTCTCACGCACAAGACTTCTCACGTCCCAGAATTTTTCTTCAAAAAATCTTCTCTTGCACGCCCCACTCTTCTCCTCCTTTTATAACAACGTCAAACGTCTTATCCAAAAGAAAGGATAAAGACGAGTAATTGCACATTTGAATTCAAATCAAATTTTGAATTCAAATGGACACCAACTCATCCCTTATCCACTAAAGGCATGAGGCGTGGCTTAAATTGTGCATGGAGTGATTTCATGAGAAATCTTTTCTCATGTAATAAATGGGGGATAAAAAAAGGGATAAGGCGCAAAGATTGATTGCCCATTCAAATTCAAACTTTATTTTGAATTTGAATGGCCAACCAATCATCCTTATCCATTCATATGGCACATTAAAGTGGGGCGTGGAGAGGACTTGGCATGAGGAAAAAATTCATGAGAAGTTCCTTCTCATGAATTCAAATGGGTGCAATGAAAGTGAGGTGACGCATGGAGATTGGGTCATGGTGGTTTAATTATTTAAACCAACCTAATTGAACCAAATAAGTTAGGTCCAATTAGACTAATTTAAACCCAACTTAGTTAGGCTTAATTAGGTTCAATAAAATTCTAATCAAATCAGAAATTGACTAAGCCCAATCTCAGATCAAATCAGGGACCAAACCATCTTGACGATTAGGTCAACTCTTAACCTAATCGGGTCAAACCCAACTGAATCTAATTCAATTGGACTTGATCCAAAAATAATTACTCAATCAAATTGAGTTAATTAGTGATCAAATCACTAATTAAATCCCTCATAAATATTGAGTCCAAATTCGATGGGCAATCGGGTATCAGAATTCATCGATATGTAATCCTGATCGAAAAGTCCCAACTAGTGGGACTCTTGACCTCGGTATCCATAATGTGTGGAACTCGTGATCAGAGAATCTTGATTCTCGATCATCGAGTTTCAAATATGTAGGATTCTACATCAGCCATCAGATCAGATAGGAACCTCTAATGTGTGTGACCCTGCAGGTTCGAACCTAAGCCGGTAGCATAGGAATCAATTTCTGTACTAATCGAAGTGACCATCTAGCAATGGTACCCGACATTCGGATAGGTCGAAGAGTCACAATCACAACACTCAGAACCTACATGAATATGGTTACTGTATAATTCATTCTTTTGACCCCTGTGTTTAGGACGACTCAGGGTTAAACTGTCAACCCTGACAGATCATCCGAATCGTGCTCAACTCAAACAGTCCTGTGACTCCTCACAAGGACTACCCTGGCCAAGATTTTGCTAAATTGAAACACGACTGTATACAGCTCCTAAACTGGAGTGGTCAATCCCATCTTGACACACGCACCGACAAGTCAAGTACTTGACTACACCCAGCAGCCTTCTGTCACTGAATTAAAAATTCAGGTAGTCTAGTGCCTAAGTGCAGTGAGTTGCTTGCAAGTCACCGTGGCGGTCTCAGGTCGGAGGGATATTTATACCCATACTCCATCAGAGCAAATCTTGACAGCAGAAATAGCTCCAGAGTCGGTCACGTTTAGTGCAGATGTACCCTTACATCTCACCTGTATGCCATACTAGTGTCTCCACACTCATTGGTTAAGGGGACAACCAACCTATATGGCACACAATGACCTATGCTTGATAAACGTTGTCATCCTTGGTAACAACGTATCATTTGATCACGAACAGATTTAAGGACTAAACGACAAATCCTCCTTTGTCGAGTCTAAATAGTCCTAAGGACTTCACCACAACATAGGAGTTCATTAGAAGATGAAATATTTTATGATAAAAAATATCACAATAATTTTTATTAATTCATAATTCATGTACAAATACAAAAATGAGCACAACCGTCAACAGGCTGACGATTGGCTTTGAGACACTATTCCCAACAATCTCCCACTTGGCCTAAAGCCAATCGGTGCAGTATCTAATACCAATCTTCGACTTGTATTTGTCGAACTCCTTCACCGCAATGGCTTTAGTGAATGGGTCAGTCAGGTTCTCCTTCCCATCGATCTTCTGAAGATCGACGTCATCTCGATCCATAATTTCTCAGATGAGATGGTAGCGGTGCAAAATATGCTTCGTCCGCTGGTGTGCCTTTGGTTCCTTCGCCTGAGCAATGGCTCCAGAGCTGTCACAGTAGAGCAGAACTGGACCAACAAGGGAGGGTGCTACTCCGAGCTCAGTGATGAATTTTCTCAGCCACACTGCTTCTTTGGCAGCATCTGATGCAGTGACATACTCCGCCTCGCAAACTGAATCAGCCACTGTGTGCTGCTTGAAACTTTTCCAGCAGATAGCCCCACCATTAAGGGTAAAAATAAACCCCGACACACTTTTGCTGTCATCGTGATCAGACTGAAAATTAGAGTCTGTAAACCCTATAAGTCTCAAGTCCGATTCACCATAAATAAGCCACTGATCCTTAGTATTTCTTAAATACTTCAAGATGGTTTTAACAACCTTCCAGTGATTCTCCCTTGGATCAGATTAGTATCTACTCACTACCCCTAGTGAGTATGCCACATCTGATCGAGTACATGTCATGGCGTACATGATAGATCCCACTGCTGAAGCATATGGAATCCTACCCATACGCTCTCTCTCTTGAGGTGTTGTCGAACAATCCCTCTTTGAGAGAGAAATTCCATGGCCTATCAGAAGATAGCCTTTCTTGGAATTCTCCATGCTGAACCTCTTCAGCATAGTATCAATGTACGTGGACTGAGATAAACCAAGCAACCTTTTAGATCTATCCCTATAGATTCTCATCCCTAGGATATAGGAAGCTTCTCCCAGATCCTTCATGGAGAACTGTGACGACAGCCAAATCTTTATTCCCTGTAATGCAGGGACATCATTCCCGATTAAGAGAATGTCATCCACATACAATACAAGAAATACCACTACTGGACCATTAGCCCACTTATAAATGCATGGCTCTTCTCTGTTCTTAACGAAGCCATACGTCTTGATCGTCTTATCAAAATGTATGTTCCAACTCCGTGATGCCTGCTTAAGTCCATAAATGGACCTCTGTAGCCTGCACACCTTAGACTCATCTGTGGATGTGAATCCTTCAGGTTGTATCATATACACCTCTTCATCTAGCTCTCCATTTAGGAAAGCTGTCTTCACATCCATCTGCCAGATTTCATAGTCCAGATGAGCAGCTATCGCAAGTATAATCTGAATGGATTTGAGCATTGCCACAGGAGAAAATATCTCGTCATAGTCTATACCATAACATTGACGATATCTCTTGGCAACCAGACGGGCTTTATAGGTTTTCACCTTTCCGTCTGCGTCTCTCTTCCTCTTAAAGACCCACTTACACCCTATGGGTTTTACTCCTTCGGGTGGGTCAACCAATGTCCACACATCGTTGACCTTCATGGACTCCATTTCGAATTTCATGGCCTCCAGCCATTTTTCAGAGTCGGGTCTCTGTATTGCATCCATGTAGGTGATCGGATCCTCATCGTTTTCATCAAGTTCGATAGGATTGCCGTCTCGGACTAAAAAACTATAGTATCTGTCAGGTTGACGTGGTACTCTACCAGATCGCCTTAAGGGTGCTTGAACAATGGGCTCCGGATCTGATCTAACCAAATCCGATTTAGGTTCAGCAACTTGTGTCAATTTTTTCACCTGTCGAACTTCGTCAAGTTTGATCTTAGAGGCAACAGTCCCTTCACCAAGGAACTTCTTTTCCAAAAAGATTGCCTTAAGGCTGACAAACACTTTTTGCTCATCAGCTTGGTAGAAGTAATACCCTTTGGTCTCTTTTGGGTACCCTATAAAATTACACTTGTCAGACCTAGGTCCAAGCTTGTCCGTAATTAAACGTTTAACATAAGCCAGACACCCCCAAACCCTAAGGTGCGAGAGTACTGGCTTACGTCCTATCCATATCTCATATGGCGTTTTGGTTACAGACTTACTCGAAACTCTATTTAGAAGGTAACAAGTCGATTTGAGCGCATATCCCCAGAGGAAGATCGACAAACCAGCAAACCCCATCATGGATCGAACCATGTCCAACAAGGTCCGATTCCTCCTTTCAGATACACCATTATGTTGTGGTGTTCCAGGAGGAGTCCACTGAGAGAGAATTCCATTCTCCCCAAGATATGTCAAAAAATCATTGGAAAGGTATTCACCTCCTCGATCAGATCGAAGAGTTTTAATACACTTTCCAGTTTATTTTTCTACCTCATTTCGAAATAGTTTGAACATTTCAAACGACTCTGATTTATGCTTCATTAAATAGACATACCCATACCTCGATAGGTCGTCTGTGAAGGTTATGAAGTAGAAATATCTACCTCTTGTACTTGAGCTCATGGGTCCACATACATCAGAATGTACCAAACCCAAGAGTTCACTGGCTCGCTCACTTTTTTCATTAAAAGGTGATTTGGTCATTTTACCAAGAAGACAGGACTCACAGGTTGGAAGTGATTCACAATCACCTACTTCAAGAATTCCTTCTTGAGCCAACCTGTTTATCCTATTCTTATTGATATGACCTAGCCTATAGTGCCAAAGGTAGACTTCTGACAAATTATCTATTCTAGGACATTTATCGGAGGTTTGAACCACATTAACAGGTTGTGATAGAAAGTAAATTTCATTATTAAGTTATCCAACAAATATTGTAACATCATTCAAAATGATATTGCAAACGTTTCTTTTTATTAAAAATTGATAACCGTTCATGGCCAAAAGGCCTACAGAAATAATATTTAATAAAAAGCTTGGACAATAGTGACATTCACTCAGAATTATATTTCGAAAATTGATTACAAGGTTCATGATTTCTAATGCTAGAACTGGAACTTTGCTTCCATCTCCAACGTTCAGGAATCTATCGCCCTCATCAAATCTCCTACTGACCTGCAGATCCTACATTGAATTACAAATTGCGGTATCCAATACCCAGGCAGTAGTATCACAAATGAAAAAGTTGCAAGGTGTTATCATATAAGTACCTTGCTTCTTCTTTGACCTGTTCGGGTCTAGGGAGGCAATGTGTAGAGGATAGTTCCTCTTCCAGTGCCCCTGCTTCTTGCAAAAGAAGTACTCCGCCTGGCTCTGGTCGGGCTTGCGTTTCTTGGTCTGATCCTGTGCAGACGTCCCAGCATGCAGCTGCACCTTCTTATTCTTCTTCTTTTTGTTCTTCTTCTTCCCTTTCTTAAAGGGTCGACGATCAGAAGAAGATCCTCCCACAACATTCACCGACTCCTTATGGAGCTGGTGATCCTTCTCAAAGTTCTGCAGCAACCCCAACAAGCCGTGGTAGTTCACTGCAGGCTTTGTCATCCGAAAATGAGTAAGGAAGAGGAGGAAGGACTTGGGCAATGAATTAAGGATCGCATCCTTACCGAGCTACTCGTGTAGGAGAAAGCCCAGTTTACTTAGGCGCTCAATCATTTCGATCATGTACAGTACATAATCAGTGACTGAGGCTCCATCCCTCATCCGAGCATTGAAAATGGCACAACTAGTTTTGTGCCTTTCAATATCGTTAGGCGTGCCAAAGGAGTCGTTCAATATTTGAAGCATCTCCTATGGCTGGGCGTTCTCGAAACTGCAGCTGAACTCATCATTCATTACTGCCAGCATAATACACCGAACGGTGGTGCGGTTGTTGAACCACTTCTGATAAGTATCTCGGACCATCCCTCTAACGTTCGGGGTTGGCTCCTCAGGTGTCGGATCCATTACTACATAAAGGATCCACTCATGCTCAAGGACGATTTTTAATTTTCGATACCAGCTATCAAAATTAGGTCCCATGAGCTTGTCATTATCTAATAATGACCGAAGGGATAGGGTAGTGGCCATAGCTGCATAAAGGAAAATTAAACCTCTATTAGTACATAAATTATAAATACTAAAGACTTGGACTTTAGTCTAAAATTTCTCTCAGTATTTTTACGAACTGGTAGCCTCAACCTCCAATTCGAGGAATTACCTTAATTTCTTAGTGGGTACTAGAATCCACACAGACTACACACGAGCCCAACTTTGGTTGGTCAACCCATGTGCATCTATGGGTAGGTTCATAACCAGTTGTTTCTCTAAACAACTTCTAGTAATTTATTTTACCCCAGATCCTAATCAGTAGGCTTTGGCCTCCACTGAAAAGATCTGGTTAGGTCCAACCATTAACATGATTTGATTTGGTGAATCGGACCAATAAACGATCAGGCCCGACTTTGGCCGGCCAACCTGATCACCATCAGAAAGACTCAAACTAAATTATCATATTATGAATGATAATTCCATTAGTCAATAAGCACCAGGCCTTTGGGCCTCCAATGATTATTAAACTAATGGACTCGTTATCACTCACTTAATGAGAGGCTATGACTTAGTTATCAATATAACTTAATCATTTTTAGGGACCTAATAATTTTTTTTTTGAAGATTTTATTAAAAGATAGATGAGAAAAAAATATCCAGTCAATTTCAATCCTCCCACTGACTTCACCAAGTCAGATTAAAAAAGATTTAATTAAAGCTGGCATTAGGAGCACCTAAATCAGTCAAATTGATTTACCTAATGACATGGGTGAGCCCTAATCATCAAGTGATCTAATCAAAATCTAATTCACCAGGTTGGCCAGGTAAGTGAGATCAGTGGTGGGGATAAGCAATTAACTCGTCAGAGATCAAATCACTGCGAGTAGCTCCCGCTTAAAAATCACTGGTCAAACTGCCAAACTTACCTTAGACACCAACCGGTTCATTAGTTTTAATTTGATCAACTTAGTAAATAGGGTTCCACCGCATAGCCATGAATTAAGTCCATCTTGGTCTAGTTAAAGACATGGACCCATTCAACTACAACTATTGGAGTTGAGTCTAGAGTATCCTTGACCTAATCTAATTCAACTTTTGATTAGATTTGATTAATTACTCTAATTTAGTCTATTTTTTTAAGCTAACCTTAGGTCTAACCTAATTATGGACCTAATCCATCTAACCCATTGATCCACAAGTTTATGCAATTGTCTTAGGTCTTAATTCACAATTCTAGACCTACTAGACAACACTTAATTCTTTTAATTAAGTATTTGGACTGATGGGTCAGGGTTTGGTATTTCGAAAATAATTTTCAAATTTAAAAGGTTTTATTTTTTGTTCACCAAATATGTTGACTCATTTCACAAATAGATCAGCACATTTTATAAATAGTAACCCTATTGCTAATTACATAACAGAAAATAACTCAATCAAAATAAATCATGAATATTCCTTTAGATCTAATCTAATACATTCATGATAAATTTCATAATTGAATCTTTACAATTGATTTCTTTCGCTGCTTCATCTGCATGGGATATAATTACAGTGGCACCCCTACCACCATAGAAGACCCCATCGAATGGGAGAAGAGAGCCTTTAAACCCTACTTTTCTCCTACGATTGGACAGCCATGGCAACCAACCCAATTCGATTACTTGCTACTTGGATCAAGTATATCTAAATATATCAATTTTAAAATTTAAATTTTAAATTTTAAATTTTGAATTTCAAATTTCAAATAAATTTTAAATTTTAAATTTTAAATTTTAAATTTTAAACTTTTAGATTATAACTTAATCTATGCATGCAAATATATATATCATATCTAAGAACCCGCTCTGATACCATTTGTGAAAAATTCAGTGCAGGGGTAAAATTATAATTTTAAAATATTTTTAAAATCATAATTTTATAGCAGAAAAATATTAATTAATTTAATTAATTAATATAAATTTATCCTATATTAAGATCTAAATATGATATATAGCATGCATGTATTTAAATTTGAAATTCAAATTTGAACAATAAATATTTTATTGTAATGTGTTCAGAACACAATACCTTTGTGCGGGTAGTAGATCGTCGCAATCTGATCACCGTCGAAAAAATCTGATCACGCGATGTAGCCACACAGTGTGTCTGATCTCTGTGGATCGTCCACACGAAGCTCTCGATCTGATTGACTCCTCACGAGTGCTAGCTCGTTGTAGAGCCCTTTTGACGGTCGATGCTGATCGAACTCCTTCGATCGATGTCTGTCGATTCTTCGGATGCTCTGGATCATCAACAGATATATTTGAGAGGATGTTGAAGATCTTCCTAAGATTTTGTGGGCTCACGACACTCGTAGCTCACTTTCTCACTTCCCGAACCCCAGGCTAAAACTCTAGGAAACTCATCAGAAACTTTGCACCCACTTTTCTTTCTTTTCTTTCTTTTTCTCTTGGAAGGATATGGACTTCCTTCTCATGCACAAAACTTCTCACGCCCCAGAATTTTTCTCCAAAAAATCTTCTCTTGCACGCCCCACTCTTCTCCTCCTTTTATAACAACGTCAAACATCTTATCCAAAAGAAAGGATAAAGATGAGTAATTGCACATTTGAATTCAAATCAAATTTTGAATTCAAATGGACACCAACTCATCCCTTATCCACTAAAGGCGTGAGGCATGGCTTAAATTTTGCATGGAGTGATTTCATGAGAAATTTTTTCTCATGTAATAAATGGGGCATAAAAAAAGGAATAAGGCGCAAAGATTGATTGCCCATTCAAATTCAAACTTTATTTTAAATTTGAATGGCCAACCAATCATCCTTATCCATTCATATGGTACATTAAAGTGGGGCGTGGAGAGGGCTTGGCGTGAGAAAAAAATTCATGAGAAGTTTCTTCTCATGAATTCAAATGGGTGCAATGGAAGTGAGGTGACGCATGGAGATTGGGTCAAGGTGGTTTAATTATTTAAACCAACCTAATTGAACCAAATAAGTTAGGTCCAATTAGACTAATTTAAATTCAACTTAATTAGACTTAATTAGACTCAATAAAATTCTAATCAAATCAAAAATTGACTAAGCTCAATTTTTGATCAAATCAGAGACCAAACTATCTTGACGATTAGGTCAACTCTTAACCTAATCGGGTCAAACCCAACTGAATCCAATTCAATTGAACTTGATCGAAAAATAATTACTCAATCAAATTGATTTAATTAGCAATCAAATCACTAATTAAATCTCTCATAAATATTGAGTCCAAATTCGATGGGCAATCGGACATCAGAATTCATCGATATGTAACCCTGATCGAAAAGTTCCAACCAGTGGGACTCTTGACCTCGGTATCCATAATGTGTGAAACTCATGATCAGAGAATCCTGATTCTCGATCATCGAGTCCCAAACATGTAGGATTCTACATCAGCCATCAGATCAGATAGGAACCTCTAATATGTGTGACCCCGCAGGTTCGAACCTAAGCCGGTAGCACAGAAACCAATTACTGTACTAATCGAAGTGACCATCTAGCAATGGTACCCAACGTCCGGATAGGTTGAAGAGTCATAATCGCAACACTCAGAACCTACATGAATATGGTTACTGTATAATTCATCCTTTTGACCCCTGTGTTTAGGATGACTTAGGGTTAAACTGTCAACCTTGATCAGATCATCCGAATCGTGCTCAACTCAAACAGTCTTGTGACTCCTCATAAGGACTACCCTAATCAAGGTTTTGGTAAATTGAAACACGACTGTACACAGCTCCTAAACTGGAGTGGTCAATTCCATCTTGACACACGCACCGACAAGTCAAGTACTTGACTACACCCAGCAGCCTTCCATCACTAAATTAAAAATTCAGGTAGTCCAGTGCCTAAGTGCAGTGAGTTGCTTGCAAGTCACCGTGGCGGTCTCAGGTTGGAGGGATATTTATACCCATATTTCATCGGAGCAAATTTTGACAGCAGAAATAGCTCCGGAGTCGATCACGTTCAGTGCAGATGTATCCTTACATCTCACCTGTATGCCATACCAGTGTCTCCACACTCATTGGTTAAGAGGACAACCAACCTATATGGCACACAATGATCTATACTTGATAAACATTGTCATCCTTGGTAACAACGTATCATTTGGTCGCGAACAGATTTAAGGACTAAACGACAAATCCTCCTTTGTCGAGTCTAAATAGTTCTAAGGACTTTACCACAACATAGGAGTTCATTAGAAGATGAAACATTTTATGATGAAAAATATCAAAATAATTTTTATTAATTTATAATTCATGTACAAATATAAAAATGAGTACAACCATCAACAGACTGACGATTGACTTTGGGACACTATTCCCAACACCTTTGGCCCTATCTAACCATATCTTCAGGCCTCATAAGGTAGCCTGGTTTGTCACCTCAGCTTCATCATTGGCCTGAAGATGGGTGATAGAAGCAAGATGATGTGAGATTCCATGTTCTTCACAAAACTCTTCAAACTTAGCTCTTGTGAATTGATGCTTGTTGTTGGTGATCAATTCTAAGATAGTCCGATCTGGCATATGATGGATTTTCAGACAAAATATGTCATTCTTGCTTTAGTGATGCAGGCCAATGGCTTGGCCTCTATCCATTTAGTGAAGCAGTCTATAATGATGAGCACGAACTTGCATTGACTTGAAGCCTGTAGGAAGGGGCCAAGGATATCCATCCCCCATTGTGCAAAAGGCCGGGGGTGCAAATGGGGGTGATCGGCACCGTGGGTAGTCATTGTATATTGGAGTTTCTTTAGTATTTATCACACTGCATCACAGAGTTTTCGAAATCTTTTTGCATTGTCGACCAATAGTAGCCCTGTCGATGGAGTTTGTAAGCCAATGTCCTCTTTTCGATATGATTTTCATAATTATCTTCGTATACCTCTCTGAGTGCGTAGTCGGCTTCGGATGGTCGCAGGCATTTAAGAAGAGGCAATCAATAAGACCTCTTGTATAGCTTCTCTTCATAGAAAAGATATCCAGACGACTGATACTTTATCTTTCGAGCTTTCTTTGGATCTGTGGGTAGCATGCCATCTTTAAGATAACTGATAAGTGTGTCAACCTAGGAAGGTTCTCCATCTATCCGCATTATGGTCATTAGCTCTTCAATACCTAGTCGGCCCATCACTTTAAAGAAAGTTTTTTTAGGTAACTCGGATGGTGCTGATGTCGTCAGCTTAGACAATAGGTCAGCCCTAGAGTTCTCCAATTTGGATATCTATTAAATATTAAATTTGTTAAACACAGATGTTAGGTCTTTGATTTTTTGAAAGTATTTCACCATGTTTCTTTTTCTCCTTGAGCCTCATAGTAGCTCTGAATGTATCCAACGATCAGTTGGGAATCACTGCAGGCTTTCAGATTTTATATCCCCAGCTCTCTGGCTACTTAGAGTTCTGTACCCAAGATTTCGTATTTAGCTTCATTATTTATGGTTAAAAATTTGAAGCATAAGGCATACTCGGCTATTATTCCTTCTGAATTTGAGAGGATTAGTCCTGCCCTAGATCCCACAGAGTTGGATGAGCCATCCATGTACATCACTTAAGAATCATAATTAGCTTTTGAAGGGCCCTCATCGGTTTGAACATGTGGCATGACCTCTTCCTATTCAATTGGCCCATCTGGAATGGTTCACTCGACCACAAAGTCAGCCAAGACCTGAGCTTTGATGGATAGTCGAGGTCGGTACTAGATGTCAAACTCAGAGAGCTTAATCACCCATTTCATAATCTGTCCGGATGTGTCAGGCCGATGGAGGATGCTCTTTATCGGTTGGTCCATTAAGAGGATGATAGTGTGAGCTTAAAAGTAAGGTCGGAGCTTTCAGACTACAATAAGGAGAGCATAAGCTAGTTTCTCCAACTTCGAGTATCAGGTCTCTGCATCTCTGAGGGTTCGGCTGATATAGTAGACTGATTTTTGAATTTTGTTCCACTCTTGCACCAGCATTGCACTCATAGCGACAAGTGAAACCATAAGATATAAAAATAATTCTTTATCAAGATCAAGCTTACCAAGCAGTGGAGCGAAACCAAGATAATTTTTGAGGTCGATGAAAGCTCTTTGACACTCCTCAGTCTGCTAAAAGTTCTTTGGTTGTTTTAGAATCTAAAAAAAGGACAGGCATCGTTCAGCCGATCTTAAGACAAATCAATTTAAAACAGCGACCCTTCCCATAAGGCATTGCACCTTCTTGATCATTCTTGGAGGAGCCATCTCCTGCATAGTCCTGATCTTTTTCGAGTTAGCCTCTATTCTTTGACTAGACACCATGAAGCCTAAATATTTTTCAGAAGTCACTCCAAAAGTATATTTGGCTAGGTTCAGTTTCATCTTGTACTTTCGTAGGGTAGCAAAGGCTTCGTCAATGTGGGTTCTTGCGGACTTGCTCTTGACAAGCATATCGTCCACATACGCTTCCATGTTCCACCTAATCTAGTCCTTAAAGATTTTGTTTACGAGGTGCTGATAAATTGTACCTATATTTTTCAAACCAAAGAGCATGATCCTAATCCAGACTTGATCCGATCTGGACTGTATGTTCCTCATTTTCATCTGCCAAGGGGACTAAAATGAGATCGTCAATCAATTCTCTGCATTCCTTGACCAACGTGTCACAGGTATCTAGCCCCTCAATTGAGTGTGACTTGGTAGGTCGAGCTCCTTGAAGAGAAATATTGTAGCAATGGTGCATTAGGTCTTGGTCTCAATAGACTTCTCTGACTTTCAATGCCGTTGAAAATTTCATCTTTAAGTGGTACATGGAGACAATAGCTCGGAGTGTATTTAGACCTGATCGATCGAAGATGGCATTGTAGGTCGAGAGTGCTCGAACGATCAGAAAGTCTACTTGGACAGTGGATTGGATAGAGAATCGACCAACTTTCATAGCTAGCGTGATGACTCCTTCTATGGGGATGGTGTCTCTGATAAATCCGACAAGTGGAGAATTTATCCTCTCTAGTCGACCATTAGATATTTTCATCTTTGAGAAGGCATCATAAAATAAGATGTCGGCAGAGCTTTTATTATCAATCAGGATACGGTATACATCATAATTTATAATATTTAAAACAACGACCGTATCATTGTGTGGGAACTGAATTCCTTGGGCATCCTCTTCAGTGAAAGTTATCAGTTTCTCAGTTTTCTACTTTTTGGCCATTTCTTCATCTCTACCGGCACCTCCACTATGCTGTCCCCCAGTGATGGTATTTATTAGACCAATCGAGGGTTGGTCATCCTGCAGTCCCACTGGCTGTGATTGTTCTATTGGCTTAGGGGACCTCTGCCACTCTTGTTGCTGCTCCCGCCTTCATCAGATGAATCGATCGAGATGACCATGCCTGATGAAATCTTTGATCTTGTTCTGAAGTTGAATACACTCCTCTGTGTTGTGACCATGGTCTCGGTGGTATAGATAGTATTTGTTTAGATTTCTCTGATTCGAGAGCATCCGTAGCCTCCTTGCCATCGGGAGCTGTCTCCTGATTTTCATCAATACTTGAGTCCTCAGTGCATTCAGTGGGGTGAAGTTATTGTACCTCCTCAATAGTAAGGTGCATCGATCTCTTCTTTGAGGGCTCCGGGGTTGGTGGTTCTGAGGAGGGATCTCATTTTTTGGCTTCCGAGATGGGGACCTAGAGCACTGTCGAATTCTCTCCTTCTGCCTTGGAGAGTGCTCTTTATTTTGCTTATCCTCAACTGCAAAGCTAGCGAGGGCTTCATCTTCAACGAAGACCTCCACCATACGGATGTACTTCTCCATCTGGGCCAACATATTGAGATAGTCCCGAGGATAGATCTTCACTAATGACCTCTTAAGGTCAGTCTTTAGAAGTCCACTCATCATCATAGATATTGTGACCAATTGATCTAAGTTGCAGATTTTCAAGGTGGCCATGTTGAAGCGGCTGACAAAAGCTTGGATCGACTCGATCTCCTTCTGCCTGATAGTATAGAGATAGTCGGAGTATTTTTGTTGACGTCGACTGTTGATAAAATGATCGATGAAAGATCAACTCAGCTCCTCGAAGGAATGGATCAAGGTTGGCTTCAAACTAGAATATCAATGTCGGGCTGGCTCATTTAGAGTTATGGGGAAAGCTCGATAAAGAATGGCATCAATTACTCTATAGAGGAGCATTGCCGTCCTGAAGGTCTTAAGATGATCGACAAGATCGGCAGTCCCATCGTAGATTTCAAATTATGGAGTCTTGAAGTGTCGAGAAAGTAGCTCCTACATGATCCTCGAATCGAAGGGTGGGTTGCTGTTGAACCTGTTATAAGATGTCGAGGAGGGATTGCGGATCGCATCGATCCACTGATCAAGTTTTTGAAGCCATCACTCGAGCATGGGGTCTCGAACGATATAGGCTTCGGAGTGCTGAGGGGATTGCCGACAAAGATTGAATCATGATCTGATCAGAGACTTGAAGATTGCCGCCTTCTTAGTTCTAGGGTTTTGGGGTGGCTCTGGTAGATCTGTCTCCTCTTCAGGCTTTGCAGGGGTGCTCGTGGTTGTTTTGGTGGTGGTGGCAGCTATGAAGCCAGATTCAATGGTAGTGCTACTGAAGGAGGTGTAGGGGTAGTATGATTAGGCTGCAGCACTGCCTACGGGGCACAAGGATGGCCTAGATCACTTGGATGGTGGCCATCAAAGTCTGAACCTGCTGAAAGAGCAGGTTGAACTGGCCCGCCATGACTAATTCCGGTAGGAGAGGTGGAAGAGTTTCTACCATCGATGATTGTACTCGATTGTTGGCCTGGCTCTCCACAAATCAAGAGGCGGTGGCATTGGTGTGGCAGGATGAAATTCTCTTAGGTAGCATGACTGTTTGCTACTCCTGATGTGTGCTCCTCCAAATGGGTTAGATCTCTCCTGATCTAGCACCAATCTATTGGTGTGAGAATTCATACAGCATCGAAGTGCTAGAGTGGATGGCAAAGTAGGCCTCCCGGGGTGGTGACGTGCACAAAAATCCTGATCGAAGGTTACTCCAGCGAGGATCCTTCGATGCTTAAGTTAAAACTCTTATTCAACAGATAAAGAAGCGTGAGAAATAGAATAATGGTATATCTTTTTTGGGATCCTCTTTAAGTCTTTTTTATGGGCAGAGGGCTAGAGCTTCAGTTGGCAAGTTAGTTGGCACGATCTTGCTCGATCAAGATGCGATTTGCATGAAATGATGAGACTATCGCTCGAGATTTTTTGGGATGTAGTAGTTGTTTTCTTATCAGCTTCACGACAGCTGTATCCTAGTAGGCATTGAATTTTGAATTGAGTTACCATCAAGATGAAGATTGGTTGGCGACGACTAGGAGTCGGTCGCCCTGTGTCATCATCAGATGAAAAAGCTAAAGGCTAGAGGCCTGTCCGAAAGGGAGAGGTTGGTCGACTTGACATGATTGGCCAACGATCATCCTCTGATGGGACTGAACTGGCCGTTTGAACACACCGTCGACTCGTCAGCTGTTAGAAAATATAGGTGATTTCATGCATGTATTTCAAAATTTTTTTGAATAAATTATAGTAAAAGATAATTAGATTAATTATATTAATCTAATATGCATATGATCTAATTATCAAATCAATCTACTCTAGGATCTGTGACATGATATGTTGCATATAAAATTTAAAAAATACTGAAGATAAAATCTACATGCATGGATATAAGCGGTAGATCATATCTACACCTATCTGAGTTCACAACTCAATACCTGAGCATGGATCAACGATCGCCGCTACTAAGAGATATGATAAGGATGATCCTTGTTGGTTGCTCATAGCTGCATATATGTCTGACCTCTATGAAAAGTTCACTCAAAGTTTCAATCTGATCGATCTTCTCGGAAGTGCTAGCTCGTACGAAAATTTTATTCTTGACTGGTCTAGATCTCTTCTTCAAATATTTAAAATCTTTTCAGAGGTTGAAGATGGACTTCTGAAGATGAAGAGGTGAAAGAAAGATAGAGAAGAAACTATTTTCTTTCTTATTTTTCTCTCTTTCCAAACCCTAAAGTAGAAATCCTAGAAGACTAGGTTTTGCGCACACCACAAGAGAGAGGACTCTCCTCCTCTTTTTCATGCCAAGAACCACATCCCAAAGCCCCTCAATATGAAAAACTCCTTCTCTAGTCTCTTACACACAAAAAAGTGAGAAATAGACCCCTTTTTATTGGCATGTAATAGGATTGGGTGAAGAGTCCTAAGGATCTTGGACTCTTCAAGATATGTCATACCCTCTCCCAATTCCATACCAAAACATGTCCAAAAAAATATGGGATGCCTCTTCCCATATTTTTTAATGATAAATCAATTCTTCAATTGATTTTTTATAAAAAATATCCTCAAAATATCGCATACATAAAGAGAAAAAAAAATAAGTTGGCATGTGGAGTGATTTGAAAATGAATAGATTCTCTTGATAAGGAATATTTTAAAATTTAATTTTAAAATCTTTTTTTATCAAAATCAAATTAGATTTGGATGTGAGAAAGGGAGGGAGAAGACCTCTTTGGCATGAAAAAATCTCACATTAAAACCTCTTGTTCATGGAGAAAGTTGGTGTCAAAGTGGGAGGCGCATGGGGAGGAACAGTCCAATCCTATATAGACTCTAGATTTCCTTATTTGAATCCAAACTAAATCACATCTGGTTTAGGCCAAATAAAATATATGAAATTCAATCTAATTAGGTTTATAAATTCTTAATCAAATTTTAATCAAATTAAAAATTGATTGAATCAAAATCTTGATCAAATCTGGGATATTTCTCCCTTAGCGATTAGTTCATCTCATAACCTAATCGGATCAAACCTAATTGAATCTAATTCAATTAGATTTTATTTAATCCTCTTTAGTCAATCAAATTGAGCTAATCAGTAATCTAATTACTAATTAATCTTTCATTAATTCACTAACACTTGGTGAATAAATTTATTGTAATTTTTGCATAAGGTTAATCATCAGTTGAATTGACAATTAAGCCCTTGAAGGATTCTCAATCGTTCATCAGCCACATGATCAGTCAGAAATTTTTTTTGAGTGTGACCTCATAGGTTCGAACTCAAGTTGGTAGTACAGAAATAAATTTTAGAATCAATCGATATAACCATCTAGTAATGGTGACCCAACATCTGGATAGGTCGAATAAAGATGAACATTCAAGAACCTATTGACATATAATTACCGTATAATTCATCCCTTTGATTCTAATTCTCAAGAATGACCTAGGATTTAACTGTCAATCCTAGATAAATCATCCACATTGTATTTCAATCTTTCAAATCCATCACATAGATTACTGGGGTCCAGATTTTGCTAAATTAAAATATATTGATACATTAACTCCTATTAATTTGAAGGGGTTAATCCCATCTTGACTCACATACTGACTTGATAAGTACTTGACTGCATCTAGAAACCTTCCGTTACTGAATTAGAAACTAAGTTAGTCCGATATTGAAGTACAGTGAGTTGCTTACAAACCACCGTGGTGATCTCAGGTCAAAGGGACACTTATACCCATACCCTTTATAAGCTATCCTTGACAGCAGAGTGCTCTGTAGTTAGTCATGTTCTGTGACGATATACTTCTATATCTCATCTGCATGCCATACCAATATCTCCATACCATTTAGTTACGAGGATAACCAACGCATATGGCATACAACGACCTACACTTGATATCGCTATTATCCTAGTAATAGCGTATCATTTGGTCATGACCAATTTAAGGACTATGCGATAAATTTTTTTTTATCGATCAAAGTAGTCCTAAGGACTTCATCACAACATAAAAGTTCATTAGAAGATGTAATCTTGTGATGAAAAAGATCAAATAATTTTTATTATTTATCAATTCATATACATTTATAATTAGCACAATCATCAAATGATTAGCTTTAGGATATATTTTTCAACAGCAACCTAAGCTACAGGAGTTGATTGATGAGGAAATATCAGCTATTATGCATGAGGGTTACCAAGCGATAGATCGATGGGCTTTCATCTGCTCATAGTGTGAAGCACCGATCGGATAGATGTCGGAACTAGTTCGACAAAAGTTATGATAGGCCCGCTATGCTTGGACATCTTGAGCTCTGAGCCTTTTCATATCATTGGCCCACATGGAATTTCCCCCAACAAGGTCCAAAGCCAAGCTAGGTCGATCCTATCATTGAATATTTAACAAATGGAATCCTCCTTGATGACCCTTTAGAAGCTCGACAATTATATAAGAGGTTATTTTCGTTACCTTTGCTCAAGTGTCTTCGGCCTTCTGAGGCCAATTATACTCTCCAAGAAGTGCATGAGGGTATCTGTGAAAATCATTTAAGAGACAGATCATTAGCTTACAAAGTACTATGATAGAATATTACTGGCCTATGATGCAGCAAGATACTATAGACTTAGTTAAAAAATATGATCAATGTCAAAGGTATATGCTAATATTCAATGGTAACCAACAAGTCAATTGACTCTGATTACAAGACCATGGCCTTTTGCTCAGTGGGTAGTTGACATTCTCAGTTCATTCCTATAGGTAACCAGGCAACTAAAGTTTCTTATTGTGGTAATTGACTACTTCACTAAATGGGTTGAGGCAAAACTTTTAGCTCAAATTATCAAGAAAAAGATGATAGAATTTCTTTGAAAATCAATTATATGCCATTTTGGATTGCCACAAGCTATCATCACAGACAACGGACAATAATTTGACAACTCTAAATTCAAAAAATTTTGTGTAAAACTTCATATTACTCATAAACTTATCTCGATTGGACATCCACAATCAAATGGAGAAGCTGAATTAATTAATATAACTATTCTATAGGATCTCAAAATGAGGTTGAGTCAAGCTAAAGGATTTTGGATAGAAGAATTATATAGTGTGTCTTGTGGGCTTATCGAACAACTCCATGGATTTCAACCAGAGAGTCTTCATTCAATCTAGCATTTGGAACTGAAGCTATAATTCATGTAGAGATTGATCTTCTGATGACTAGAGTAGAACATTACGACCTCGACTTCATTGAAGAAACTTAGAGACAAGCTTAGATGAGAATGGTGTTATATCAATGATGAGTGGCTCATTACTATAATGCTCGGGTCAAACCAAAGGTTTTTTGTCAAAAAGATCTTGTCTTAAGACTAGTTAAAATTTTCAAACTAATAGAGCAAAGTTATCTCCGAATTGAGAAGATCCTTATAGAATCAAGGATATACTTAGACCTGGAGCTTACAAAATTGAAAAGCTTGATGGCTCTAAAATTTTTCAAACTTAGAATGCCGAAAACCTCGAAGTGTTACCAGTAAGTTTCTTTTATATTATCATTGAATAAAATATTTGCATGAATTGTGTAAACTTTGGGTAAATCTTCTCATCAACTTATGAATACCTATATGACCGATGATAACTTACAAACAATAGTCGATGATGGTCTGACTAAATTGATCAGCTAATACACAATCATAAAATCAAAACAATAATCAAAAGATAATTGACTAAGATGGTTGGCTTACATCCAGCAACAAAAGGGTAAAAATTAATCAGAGCCTGACAAAGAAAAAGGTTGGTTGAAATCCAACCACTCAAAAGAAAAGAAAAAGAAAAAAATTTGAGGCCTTGCTATATTTTATCGAGGAATTGATGACCACAAAGCATATAGATATGAGTTTGATCTCAATTCTCTGTGAATTGATTTTTTTTGACATCTACCCAACTACAAGTCCTCACAATTATAAAAGCTACTCGGTGAAATATTAACTATATTACTTAAGAAAAATTTGACTTAATCAAAAATTTTCAAGTTGACAATAAGCGATGAATGAAATCGAGAACAAAATTTTTATTACTGAAGAAAGATATTCTTACAAGCTCAAAATAATACCAAGGATAAAAAAGTAAAAACAAGAACAACTAAAGAAAAGGGAAAACATCCTAAGTCTGGGCCTCGAGGGCAGTGGAGGTGGCAAGTTCAGTTGCCACTTTGGTAGTAACTTCTAGTTCAGTCTAAGCTATGGCAGGTTTCTCTTTGGCTTCCTCCAAAGCTCTAATCTTTCTTAAGTTGACATCAGGATACAGCTGAGCAATGCCTTATAATCCTTGAAGCCCAACTCGTAAGCTTCTACTGATCCTTAGGCAATCTCCTCTGCAAAATCTTGAGAATTCTTGATGTGAATGATTGCTCGAGTAGTGGCATCTCGAGCGAAAGCCTTAGTAGCAGCTATCCTTCTTCAGTGACCTTAAAAATCTTCTTGGCGGTGGCCCACTTTTCTTCTGGTGCCACAATGGCCAGCTTGCATAGATCGAGCTCCTTCTTAAGCTCGGCGAAGGTCTCTTTGCACAAGGTGGTAGCTTTCTTCTCTTTTGCCACCTATGCTTCGAGCACGACCACTCTTTTCCAAGTAGAATTGAGCTCGACTTCAACCTAAGCCCTTTCTTCTTCATTCTTCTCTTACTTCTTAGCAACCCTGAGAAGCTCTTCGGCGACTTCGGTCCAAGCTTTGATGGTCTGGATCCTTTCTTCTAAGGAATGACTAAGCTGATCGAAACTAGTTAGTCCCTCATATAAAATAGTTATGTTATGCATCAACTACAAAAGAATGAAGAAAATGGCAAAGTTAAAAGTATGGGGTATTGACAAAGAAAGAGAAAAAATAAAGCAAAACTTACATCGAGAAGTGACACAAAACAAGTAAAAAATGATCTAATCCAAAGGATGAGCTTTCCCTTCCGATCAGCCAGCCGGCAGTACAGTGATCTTCATCAGCTCATGGGCGAGCTGATGGTTATGGAGTGCAGAGTTGTTGGTCCAGACTCTCATTCCCAAAGCAATTAAACCCTTCTTGGATGGATCCAAAGGAGGGTGGTCAGCAGGCTGTGAAGAGGTTTGAGGCACCTTTCCTTGAATCGTGCCCAACATCGAACCGACAGGTGCGGTAGAAGACTCTGATGTGGATGAGCACTAGAGAGCTGAAAAGAGAGCTTGAGATGAGCCTGGCTCTGAAGATGCTGGCAGAGCAGGCACGAGTGGAGTTGCTCTAATGGGAGGTGCCTCGATGACCACGAGGTCATCCTCAACATTAATAGGGGCCAAGCTTGAAGCCTTGACCATTGGGACTAGTAATGGAGTTCCTCTGGTTGGCTTTGGAATCATCCTCTACTCTGGAGGACTCCTGGCTTCTTTCCTTTGCTTCTTCGAGGTTGGAGTCCCCCAAGAAGAATCTCCTCAAGAAGATCTTGATCTCTTCTTTGCTCCATTCCTGATCATCTCGATAGTAGGCTTCATGACTGCAATGCCAAACAAAAAGTGCCTAAAAATATAAAAATGAGATGCATTTGTCATGAGAAAATTGATTTGTACCAAGAAAATTAACCGGGCTCGGCCCAACGTCGTACAAATTTTGCTCGATTAATAGCTAATGCCGGGAAGGCACTTCGGCACCATGCAAAAGATAAAAATCTTTCTGGTCCTTGTCAAGCACTATATCATTTTTATTTGGTGATCGACTTGGGTCACCTCAAACCCAGCTAAAACCATGAGGGTGGTCATCCAAAATAAAGAAAAATCTATTCTTCTACTCATGGATCGAAGAAGGGAGCTCGGTGATAAATTGACGATGAATTTGGAGATTGAAATACCACCAACATCTCTCTTAAGGATGCTTCTAAAGAATAAAATGAGCTCAGAAAAAGGATGGTCTCGATTCAATGTGAAAGATGTCGCAAAGGATGATAAATGAATACAATATTCGGATGGAATTTGGGGCAACTTGAGCAGGGACAATTCAGTAGGTCAAAAATTATTACAAGTAAATGGGTGGAGAAAAAAATGAAGTCCAAAAATTCTTCATAAATGCCATTGTGTTCCTTTAGAGCGATGGTCACTCCATCACTTGGACCTTGAACCAAAAGCTAATACCGACTTGGAATGTGATATTGTTCTCAAATTCATTCTAAGTCAGACTCATTCAGCAAGGAGTCTTCATTTGTAGGACTAAAGAATTGATGGAAGATTAGACTTTCCGACCTTCAAGCTTAGGAATCTCTAAGATGGGATGAAGATTCTGCTTTGGTTGAAGACCAAGGTATATCCCTAGGCATCTCCCAATGAGGAGGAGATCAAGAGCCCTGATCCCTCAGGTGGCTCTCACCCCCAGATTCACTCATAGGATTTGACATTAGAAAGAAAAAAAGAAACAAAGCAAAGAGGCAAGAAACATGAAAGAAAATTTGAGAACGAAGGAGAAATCACAGAAGGAAATATATAATGCAAAAGAAAGGGAGAAAGTAGAAATACCCCTTGGTAAAAATAGCTGAAAAAAAGTGAAGGGACAATGGGACCAGAGGAAATGGAGGAATGGAGACTCCCTTTCGGCTGTAACAAGAACGTTTTCAAGGAGAAGGAAAAATGTAAGTAGGAGAAGGGTAGACTACTATACATACGCTACTCAAACGGCTGTGATTAGAATCCTGATTTTTTTTCTTCTTTGCTGATTTTGATACATGGCACATATCCATGCTAACATATCTTGCAACTATTCATCGTGTGTATTCTATTGTTGTGGCCAATCCCCAATTGCGCTTGACTCTGGTGAAGGGCAACTTGTAAAAGAAGTTCATTGGCTAGAATTGTATTCGACAGGGACCCTTCGATATTTGAGTCAGTGGAGAGTGATAAACAACAGATATTTTAGAATAAAATTTGATAGGATTTAGCCTAGAAGTATCTTACCAATACTGTCTCCTTATCTTTCCTTCATAGGCAATTTGGGTGTAACCGTCGAACACGTGGGATCCCACTTATTTTGCATCAAAAGGTAGTAAACCTTCATTATCAGGCTATGATCATAGAGTTAGTAGGTGGTTTATACTCATTAATAGTTATGGTGTGGAGTAGTTTTTCATGATTGTGGTATCATAACTATAGATTCTGATATATCGACTGTATACCGGTAATCTTGGTGTACCGATTGTATGTTGGTACTTTTGATATACCGACTGACTATCATCGATGACTCTGATATACCGACTAGCCATCAATCATACAGTCGATCGAGTCATTATGGTTGATTTGTAGCCCTCAAAAAAGTCAATAGGAGGTTATCGACAGTTAGTCGGCTTACTCATTGATAGTTGGCTATCCATATCTATGGCACCGATAGAACGTTGGGTGATGAGCTTTGTAGATGCTATAATCGAACCGAATCTCCTTTGGCAATCCGGCCTTGACGGCCCACCATCCATTGCCGACACATAGTCGGGAGGCCGATAGTAAATCAGGAGGAGCAGGTCTGATTGTCCCAATAGTTGTCCTCCACTCCCAAGACCAAAGTGGCTTGATATGTTAGACGACGGAAGTTACTATATATCACTTCGAGTCTAAGGTGGCTTGACATGTTGGATGATGGGGGTCACCATGTGTCAGCTCGAGTCCTGATTTCATGGTCATTTCGACTGTAGGTATTAATGACCTTTTCGAAAACTGAAAGTCTCCAGTCATTTTATCATTTCGATGATCGTGCAATCATCATTAGCATGTCTAGTTGAAAAGATGATTATTAATATTGCAGTTGGTTAGATGGTCGGACGATTCGATTATTTTGAATTTAACCAGTCGGGTGCTGCCACACGTTCCATGATAATTAGCTCTTGATGACAAATGTGGATAGTACTGAAGTGTCTCGATCAGGTGATAGATACATCAAAAGGTCTGACTGTTGTTCAGCCATCATACCACCAAGTGTCAAGGTCTAAGAAGTCTTGATTTGGATGAATTCATCTCGTCCATCGGTAAGCTCTATATAAAGGTTATCTTCCTCCGTTTAGGTTTTTTTGCCACAAACTCTGAGAGTCCAAGAGTTTTTGTGGGTGTCGATCGTCAAGAACTTCATTGGGGTTCCAATGGGTGTTGGAAGCCTCATCTTCTTCTTCCCTATCTTCGTGATCTCCGGATCTCCAAGGCATTAGCTTTCAGGTTGGCCTCCTCTCCTTCCATCCTTTTTGCTTTCTTTCAGTTTCTTTTCAGCCATTATCAATGGCAAGTAGCAGTAGGAAGAAAAAAACTAAAGTTAGGGAAGAAAATAGGCCTGTAGATTGGGCTCCTAGCCCTGAACCCTCTTGGAGTAGTCAACTGACTGGTTCGATTGGCAATTCTCTTTTGGATCTAGATTCCTCTCTGATCGAATCCACCATCATCTGCCTCCGAGAGTAGTATTGCATTCTGAAGTAATTTTGGCTGTTTGCGCCCGATCCAGATGACTAGGTGGTTTCCCCTTCTCCGAACCTATAGCCTTTTACATAGAGAACCTTCGGGCCAGCCTTCATTTTTGGATTCCAGACTTTGTTCGGAATGTTTTGGATTATTATAGGATCTATCTGGCCCAACTTGCTCTGAACTCTATTCAACTTCTTATTAGTTTTGCCTTGTTGTGGCATATGCTTCTGACCAATCCTCAGGTATCACTTTTTCGACTCTTTTTCATACTCCGCCCCCACCCTAAGGCTAAGAGTTGGTGGTTCTTTGGTCTGAGGAAAGATTTGTCCTTCTTCGATCCATGGATGAAAGAATCAATTCTTTTTTTGTCTCTTTTTCTTTACCGTGGGGCTTTCCTTCCACCTGAGGGAATCCGAAGATGAGCCCGAATGAAAACACCAAAGTTGATGCCGCCAACAAAGAAAACTTCCTCTGATTGAAGGATATGGAAGTCCATCCACAGTGGGAGCTATTGATGGAGCAGGCTCTGTATGACGCCGGATTTAGTTCAGCATTTGCCATAGGTATAGCATAGATAGTTCTTTCACTTTTTATTTCACTTCAAATTTGTAGCTAAGTTGTTATTATTTTCTATTTGCAACTATGCGACCGTCTGCTGAAGAGATTTGATAGGTTGCCATCAAGAAGAGACCCACTATTGGTGCAGGTCCCTCTCGGGCTCCAAAGAAGAGTCGGCCCGACACACCGTCGGTGGTTGTCCCCTAGTCCGTCGTCGAAGCGGTTGTTGCATTGTCAACCTTGATGGTCCTTCCACCACCTAAAGCCTTATCGCCTGTTAGGAAACCAGGTGATCATGATGTCGCCATGGTCATCGATCTAGAGCTGACCGGTGAGGGGCCGATAGTATCTCGGGTGCTTCCAATGCCCGAACCAGAATCAGCCAGCATGAGGCCGATAGTATCTCAGGCACCACCTTCGCTCGAATGGATGCTGGCTCCAACCGTCCAGCCTTCCACTCACGAGTGAGAGAAGACACCAAAAGTTCCAATCGATGGTGAGGCTCCAGAAGAGTGGATGGAGCACTGCGACATTCGGATATCTACTGAGGAGTCGGCCTTGGGTGATCTGAAACTAGCCAAAAAGCTCTTGGAGGCCATTTCTCCCGATAGATCGAGAGAACAGGAGGAGCCGAACCGCATCCGACCTATTTTCATCATTTTACCTGACAATCCTTAGTGTAAGTCGATATTTTATTTTTGACTTGTCTTTCTTCTACTTGTTTTTTCTAACTGATCTCCTTTTCAGCTGGTGCATGACATGTCGGTATTGGAGAGAGGATATTGAAGGATCGTAGATCTCTTCGAACATGGGCCGAGAAAGTTGCAACATAGCAAACACCGACAAAGCTGTTGCCTTAGAACATCTGCAAGCAGTAATCGAGTGGGAGGAGAAGTATCAGGAAGAGATTTTTCGTATGAATGCCGAGTTGGAGTTGGCTCGGATCGAGTTGGAGTTGGCTCAGCAGTCCATCAAGTCCCAAGAGGCCTGGATCTAGAAGAAGAAGAATGTAATCAATCAACTTTGGGGGGAGCACGACGACTGTTTTAGAGAGTTGGAGGGAGAGCAAGAGAAATATCGGGCCATCGAAGCAAGGTTGGCACTGACCAATGCAGAGTCAACTTTCACTAAGGAGGAGGCGAAGACTATCCAAGAAGCTCTCAGTCGGGTGTAGGAGGCTCTTAGTCAAGCTATCGAGGACTACAAGAACTCTAAAGACTTTAAGAATGAAGCCCTCAAAGGAAGCGACGAAGCCTACTGGATCGAGTATGCGGACGACAGGGATGCTGTCGGAGAACTCTATTTGGAGTTGGATGTGAGCAGCATCACAGTTCTGACCCCTGAAGAAAGGGTGGCAGAAGCAGCTCTGACTATCAAAGGGACTGCCCTAGCCACTGAAGAAGTCACACCGGCATCGATCGAAACATAGCCGACTATTGTCGAAGTCCAAGAGATCGAAGCAATATCAGTGGCCGAAGGAGCTGCTACGACTAATGTTGCTGGTGAAGATGAGCAACAGTCGGTGTACATAAGTCTTTAATTTTTGTTGTTGGACTATAGTCTGACTTTCTTTTTGTAACCGGATCTTAGTCTGATTTTATAATCCTCTATTCAATAAATGAAAGAAAACATTTCTTAAGTGTTAAACTTCTTGAATGTGATCATCATTCATAATAGATAATTGCTGCCAATGTAGTCGAATAGCAGTCGGTAGTTGATGTCGTAGAATTTGTCGAATGTCTTTCAACGTATTATTCCACTCGACCATAGTTGAGTCAGCATTTGCTCTATCCGACCATAGTCAAATTGGCATATTATCTTACTCGACCTTAGTCAAGTCGATATGGAGTTTCACTCAATCATAGTTGAGTCGGCATATGGTTCCACTCAGTCGTAGCTGAGTCGGCATAGAGTTTCACTCAGCCGTAGCTGAGTCGGCATATATAGTCATCCGACCTATGTTGTTATGTAGATTCGATCAACCTTAGTTGGCATGTAGATTAGCCGATAGGTCGTCGGTCAGACATCATATTTATAGATAGTCGAATATTCGATTGAAAGTAGAAAATTGATCATATCATTTTGAATATACTATACATGTAGACAACTTCATTGGTAATATATTCATAGGTTGTCAGCATTCCACATTTGGGGGACAGTCATTCAGTCGAGAGTCTCTAGTCGATATGCATCCAGATGAAGGATTTCGATTTACCCTATAATATCTTTTCCAGTTTGAAGATAACTTCTCTTAGTTCAAGGATTTTGAAACTTATGCCTTTCTTAAGAGTAAGTCTCCAAGACAGAAGATCTTCGGTTTGACTCTTGCATTATAATACCAGACCATCCTTTATTGGTATGCAGCCATTCTTATCTGAGCTTATTGCCAAACCTACAGAAGTAAGTCCAAGTTAGCCCTTTGACAGTCAGAACTGCTTGGCTCTGCATACTATTCGACCCTCGTTGATGGTAATCCAATCTCTAATGGAATCATCACTTCTGTTCCATATGCTAGATTGAATGGTGACTCTCTTGTTGGAATGCGTAGAATCGTTCGGTAAACCCATAAGACTGGATATAGCTCTTCTACTTATAAGCCTTTGGCTTCATTCAGTCGGATCTTGAGATCATGTAAAATTATTCAGTTTGTCACTTTTGCTTCACCATTTGATTGTGGATGATCGACAGAGGTGAATTTGTGCATGATATAAAATTTTGCATAGAACTCAAATTATCGATCATTATCAGTAATGATGGTGTATGGCAATTCGAATCGACATATAATGGACTTCAAAATGAAGTCTTTCATTTTGCCTTCGGTGATTTATATTAGGGATTGGCCCTCCACCCATTTAGTGAAATAATCAACGGCAACTACTAGAAACTTCTTCTAACCAGTCATTGGAGGAAAAGGACTGAATATGTCGATTTCTCATTGTGCGAATGGCTATTGTGCATTGATTGACGTCAACTGACTGGTCGGTTGATGTTGTATGTTAGCATAATTTTGACATGCTTCGCATCTCCGAACAAGCTCGACTGCATCTTTTCTCATAGTGGACTAGTAGTATCCCTATCGTAGAACTTTGTAAGCCAGTGATTTGCCCCCTAAGTGATTTCTGTAAATCTCCTCATGGACTTCTCAGAGAGCATAATCAGCTTCGATAGGTCTCAAGTACTTTAGAAGTGGAAGAGAGAATAATCTTTTGTATAGCCATCTATTCATTAGTACATACTGTGAAGTCATCCACCTTAATCATTTGGCTTCTAACAAGTCTCTAAAAATAGTATCATCTGTTAAGTACTAAATAATCAGATGCATCTAGCTTGGTTCATCATTTATTTGTTGTATTTTGTCGGCCTTGTCGATACTCGATTGTTCGAGATATTCGAGGAACGTTCGACCAAGTAGATTGGAAGTAGTCGTCAGTCGAGAAAATGCAACGGCACATGCATTCTCTGTTCTTGAAATGTGAGAGATCTCGAAATATTTAAAAATTTGAATGAGATTCCTCACTTTCTGAAGGTACTTCATCATGGTCGGATCTCGAGCCTTAAAATTCATCTTTGACCTAATCAGTAATCAACTGTGAGTCGATGAAGACCTTCAAGTCATTTACACCAAGCTCTCTCACAATCTTCAAGCCGGCTAGCAAGGCTTCATATTCGGCTTGATTATTGAAAGCTTTGAAGTTAAATCGAATAGCATATTCAGTCACTATCCCTTCGAAGTTGATGAGGATGAGGCCGGCTCTACTCCCTAGAGTATTGGATGCTCCATCAATATGTAACACCCATATAGATTTTGGTTCGACTTTTGAATTCTCAATTTGTTCTGACTTATTGTCAGATTTATGATCAGATCTATCATCGTGTACAGTGCACTCGACGATGAAGTCGGCCAAGACTTGAACTTTCATGAATGGTCATGGACCATATTGTATGTCCAATTCACTAAGTTTGATCATCCACTTTGCCATTCGATCAAAAGTATCTGGTCGATATAAGATCGCCTTCAAAAGTTCATCTGTCAAGACGACTATCAAGTGTGCTAGGAAGTATGGTCGAAGTTGCTGAGTCGATTTAATCAGAGCATAGATCATCTTCTCCACCTTCAAGTATCTTGTCTCAGCATTGTGGTGTACTTTAGTAGTGTAGAAGATGGACCGCTGAATTCGGCTTCCATCCTTTCGAACGAGAATCGAACTGATTGCTTCCGAAGAAGTTGCCAAGCAGAGATATAGCATTCCCCCCCTTTGGTTTTGTAAGTAATGGGGGAGACATCAAGTACTTTTTCAAATCCTCGAAGGTCAGTCGGCATCCATTCGACCATGAAAAGTTCTTCGTTTATCACAAAATCTTAAAGAAGGTCAGACACCTCTCTACCGACTTCGAGATAATCGGCTAAGTGTAGCAATCCTTTCATTCAGCTATTGTATCTCTTTTTTGAAGTCAAGATGCTTCATGTCGAGAATAGCTTTTATCTTCTCAAGGTTAGCTTCGATTTTTCATTGTGATATGAGAAATCTGAGAAACTTTTTGGCAGTCACGTCGAATTCATATTTAGTCGGATTGAACTTCATACGATGTCGTCGAAGTATGTTGAAAACTTCCTCTAAGTCCCAAACATGATCATGGATTTTTGGTGCTTTTCACTAGCATGTCATCGACATAAACTTTTATATTGCATCTAATTTGTATCTTGAACACTTTATTGACCAACCGTTGGGATGTCGCTAAGGCATTCTTCAAGTCGAATGGCATCACTTTGTAGCAGTAGATGCCCTTATCGATCATGAAAGCTATGTTTTCTTTATCCTCGAGTGCCATTTGGATCTGATTGTATCTCAAAAATATGTCCATGAAGCTCAGGAGTCTGTGTCTCGATGTTGCATCGACTAACTGATCAATCTTTGGTAGAGAAAAGCTATCCTTCGAGCATGCTTCATTCAAGTTGGTATAGTCGATGTAGATCCTCTACTTTTCATTGGCTTTCCTCACCATCACGATGTTGGCTTGCTAATCCAGATAATTGGCTTTTCTGATAACCTTCTGCCTTTCAAGGGTAAAAGCTCTTTTCTTTTGTTTTATCGGTTTAACTTTTAGGTTGACATTTAACCAATGAGTTATTATTTTCGAGGAGATTCTGGGCATGTCGCCTGTCGACCAAGCAAAGACATTGGCATTTGATCTTAATAGATCTACCAATTGCTTTTGCTCTGACTCAGATAGTTGTGATCCAATCTGAATAGTTTTAGTTGGGTCATCTTCTTTCAATGGAATTGAAACCAATTGTTCAACTGACTCTCCTCTTTCTTCGTTATCCCTCTGGTCAAGTTTGTTGATCGATAGAGAGTCTTCAGGCTTGTTACCGTCGACAGAGACCATAAAGCAGCATCAGATCGATTGTTGATCCCCTCACATTTCGTCGATCCCATTCTTTGTTGAAAAATCAGACAAGAAGATGGTAAGTCGAGACAACCGCTCTCAATGCATTAAGTCCCGATCATCCGAGTATGGCATTATAAGTTGAAGAAACTCGAACAACCATGAACGTGAAGAAGATGGTGCTTTATCATGGTTCAATTTCTACAGTCAGAGGGAGAGTAATTTCTCCATCCATACTGACTACATCTCCAGTGAAACCGACTAAGGACATAGAGATTTTTTTGAGTCGGTTAGTTGATAGTCACATTTAGAAGAAAACAAAGTAGAATAAGACATCAGTCGAACTTTCATTATCCATGAGAATTTTTTTTACATCAAAGTTTGCTATCGTCATCGAGATGACGACAGCATCATCATGGAAAGTTTGTACTCCTAGAGCATCATCATCCGAAAAAGAGATTACATTATTATGTCGTTACTTTTTGGATGATTCTTCTTCAGAGTTTGCCCCCAGTCTCTCGATCCATCAAAAATCATGCTGATGACTCCTATTGTTGGTCAATTATTGTTCATCTCCTCAGATTGAAGCTGAGGTTGTTGGTCGATAGGAAGTTGAGTCGAACGATCACGTCAAAACTTTTCGAGATAGTCCTATCGGATGAGATTTTCTATCTCATCCTTCATTTGAATATATTATTCGGTATCGTGATCGTAGTCATAATAGAACTGATAATATTTTTTCTTGTAGTCGGTAGTCACATTTGGAAGAAAGCAGAGTAGAATAAGACATCAGTTGAACTTTCATTATCCACGAGAATTTTTTTTACATCAAAATTTGTTATCGTCATCGAGATAACGATAGCATCATCATGGGGAGTTTGTACTCCTCGAGCGTCATCATTCGAAAAAGAGATTACATTATTATGTCGTTATTTTTTGGATGATTCTTCTTCAGAGTTTGCCCCTAGTCTCTCGGTCCATCAAAAATCATGCTGATGACTCCTACTGTCGGTCGATTATTGTTCATCTCCTCAGGTTGAAGTTGAGATTGTTGGTCGATAGGAAATTGAGTCAAATGATCACGTCGAAACTTTTCGAGATAGTCCTATCGGATGAGATCTTCTATCTCATCCTTCAGTTGAATACATTGTTCGGTATCGTGACCGTGGTCATAATAGAACCGATAATATTTTCTCTTGTAGTGGTTCCTCAGGGGCACTTTCATTGGTGGGGGACGTTGAAGATAGTCTTCTCTCTCTATCTCCATCAAGATCTGTGCACGAGAAACAGAGAGAGAAGTATAGGAGTCATACCTGTAACTGTAGTCGTTCGGTTTTAGACTCTGTTAGTGGGATGGCTGATGGCCAACTTGGCTCGATCGGAGCTCCACTCTTTTACTTCTTTTTTCAACCTTTCTTCTCTGATTTGCACCAGTCAAAAGTGCTTTCTTCCCCGCATACGTACTTGTATGCGCACTCAAGAAGTTTGGGGTAGGTTCGGAGGAGTATTTTGTCGAGCGACCAAGCAAACTTGGAGCTTTTGAGTCCCCTTTTCATGGCTGAGATAGCTATGTCTTCATTGAGGTCCTGAATCTCAAGTGTGGCTGCATTGAAATGCATCATAAAATCTCTGAGTTTTTATCCCTCTTGCTATTTGAGGGAGAACAAACTATCAGATGTTCGTGGCATCTTCCTGCTGGTGCTGAAATGGGCCATGAACAACTGCTCCAGCTATTCGAAGGAGTGTATGCTTCCCGACTGGAGACCAAAATATCAAGTTCGAGTAGCTTTTCGAATAATGACGGGGAAGCCAAGATATAAGAGGGCATCAGTTATCTCTTGAATCATCATGAGAGCATTATAGCTCTCTAAATGGTCAACAGGCTCCATCTATGGCATCTTGAATCGAGTCAAGATCGATTTATCTAAGATACATCAGGAAAAGGGTGGAGTGGTGTGGATGCCAAAGTCATTGAAGGACCCTCGGCCATCCACCTAGACCTGAGCGAGTCGACGGTCAAACTCATTAAGCTTGTGCTCATAGTCATCGAACCACTGCTATTGAAAAAAGGTAGGGGTAGAATCACCTAAAAACTTGAGGATAAAGAAGTCGAAAGTGAGCACGACCTCTTTCCCTCCTTGATACTGTGGCGGTGAGAAGGAGAAAGAGACCATCGCTGATGGTGGGCGGCACGGTGGAGTGTCGGGATGGTGGTGGCTTGACATGGTGGGAATGTCGAGCAGATTGTTGTTCTGAAGATGGAGAAAGAGATTGTCGTGGGGTGCGATGACTGTGCTTGGATGGCACAATACGTGGCGCCGGCTCCTCCACCACTGATTATTGCTGTTATTATGTTTGTTGTTGCTAGAGACTATGTACTGCCTTTATTAATATCTCACTTGTTGCACTAGCGCAGCGAATGGACTATGCACTGCCTCCATTAATATTCTCACTTGTTGCATTAGCGCAGCGAATTGCTGTGCATCTACAGTGACAACTGGATGCGAGGAAATGAGCTCTGTCAATGGAGGTGGGAGATCTTTCTGATAGAAAGACTACCTGATGGAGGTGGTGGAGTTGTTCTGAGCTCTTATTTTTGCCATGACTAGATTCTTCCCCCTCTTTTTGGCATGCAATCTATTGCTGCCAATCCTTGATTGCGCCTAACTCCAGTGGAGGGCAATCTACAAAAAAAGTCCACTGATCGAAATTATATCCGACGGAAATACTTCAATGCTTAAGTCAATGGAGAGTGGTGAACAGCAGATATTTATAATAGAATTTGACAGGATTTAGCCTAAAAGTGTCTTACAAATGCTCTCCCTTACCTTTATAGGCAATCTAGGTGTAATCGTTAAACACGTGGGATCCCGCTTATTGTGGTAAGAAAGGATAGTAAATCCTCATTATCGGACCATGATCATGGAGTTAGTAGATGATTTATGCCCACCAATAGTCGTGGTGTGGAGTAGTTTTTCATGATTGTGGTATCATAATTGTAGATTCTGACATACTGACTGTGTGTCGATGATCTTGGCGTACTGATTGTATGTCGGTGCTTTTGATATACCAACTAACTATCAGTCGGTGATTCTGATATACTGACTAACCATCGATCATATAGTCGATCGAATCGTTATGATTGGTTTGTTGCTGTCAAAAAAGTCAATTAAAAGTTACCGACAGTCAGTCGACTTACCGATTGATAGTCGGCTGTTCGTATCCATGGCACCGATAGAACATCGAGTGATGAACCTTATAGATACTGTAGTCGAACTAGATCTTCTTTGGCGGTCTAACCTTAACGGTCCACCATCCATTGTCGACACATAGTCGGAAGGCCGATAGTGAATTGGGAGGAGCAGGTCTGATTGTCCCAACCTATCCTATGATGACGCTACGTAAGATGAATCCATGAGGAGTGATTTAAAACCAATCATGTTTCAACACATGAAGGATTTGTATCGGTCCAAAAGCGATCATGTGGATCATCGAATTGACCAAAATAATTACGATATGGCCTTCGTTCTACTCGATTATTATGATTGTTACATGACTCATAAAAAACCTACATACTCCTTCCTGAGATGGCAATAATAACTAGATGGCGGAAAGGATAACTTGTCAGAAATATATCAAAAATCGAGGTCGAGATAATGATGAGGTTACTCCTTTCATCCGAAATGACAAAATCATCTTAGATTTAGAAGTGAGGGATAACTGTTGAGATGTCTACTTAATTTTCGACCTCAAATAAATCTCTAGAAGAATTCGTGGCATTAGACCAACAACTTTTCCAACTATAAAAAAAGCTTGGTGGAAATATACCGACCACTTAAGAACCAACTAACAACTCAAAATGAAAATATTTTATGCAATTAGCTATAATAAACCAAAAATGATATTGATAACCAACCGACTAGATGCCCGGGTTTCACCCCACTTCGGTCCATAACCGATGATCCGAGAAAATAGAGTCATAGATGCAGTTATGGCACATGAAAGATACGTTGATTGTCCATAATGACATTATCGTGGAGATATTAACTGCCCACTATAATCTTTATTAATTCAATAACTCCCATGCTTAAGAAGATAAAATTTATATGGTAATGATAAAAAACTCATCTTTATATAAAGAGATACGAGAGGAGGATTCGGAGTAAGTTTTCTAACATACTAATTTTTTTATAATTTTTTTAAATTATTTTTTAATTTTTAATTAAAATATTGAAAATCTTATATCGGACACATTCTCATAAGTTAATATTTTTTCGCAAATATTACTGTAGTTCCAGAAGTAGGATATTATCCTTTCGGCATCGGATCAAATACCGATCACATCATCCTGCCGGTGTTTAGCGGCAACAATTTCAAATAAATCTTTAAATAAAGTCTTTGGTGTGACTTTAAGGCCGTCATCTACTACTGGCGTATTTATTTAATCTTTGATAAATTTTGGAACGTACGGAGATATCCAATATATATATATATGTACACACGCGCGCACGGTTCTTCTTCATCCCATCATTGCAAGATGCTTTACCAAGTCCACAAACTTTTCCTTGGCCACAAATCACGGACACCAACAATTGGATGCAACCTAGACCCTTAAACGCAGAAAGAACTCCCCAAGTAGAAGACAAACACCCGCAGCGTGGTCAAAAGTAACTATAAAGATAGTGGTTGGAGCCCCCCAACCGGCGCATTTCTGTCGGTTTCTAGGTTCATTGAATCGGGACATGTTTTGACTTTTCTCCCTACCCAGCTTTACGTATATATTCCAAATCGTTCATAGCCACTGAGTGTGCGATCACAAATTGGTGGGGCCCGGGCAACAAAAACGGGAAAATCATAGCTGTTTGACCTAAATATATGAGTCTTCGTTCTTTATTTATCTCTTTTTTTTTTCTTTTCTTTTTTTTTTTTTTTTTTTTTTTTTTTTTTTGGTCGAAGTCTTTTAAACGGGTATTCTTCAAAAAAGAAATAATAATAAAAGGGTTTTGTTAACTCGTTTCCTCGTTCTTGAGGGGAGAACCGTAGAGTTGGTTGGTTAAAAAGACATGGAAAAAACCTGGTGGTGGGAGGCAGCCAAGTTGTGCATCAGGCCATGGTCGAAGCTTCCTGGGTGGGGCTCTTGCTTGGCTTTACAAATGGTGGGTCTTTTCCCTTAAATCTCTTTTTAGATCCTTCTTCTGTTTCCCCTTTATGATTACCTATATAAGTTATTAAAAAAAAAAAAAAAGGCACTGAAGAGGATAAAAGGTTTTTTTTTTGGGTGGTGGTGGTGGTGGGGGGGGTGCGCGCGGGGGGGTGTTCGGATTATTTGGATATTACAATGATGTGATCCCGTCCACCTGTTTGGAAAAGGGGGATGATATATGGTGCATGTCTGTTTTTCCTTTTTCAAATTAATATTTTTATTTTTTTAATCCCCATGAGTCGTCTTATTTGAATTGGGGATTTTCATAAAAACGTAATAAAGAATGACTGTTTTCTTCTGTTATGCGAATTGATCTCTGTTTCGTTTCTCAAAGTAAGAAAAAGAGAGTGAATTGATCTTTGTTTCTGTGGTGCATGTGGTGATTTTAGGTTTTCTTTTTTGAGTGAAAGAATTGGGCAAAGGCCTCATCCAAATTTATGAAACAAGCAGAGAAGTGCAACAACAGTTAGCCAAGGCTACCTGAGGTATAAAATAGTTCATATTTTAATTTTCCAAATGCACATTTTTTTTCTTTGAAATCCTGCTTTTCTTCTTTGGAAACTGGAAGTCTTTATTATGGGAGAAATCATATTTTTCTTTGATAATACTTATGTGTGCGTAGTTGTCTTTGATGACTGAAAACATATCTATATGCTTGAATTATGGAAGCATCATTACTTTTCTTTCCTACAACTTACTGGCCATGAGCTAAAGAAACAAATAGTGATAGTAAGTGTATAATGGATAGATAGGGAGGAACAGGTATTCATAATTTTCATTTAGCAGTGTTAGCAGCTGTTTTGCAATTTGATGAAGAGCAAATTATTAGAACCATGAATGGTGTCTTTCATGATGGCATTATGCGGTGAATGGAAAGATATATGCCCTCTCACTTTGTGAACACGTTACAACCAGAGAAGTCCACTCGCAGGATTCCCTGCGTGCTTATGATTACCCTGCCTACTTATGTCAGTGGAAATTACATGCTTCGAATAAAAAAGGATTGCAAAGTCCATCCCATATCAAAACCAACACCCTACTTGAACTGTTGCTTATGAGATTTGTTTTCCCTTCTGAGGAAAATGGTTGTCTATTACATTACCAGTCCCAAAGATACAAAGTATGAAAAAAGTGTCATAGTTGTGCCAAAGTCTAACCTTTGATTATTTCTTCTATTGCTTTCTGTTTATTGAATGTGGCACATATGCATTCCAGGTTCATCAATGCTAGCCATATCTCACTTGGCTTGGAAGTTTGACCTGGAACTTTGTTAGGTCTCTATACTAATATCACATGGCAAGGAATCAGCTTGTTTTGATTAAATTATGGCTTTTTAATGGTTAATTACCTTGAATGTGGTTTTTTTCCAAGCTAGGTTCGCAATTGCTGTTGTGGTTTCTGTTGGTTGAAAAGTTTGCCCGGGATATCTAATTAAATCCTATATAAAGAACATCTACTAGTTCTTTTTATCAACAAAGGAGGCTCTGGTGTTGAGGGTAATTGCAAACGCTTCCTTTCACCCTAGCTTCAATTTGCTTGTCTGTACGTAGCCATCTACACACCCTTTTATCTCAGAGAAGCTCAAAGCTAAGCTAAAAATTTGATCCTCTCAATATAAAGGCTAAAAATTTAATCTTTTCAATAACACATACTTTTCTGTCTGTGGTACTCGGCATGATTGACATAAGTTTGGCTGTTGTAATTTGACCTTTCTTACTTCTCTGATGCAAAAATTTATTAAGCTGGTTATTCTGTTTGATTGGAATACCATGTCTGAATGGCATTGTGCACTGCAGAATACGATTGATTGTTTGTTTTTGCTGGTTCCACTCCATAGTTTATACTTAGTGCAATAGCAAAAAATAGATAAATGAATAGGCCGGATTATGACATGCTTTGAATGGTAGTGTTTGTTTGTATGCAGCCACTTCAATATAATCTAACCACTCTTTTGTTTGGCAGGTGAAAACTTGACACCCTTGTTCAGCATTCTTGTGTCCCTCAACAAACAAGTTTGCAATGGATCACTCTGTTCCTGATGGAGTTCAAAACAAGGAATTGGATGCGGCCAGCCTTCGCTCCTTGCATGGACAGATTGAGAACCCACAGTCTGTTCACAAGGTTGGATTCCCCCTCGGAGGAATTTCTTTAGAGAGTTCAAAGATACTTTGAAGGAAACGTTGTTTGCGGATGACCCTTTATACCCTTACAAGGATCAACCCAGATCAAGGAAGCTCATATTAGGCCTGCAATTCCTTTTTCCAATCCTTGAGTGGGGAAGAAACTACAACTTTAGTAAGCTGAAAGGAGATCTTGTTGCTGGACTGACAATTGCAAGTCTCTGCATCCCTCAAGTAACCATCTTCAAACATAGTCATATGATTTTTATGAGCAACTTTGGTTTATAATTTAACATGAGATTGGTCTTCTAACTAGGATATCGGATATGCAAAGCTTGCAAACATGGACCCACAATATGGGCTCTGTAAGTACCATAATACTGTTACTTCTCCAAATGATATGAACTTTTTAGCTTGTTATGCAATAACATTTGTGATGGGTTTCTTTCTTTCTGATTGTTGCAGACTCCAGTTTTGTTCCGCCACTAATTTATTCAGTAATGGGAAGTTCAAGGGATATTGCTATTGGACCAGTGGCGGTCGTGTCCCTCTTGCTCGGAACTCTTCTTCAGAATGAGGTTGATCCTGGGACACAAAAGGAGGAATACATTCGGCTTGCATTCACAGCAACCTTTTTTGCTGGCATCACTCAAGCAGCACTTGGATTCCTGAGGTGAGTATTAATATTAACAATCTTGTTTTAGTGCCTACTATGTCTTCCTTAATGTCATTTCATTACTAATCTTTATACTTGCAAATCCAACTCATGTCACAACATTTTCAGATTAGGCTTCCTTATTGAATTCCTGTCTCATGCTGCCATTGTTGGATTCATGGGTGGAGCAGCCATTACAATTGCCCTTCAACAGCTAAAAGGATTTCTTGGTATAAGAAATTTTACCAAGAATTCTGACATAATTTCTGTTATGAAGTCTGTTTGGGGCTCTGTTCACCATGGGGTAAGAAATCTACTTGTCTCCTTTTCGTCAGATAAAGATTTACTTATCGTTGCATGGTGGTATGGATAGTTCTTGATGAAATTTACCCATGTACAGTGGAACTGGGAAACGATACTGATAGGTTCAGCCTTCCTGGCATTCCTCCTACTTACTAAGTACATTGTAAGGATCTATTTTCATTTCATATGTATAGCTTGAAAGACAATTAGATTACTTAGTAATGTTACTTCCTAAGGACTCATGTTGTTTGAGACCAACAGGGAAAGAAGAGGAAGAGCCTTTTCTGGGTTGCTGCAATTGCCCCATTGATCTCTGTCATTCTATCCACATTTTTTGTGTACATAACCCATGCTGAAAAGCACGGCGTTCAGATTGTAAGTTCTTAATTCTATGAGAACCATTCAAGTGAAGCAATGTAGTTGTTTCTCTCCTCTTTTCTAATTGAATTTTCAATGGATTCTATGGTTGAAACTAACTGAAGTACTAATGCATGAAAGGTGAAACACATAGACAAAGGCATCAACCCGTCATCTGTTAATAAAATTCATTTTACTGGTTCATATGCTGCGAAAGGTTTCAAAATTGGACTGGTAGCTGCAATGGTTGCTTTGACGGTATGCTAATCATAAACCTTGATTGCCGGCTATTAGAGAAATATATTCATCTTACGTAAACTAAAATGCTGTGGCCCTGTCAGGAAGCTGTTGCAATTGGGAGAACATTTGCTGCCATGAAGGACTATCAATTGGATGGAAATAAAGAAATGGTAGCACTAGGAACCATGAACATCATCGGTTCAATGACTTCTTGCTATGTAGCAACAGGTAAATATGCCTTATTTACTCTGGAAAGATATGGAGGTCATAAACATGAAAGCAAATTGCTGAAATTAGTGATTAAAAAAAACCTATGGTGTTATGTGCAGGCTCTTTTTCACGGTCAGCAGTCAATTACATGGCTGGCTGCCAAACAACAGTCTCCAATATGATTATGTCAGCAGTAGTACTTCTAACCCTTGAACTAATCACACCTCTCTTCAAATACACCCCGAATGCCATCCTAGCATCTATCATCATATCAGCTGTGATTGGCCTAATTGACTATGAAGCTGCATATCTGATCTGGAAGGTCGATAAATTAGACTTTGTTGCCTGCATGGGAGCTTTCTTTGGTGTGGTCTTCATATCGGTTGAGATTGGCCTTCTAATTGCTGTAAGAATCTGGCTACCCTTTTGAATGTTCACTGGATGGCTTTCCTATTGGAACCTAAATGCAGTTTTCATGATTCTCCACCCTAAATAGGTCTCGATATCACTTGCTAAGATCCTTCTGCAAGTGACAAGGCCAAGGACAGCTTTACTTGGTAATCTTCCGAGAACTACAGTATATAGGAACATCGAACAATACCCAGAGGCTACCAAGTTCCAGGAGTTCTGATCGTGAGAGTTGATTCTGCAATCTACTTCACCAACTCCAACTATGTCAAAGAGAGGTAACGAGTCAGTATACCCTCTTGATGAACTTGATCCTTTTGATTCTTTTTTTAAAATCAGAGACTAATAGTTGCCAATTTTATCTCTATGAAGCATATATCCATATTAAAAATGAGGTTAACTACATGTTTGTCTAGATTTTAGTTGGGCTTCAAGAACGTGCCCAATGATTAACAAGTCTTAGGGGAGGCCGAGCAAGCAAGTTAAGAAGCCCACAGCTCAACTGAATGCTGCATTTTGAGTCTCAGGACTCAGCCCCAAAATCAGCAGCTCAGTTTCATAATAGTTGTATAATGGAGATTGACAGATACATCATTATACGTGTACATGCTCAGAGATACTTTTACACTGTAGATTCATTTCTATGTCAGTATACATGTGCATACTCAGAGAGGGCTATAGATTATTATCAGTTTATATTATTAAAAATGCTGCACCACAGCCATATCATCCATTTCTTCAGTCTAAAACTGTTGATTAAAGCAAGCTATAGAATGATCTTATATTTATATTAGGCTTTGTGGAGAAGTTTAGGAAAGCAACTAAGAAAAATTGTAACTTTCTGGTGCTACTTCCACCTGATGTTTCAGTTATGCTCTTCCAAGATAGTGCTAGTATCTGGACTGAAAATGCTACTACCAATGATTCATTTCATCCATACTGGTTCACCGGCTCGGAAGATATCATTTACACAATTCCATGGATCATGACATATTCATTTTTAGCTATTCATCATTGTTCTCCATGGGTCATGCCATATTCATTTTTTTCTATTCGTCACTGTTCTCTTAGCATCATATTTCCACATATTCACCATTTCATGGTTATAGCTTGAATTTTGAGATTTGGGAACTCGAAACTTACACAAGCATGCAAAAGCTAATTCCGCAAAAATTGATCTTGATGAAGAATTCTGTTGTAACAAATGAGAAGAAAAACATATACAGTGATCTAATCTAGTGATTCTAGCGAACTAAGGATATTTGAAAGTTTTTAAGTGACTTCAAGTGCTTCACCTCCTTTTCCTAACCTTTTTACAGAGTGTGCTTGGAGGTGCATAGAACCTCAAATCCACTCATTCCTAATGATTAAATCGTATGTCGTGGCAGCTAACGGCCATGTATGAACAAATGAACAACTGTGTTAAGGCAATCTCCAAGTCATACCTTCCAGCTGCGTCTTTGTGAAAAGTAACTGCTACTGTTTCTCCTGTTCCCTTGAACTTTAACACCGACCATATCTTTGGATACTCTTACTTTCTTAAAAATTTCTATGCCAATCAAAATGCCTCTCTCATATCTCTTGTAGACTACCTTCATTGTCACATTTCAACTAGACTGCATTAACCTACTAACGAACTAGCGGTATCGGCTATAACAGAACTGCAGAAAACTTATAACAAGTCATGTTCTATTTCAGGATCCTAAGATGGCTGAGAGACGAAGAAGAACAACTTAAAGCAAAACAACTACCGAGGATCGATTTCTTGATCGTCGAAATGTCACGTAAGAGATCTCACCTTGTTTCCATATTCTCCTCTACGAGCCTTCTAAATTCATCTAGACCTCTTGCATGCAAGTCATTCACTACTCGATCCTCTTTGCAGCGGTGACCGACATCGATACCAGTGGCATCCATGCCTTCGAAGAGTTGTATAAGAGTCTTCAAAAGCGCAGCGTTCAGGTTAGAACAAAACTTTCCTACCATACTACTATATCTCAAATAATCAGACATTAGTAAAGGACTTAAGATTGGAAGCATGTCTTACAAGTCAATATGTTTTCCTTCAGCTTGTTCTTGCCAATCCTGGGCCTGTGGTGATCGACAAGCTCCACTTGGCCAAGTTCACAGAGCTCTTAGGCCAGGACAATATTTTCTTGACAGTTGGAGAAGCTGTGATGACTTGTGCTCCAAAGGCAAGGGAAGATGTATGAAGGGAAGAAAAACCTAGTTAGCCTTGAGATCAAACAACCAAGTAAGCTACGTAAGTGAAAGAGCAGCTCACTTGTGATGAAGAGAATGAATGCAATGGCTCCTATCTGATGGTATAGTGTCATGAGCTCAATAAACAGGGGATGGTGGGGGAAAGTGGAGGCAGAAATAAAGGAGCTTGATGTCACTGCAAGCATTTCAAATTATTCATGAGTGGAATAGAAAAGAAAACCTTTGTGGGTCGCGCACTCACTAAAGCTATGAGCTGGTGTTGTGGATGAGATTAAAGATGAAATTCCAAATATGCCTCTTATCCTCTCTCTCTCTCTGATAGATGCACATGTGAATAAGAGATCTTATAATCTAAGAAACGAGGGTGTCAGACAAGGCAAAATTACTAGCTGTTACATGCCAATCAGGATGCTGGTTGCGTCGAAAATTCTATTGGATTATCGGATTGGATCAATATAGCCAATTAGAAATAGGTTTACACGGACTAGACTAGACTATAAATATTCAGCACTGGTTTTGTTAATGGTCAATCCGAATCCCATGGGAAGAAAAAAATGGCTCCTAGGCACCTATTGAGATAGTCTAGCAGAGTCTGTGTAAGCCTACTTCTAAATGATTCTATTGTCCCGATCCAATAATCCAATAAGATTCTCAGTCCATCCAATGTATCCAAACAGGTTCTAAATGGATTTGATTCTACACTCACTTTCATTTCTATCATGCTTCCGCTCATATCTTTTTTTAAATAAAAAAATAAAAATAACTTAATAAAATATTACCTATCCATCTTATAATTTTCTTCTTTAGATTTACAGGAATCATACATGTAAGATATCAGATTCCATAGCCTGTAATTACTCATTACGTATACAGAATCAAGTTGGTTTCAGGGTAAGAAGTCGCCCATCACCCAGTAATCCATCAAGCAAGGATATATTCTTTATTTGTCCTTTTTCTTTTCATTTTTTTTTTCCAGTTTTTCTTGTAGAATTTCCTTTTCACATAAAAAATCCTGAAACTATAAGTGGACAGCAACTAAGGCGGTTACTCAAACCTGCAAACCCACCATCATATCTAGACTCGAACTGAGCCTGATGCAAACCACAATGAATTAGTTGACCATGAATCCAAAGTCAGACATTAAAACTTCCAAGTTGGATTAGAGGTTCCTAGGCCTGAACCTGTATAAGTTTCCAGTTTATTACATACATATATACACATATAGATGCATAATAAATAGATACATGTATACATACATGCATGCACGCCCGTGCATGCACACACGCATATACATATACATACATACATACACACACATATAATATTAGTTTTGTTTATATGCTATTCAATTTCTAAACTCCTAGCGTATGATATTTTATTCTATAATTTAGAAAGGGATGAAAATAAGAAATAATGATAAGTTAGAACATGTTTGCATATTTATACTTGACTTTAAGTAATATGCATCTTTTTGATTTTTAGTTAGTCATGATTTTATAGATAATCAATAAGTGCTTGTTGGTCTTGATTTTTTAGTGTATATTAGATATTTTGCTGATAAACTTCTAAAATTGTAAATTGTCTTAGCTTAGTTAATTCTTCAAGATATTACATTTGATATCCAATGGGAATCCAAATCCAATCACTACTTAAACCAACCTAAATGCACTTTATTGTTATCCAAACCCAAATCCAACCTAATCTTCAATGGATCGAATATGGAATAACATGTTAGACTTGAACCTGAAGGCTATGGGCTTGGGTTTAGTGAAACCTAGATAGTGTCTCTAGCGGCAAGGCTTCCTTTCCATTGCATATCCTAGAACTAACAACGGTCATGCTTTTAGACATCCTGATCTTGTTAACAATGAAAAAGAACACACCGTAGAAGGAAAGAAGAAGATGATGGTGATGACTTCCTAATCTTGTTAACTAAGTTGTAGCAATTGACTCCTAGGGTTGAACATAGACCTATCTTCCTTGCTTGTGTGTACTCTTTTTTCCTTTTTCTCTTTGCCTCTTCCGCCTTCAATGCCCTCGTGGGCTTTTTAGCCTAGTGAAACATATCTCCTATGAGAATTAACCACTTCTTACATGGTAGAGAGGTCATATTGAGCCTACTTTTGTACATTATGAATTGATTTTGTATGCTTTTGTAGCATTCATTTGAATAGAAACAAAAGTGCCATGCCATGCCATGATTCTACCAAAGTTAATCTCATTCTCAAATTCTAAACGAAACCCTAAACTAGCCAAGTCCCTTCTCTCTCGCAAAATTATAATGATAAAGAAAAAAAGGATTAATGTATGCTGTTCAACGTGTTTGAAGGTTACATCAGAAACAATAAAGCTAACTGTTATTTGTTTGTAAAGATAATTCTGTGAGGCTGATGAAACAATCCGACCTTAGCTCAGTTGGTAGAGCGGAGGACTGTAGTCGGTTAAGCTAACAGGCATCCTTAGGTCGCTGGTTCGAATCCGGCAGGTTGGAAATTATTTATTTTTTCATTTTCTTTTTAAAAAAGAATGCTAACACTTCTCCACATAGTTTCGAAATATTTTCTAGAGATTTTCTCCATATATTGTTTCCTTTTAAAGTTTGTCCCAGTTGACCTTACTGCTGGAATAATTTCCAAAATTTTTTAAATACCATCCAGTTTTCCCAACTAAAATATTTAAGACTTCATTACTTTCTTAAGTCACTATATGCCATGTGAGCAGCTATTTATGTTCATTGTGATGAAACCAAAAAAAAAAAAAACTTCTGGTCGACATTCGAAACATACGATGGCGATTGGTCTTGCCATTGTTGCCGGCCACAATAGCTGAAACAATTGGAAGGTTGCCTCACCCCGGTGGTGTCCACTGATGGTCTGAGTTCTTCATTAACCAGAGTCATGCAAGAAGTCTAGTTTACTCTGGAAAGAAAATTAATAAACAGCATTGTGATTCTAGGAATATTTCATGTTGGGCATATCACCATGAATTAAGATGATGATGGAAAATTCTATGTACATTTGTTCTTTTCAGTTGCTATATTCCAAATACTAGTAACTCATGACAGCAACCATATTGAAACACCTTGTTGATATTTCGTTGTCATCAGCTGGCCATGTTTGCCAAGATGCAGTGCACAAGGAAGAGATACTGATGGGTAGGTAATTGTCTTCCCTACCAGTGGAGAGAGAGGAGAGAGGAGAGAGTATCAGGTAATCATATGCCCTCTTCAAATCAACGTGAGATAGTTCCAATAGAAATTGAAGGCTAGTTTTATAACTTAATATAATAACGAGTCATGAAACTACAGACTTAAAATGGAGTACTCTGAACGACATGCAGATTTTCCAAATGTTCCAGGATCCCATACTCTTTTAAAGGCTTATTTTCTGGCATGCAACCGATCGCCATCTTTTGTTGGGCCTCCCAAACCGCACCTCTACTTTATCTTATCATCTCCTTTGGAACATGCAATGGTGCCTGGTGAATGAATACATACAACAAACTCGGCAACAATGTTTGCTTAGAATGAAGCATATATTTTTTATACAAATTTTTCTCAGGATTCCGTAGTATTTGCCAAATCTAAAAATTTCTTGGCAGATTTCTAACAGATTTGCATCTATGCTGCGTTCAAAACCGTCATTTTCGGGCCTACCATTTTTAGGCCCATATAAAATCTATGAACGGAACTAGGTTGGATCTAATTGGTTCGACTGAGTTGGATCAAATTGGTCCTGACTAGGGCTGTCAAAATGGACTTGGCCCACAGGACTGGCCCGACCTACCCTATAAATATGATAGGGTGGGCTGGGCTGCCATATGAATAGCCCAAATAATAACAGGGCCTATTTGGCCACCCACATCAGCCCAAGAGCTAATATAGGTTGGGCCGGGCTAGTCCAGATGGGTCATGAAAATTTAAAAAAAAATTTTAAAAAAAATCTATTAGGTTTCTAATCACTGGGAGGCTAGGATCCTATTAGTCTTTTAATCCCAAGCTCCACTACCCTACATCGTCGGCCGACGCTGCAGAGCAGCAGGACGATCGCCTCCACTGGTTCCTCTCTCTTTCGCCCCCTCCTCCTTGTCGTCGGTGACGCCACCTCCGACCTTCGAATCCGATCACGAATCAAGATACACCAACCCCCTCCTTCTTCCACCAATGGACGTCCCTCCATCCAACCTCCAGACGATCTCCCTCCTCCTCCATGCCCCTCCTCCCTTCCGCCGACCAACGCCTCTCCCTTTGGTGTGATGAATTATTGAATTGGTGATGTTTGAAACTTTTAATTTTTACTTTATTAATGTTTGGGTTGAATTTTTGAATTTTAGATACTTGAATTGATGATGTTTCAATTTTTAATTGAGGATATGTTGATTTTTTTATCAGATTATTGATTTTTTTTATCAGTCATTTGAGATTCAAGACCCATGGGCTAGTCCGGTTCGGCCCACGGCCCTTAAAGAGTTGGGCTGGGTCAGCTATATTGTGTCCCATTTTTTGGCTGGGCCTAGCCCGACCCAGCCCATCAAATTTTAGGCCCTTATGGGCTGGGCCGGGCCGGGCCGGACCAGCCCATTTTGACAGTACTAGTTCTGACCAAATGCCTACGCTCAGGAATGAGGATACATATGCTTGGGCTGATATCCAAAAAGTTCTTTGCATGGCCCCTTGCACAGTGCTACAGTCTGGCTGAGTGGAGTGCGGATTCTTCCTGCCTACCTTCCATTTCATGGGCATGTTATTGGTCCACATCAGCCATGGTTGCAACTAAGGCCGGCTAGCTACTAGGGGTGGTAATCGGATCGGATCTGATATAAATTGATCGGATCAGATATTGATTGACTCAAAAAATTCTGAACACGAATCCAACCTATTTATCTAAACAGGTCAGGTTTCAAAATGCAAACCCGACATACTTAATAAACAATTCACCCGACCCGACCTGTTTACAATCCGTTTATAATAATTCATTAAAAAAAATCAACCAAACTAACGCGATAACCTATTTAAAAGAAAAATTAAAAATTAAAAACCTAAGAAGGCTCTGCCTTGCCAGATCTTCACCCTCCTCCCACTCTGTATGATCGCCACACTGTTGACTGCCTCCATCTCCACTCGACCACCGCAGTATCGACGATCGACCGCCTCCAGCTCCACCTGACCATTGTGCTGTTGATGCCCGACCACCTCCAGCTCCATGTTGTCGACACTCGATCGCTTCTAGCTCTATCCAACCGCTGTGCTAACCTAGATCCCTACCCCCTCCCTCGACACTACTGCCGAAACCCTAATCCTAGATCCTTCCACCTTCTCGGTCATCTCCGTCGCTCCCTCACCCTCCTCGACTGATCCTTCCTCCATTGCCACCTCTCCCTCCGGATCCCCACCTCCTTCGCCTCCCCTTCCTCCGCCGTTACATCCCCTTCCATTGCACCCTCGACTGATCCCTTCTCTTTCTCATGCTGGCCTGATGTCCATGCGGCTGTGCCCCACACGAAGCCCCCCATCATGCTGGCCTCTATGGTCTTCATCTCTAGTAAGGGGAAGAAAAAAGGGAAATGGGTATAGGAAAATGGGTAGCAAGGATGGAAATAAAAAAAATGGAAAATGGGCAGCGTGGCGTATTATGGACGGGATGGGATGCGATGTGATCCGATTTTCAGACGTGTGAGCGAATGAAATTTGAAAAAAAGGAGTGCAGAGATTAAACATTACACTGGTTAAACTAATTATATTACAATCTGATCCAATCTGATCTAATCCAATCCAACCCATTTATTAAATGGGTTAAATGGATCAGCTATCTGAAATCTGAATTCGATCTGATTATTAAATAGATTAAACAGGTCAATCTATTTATGATCCAAATCCGTTTAATCCAAACCTAAACATGTTTAAGATGGATCAAATATGAATCGGATTGATGGGTCGGATCGATTTTTGCCATCCCTACTCACTACACACCTTCTAGTAGTTTGGGTCAGTTAGGCTGATTTGTATCTAAAACGGATTAAGTTTTAAGGCCCTAATCCTGCAAAGTTCAATACCTTCTCGCCCATGGGATTCAAAATGCGCTTTAGAGTCTAGAATGAGATTAGAGCAATTGGGTTGGATAGGTGAGGCCAAGTTATAGGGTCAGTTTTTTTTTCCCCCCTTGTTTTTGGTCTCTCTCTTTCTCTCTCCTATGTTTGCTGCAACAGAAAAAAAAAAAAAAGAGAAGCTTGTCAGCTAGCTTGAAAAAGATGGAAACCTATAGAAAATTTACGGTGCAAGTGACGCAGCAAAGATTATTTCTTGTGCGCATGAGAATCATGCAAAAATCTTCAAAACAAAGGTCCAAAAAATGGCTCTGATATGGGACAATCCTAAAAAAAAAAATCAATCTTAATGATCAAGCTCCCTTTTATTCATCAACAACAAATCACATCCGTCAGGGGCTCATTATTCCCAGGATAAACAGCATAGTTGCCTATACTCTGCTCAGGAGGCGTGATTGATTCATACGAGACTAAACGAGATCAATCTAAATGATGCAGATAAATACCATTTTAAAGATCAGCAAACAACTAGCAATAGAAAAGTTCATAAACAATAGCAGAAATTAAACATGCTCACGAGTAAATACAAAAAAAAATATGAATAGAATGAGAGAGAGTAAACATTAAACCTATGAGAAAAATCTAAGAAGATGATAAAAATTCGGATCTTGGTAGTTAAGAAACTATCCTGATTATGGCTCTTAATCTTTTAACCAAACAGATCCGTCGATAAAGAACTAGGTCTTTACCAACATCAGATCAAATAAAAATAAAAATCAAAGATCAACTGAGAAGGAATGAAGGTCCTTTACAGCATATGATCTGTAGAATAAGAGATCACTCTTTTTTCTTAACACGATAGATGAAAATTCTGGAGGAGACAAATCTTCTCTTGGTGGGATAGGCTTGCGTGGGTAGATGGTGGAGTCGAATCAGGGTCGTAAGAACACTGGATCTTAAGTAGATAAAGTTAAAGAGATAGGATAGAAAGTGGGCCTCACACCCTCTCCTTATGGAGTAATTTTGGATCTCACACCCTCTCCCTCTTGGAGCGATTGACACAAGTATTTATAGAGTTTGTAATATCATTCATTGTCCTCTTCATGAAAGATACAAAGATTTATATAGGACTCTAGGAGTCATATTTCTTTAGAAATCTCTTATCTTTTACAAAGAAGAAATCAGTCCTCCATAAAAAAGTAAAGCATTATTTATGATTTTTAAAAAAATAATATATCATGAAAAAAAATCAGCCTTCAATAAAATAAATAAGTAGCCAAGAACTCTTAAGAAATTCTAGGAAAGAAATGGAACTCCATGTGGGCACTTGATGCTTGACACAACTTGGCATGAGAATTAATACAATCACGATATTGTTGTTAGGACACCGTGATTATCAATTAAATTTTGATTTTAATAAAAATTAAAAATACATAGAAAGTAGTGAGTCGAGTCGAATCCATAGAGAATGTGGGATTTTGATTTAAAATCTTTGATTTTATAAAAATAAAATAAAATTTTGAAGAAAGTAATTTAAGTCAGAAAATAAAAATTAAAAGTATGAAAAATAAATCCGGTACTAAGATTACTATTTAGATCCTAGCATCTACTTGCAATAAAAATAAATAATAGAATTTAAAATGCATAAAATAAATTGATACTAAGATCTACTAACTAGATCCTAGTATCTAATTGCAATAAAAATAAAAGACAGGAATTTAAAGTGCAAAAAAATAAATTTTACATTAATTGAAATTAAAATTCAATATAAAAAATTTAAAAAAATAATAAAATAAAAAAATAAAATATAACAAAGATCTGAAGTTGATCAGTCCAGTCTCATCGAGAAGATGGTTAATGACCTCTTATTCTTCTTTGTACTCCGTAGAGTGAAACGACTTTTCTTCTTCTTCCCCTTGGGTTCTTAAAATTATCTAATTTTTTTTTAATTTTTTCTAATCTTTTTACTAATTTTTTCTACTCTCAAGACTTATTTTCGGACCTCCTATTTATAGATAAATTTTTCATATTTTTTTGATAAGAAAAGGAGTCCTAAAACTCTTAGAATTCATATTAAACACTTAAGAATTTTTCTGGCCATCGAATGGAGCTTGGACCACCCAGATCTGTCCAAAATCCACTATTTTAATTCTCATCAAAGTCAGATTCAATAATAGCCATCCGATCACACCTTAGATTGATTTCTGGCCGTTGGATTGTGCAAAAGGTTTCCTTAACACAGTCGGGAGCATTCTCAGCCATTTGATCGCATGATAGATTGCTTCTGGGCCATCGGATTGCGCAGAAGAGTCCTACTCAAAGTCGGCAATGCGTCTGGATCGTTGGACCTGATGATGGATGAGTTTTCGACCGTCCGATCATGCAAAATCTCCTCTTATAAACTGACAGCAAACATGAACCGTCGGATCTGGATCGAGATGAATGTCAGTCGTTGGATCACGCTTAGAATCTTTCGCCGGCTGTGAACCACGCCTGTAGACCGTGTGACTGTTCCTGTGGACCATGCCCTGATTTCGTGGACCGACCGATCGGTCCATCATGCACCGAAGGTAATATTTTTTATTTTTTAAGATATTTTGGCTCGATTTTTGCTCCAATTTTTATCTGAAAAATAGAAAAAAAATATGCATTAATTTTTTTAAAAATTTCTTATCATTTTGATACTTAAATTATTTAATTAAATCAAATCTATTTTTCATAAATATACTCTAATTTCATACTTTTTTTTAAATTATTTATTTTTATAAGAAAATTTAATTTATTAATGAAATTAGGTTTTTAAGAAAATGTTAGCACCATAAATTATCAAAAATACCTACAATAAATATAAAAATATATTACTTATCACACCTCCCAACTTGAACTTTACTCGTCCTTAAGTAAAGAAAGAATTTAGAATTAAGTATCATTTAACTTAAAATTTTGAATTTCACTAAATAATTTTCAAAAGATCATTAATGTTAGTAGAGCGTAAGTGAGGTATGTCATTGGGATATTAATACTAATCAATATAGGAGTTAAGATAAAAATATTAAATTTTTTTTGAATTTTTTTTAAATTATTCCTACATTTATCTCCAAATCATTAATCTTCATATGGACAAGTATATTATTACTTCTGTCTTTCATTTATTGATTGAATTTTTTTTTCTCTCTCTTTTTTTTTAACGTTGTAGTACTATTGAGTATTTTAACCCCTTAAGTATTCTGTTTGACCCATGTAGCGAGTTTCAGCCAATAACTCCCAAACCAGATGGCTTTAGGGCATTAGGTATAAAATACCCCTCGGACCTACTTGCTCGAATCAAACAGGCTACAAGTTAAAATTAGCTTTACAATAAAGCTTCTTTGGTCTTTATACTTTTGATGCGAAACTCAATACTTGCTTAGGCAAAGAGGCCCAGTTATCAGCATGAAGTACTTGAAATTTTTTTTTTAATATACATATATATATATATGAAGAAACGTATAGTTATCCTACATAAGCCCATAAAAAGTTAACTCTTCTTTGATGTTGGTAGAAAAATTTAGAAATGCTCAAAGAAAACTGTTTAAGTTCTAAACTTAACTCTTTATTGAGTTTTCTTAATATTTGATCCCTCAATATCTCACAAACTCTCTAATCTGTACATCAATTTTTTTCTAAAAATACTTGGTTTAACTTGATTCTTAAATATAATCAGATGCTTAAATACTAAATACTAACTTACTTGAGGACTTTAAAAATTTAAAAATTTTTATTATCCTCCAACTTAATCGATATTGTCCTCAATAGAGTAGAAAAAATGAAGGATGCATACAAAGAGAAAGAAAAGGAGAGATGTCACCTAATCTAAAAGTCTTTTCAAAATTGATTCTCCCCCCAACTTAGCCAAGATTATCTTCAGATCCCTACAAAAGATACTAAGTAAGACTTGATTAACCTAAATAAAATATAAAAGATAGCAAAAAGTATAAAACTAAAAATTAAAAACTGGGTTGCCTCTCAGGAAGTGCTAAGTTTACCATCTTCAGTCAGACCATGCTGATTCTCTCACCTATCTCGTGTCAAATATTGGATTGATAAATTTTAATAGTTTTGGATTGCCAATCTTAGGAAGATGGTTTATAATAAATTTTAATATTTTATTATTAATTTTCAAAAAATATTTCATAATTTTATTTTTTATCATTTTATCTTTCAATATTAAGAAGATAATTCACAAATCCATTGACAGACTCTTGTTTGCTGAGAATTTCTCCTATTTGTTCTTCTATAATGCTCATAAATTGAGTTTTTAGGTTAGGAGTTGAGTTTGAAGTAATGAGTACTGGAAGGGTGTCACTTGATTTTAAACATGTGTACTCAGATGTGATCAAAGATGACTTCAGTTCTGGAGGAGGTGATTCTGAAGTGGAAGAACCGGCTTCTAGGTCTAAAGGGAATGGGACTCTTGGTTTATATATCGCAAGTAACTCATCCACTCTCTTCTTTTCTTTGTCTTTTTCACTCAGATCAATAACAATTTCGGGCTCAAGTTCTTCTATTGTGTTAGCCTCAGTACTCACCTTCTCTTCTAAATTTATACTTTGACTAGCATCAATACTAACCTCACTCATCTGGACTTGATATGGGTCCTTAAAAATTCTATCACTTTTAAGCTCAGAGATTACTTTGTCATTTTCAAATTGAGGATTTTTAAGTGGGATATTGGATTGATGACTAGGTCCAGGTGGTTGGTGGATGAGTGGGTTATTTTTAAAATTCGATATTGATTGGCTCGGTAATTGATCTAGTTCTCTCCTCATGGTAGACTCAGCTAATTGATCTATTTGTGCTTTTAACCTGGTGGAAGATTGCTGTTAGATCATAATCATTTGTTGAAGTTGGTTAAACCTATCGTCGGTAGATTGGCCTGTTGAGGAAGTGTGTATGACGGCTGATTGTAATAGGATGGTTGAGTAGGCTGACTACTATTATAAGCATAATTTTAGTATTGGGGCCTATTCTGAAAGTTTTGCACAGAAAAAATTTGGGTCTGAGCCTAAGTTTGTTGGGGTCTCCAAAAAAAATTAGGGTGGTTCCTCCAATCTTGGTTATATGCATTTAAGAATGGATCATTGACAGAATTGAAGTAACCTTGAGCAGCTTAAACTTGTTCTTGAATGAAAGGTGAAAACTGTGCAGTCGTAGGATATTCACTAACATGATGGGCTGGGCTAGCACAGATAGAATAAATCTCTTGATAATTAGAAAGTTGTGTATTGCACAGAAGATTGTAGATCTAAAGCTAGGCATTTATCTATAAGAAGATCGACTTTATCTAATTTTTGGGCAACAGGTTCAAATCGACCTCAGGACTAGAATCTGAATAAAATGATGGGAATATTGATGGGTTATAGGTGGAAGGAATAAAATATTTCTTCATCTGCGTAGATGGTTCTTAGAATTTCTAGCCATTTGATTATCATGTTTAACATGGATCAGGCATTCAATTTTAGGATTAGATTCAACTAGGTCAGAAAAAATGATACCGTGTATGTACCAATGCAAACCCTAATATGTGTGGTTCAATTTTTTTTTAAAATTTTATTTTTTAAGAAGAGGAGAAAGGAAAAGAGAATGAAAGAAAGAAGTTCTAAAGGTGAGATCTTTAAGAAAGTCCTAGACCTAAAGATGAAAGATAGGAAGAATTAGTTATGGTTGAGTGTTAATTGTAATCAAGTTAACAAGTAATTAAACCTAGATACCTATGGATTTTTTAGATCTAACAGTTCGATATAGAGTGGCTTAGCCTAAATACAAATTGGATTTGTTCTCACTTCCTTTAACTAGCCAAGTAAGAGGTGAGGTCGTGGAGGTCCCCCCGTTGCTTGCCTTAGACACCAATTGAATTGGCCAGGTAAGCTAACGGAACCAATTAAATAATCACGAGTCCACTTAGGTTGAGCCTTTGTAACCTCTTGCCTTAGACACCAGTTTCAGGGGTGAGTCCAAACTTACTTTGCATTTGACTTCACCACAATACTCAAACTAAACTCAATTGATCCTAGGGGCCAATTTCTACTAAATTTTAATTAGGCTAGGGTTAATGTGGGATGCTGGTTGGTTGTTTTTGGGCTTAAAGAAGGGTGATAAAATTTTCACCTTATCTTGTTACGAATGCTGTCCTTAAATTGATTTGAGATGAATATGCACAACCAATTTCAAACAAAAGATTCTATATAACTAAATTAGATGCATGAAATTAATCAAACTTGAAAGCTTACCTTATCTCCAACGATCATCAAAAGAAAATCTAAAATGATGAATGCTTCTAAATAATTAAATTTCTACTCTTGTCATGCAATTTTTATTAGATTTATGTGGGTGAATTTTAGGTTAATTTGAAAAAAAAATAGTAATTAATAAAAAAATAGTTAGGATTAGGGTTAGGATTGATCTCATCAAGCAAAAGTAAAAGCTTTCTATCTCTATTTTTTTTTGCATCAAAAAAAAAGTTAGTAAGCTATATTCACAAGAAAATTAAAGAAATCAAATATTAAAATTGGTATCTTCTTCGACAATGGTGCTAAAATTTGATATGGTCACGATGTTATCGTTAGGACACCATGATTATCAATTAAATTTTGACTTTAATAAAAATTAAAAATATATAGAAATAGTGAGTTGGGTCGAATTCACAAAGAAGGTGGGATTTTGATTTGAAATCTTTAATTTTGTAAAAAAAATAAAATTTTAGAGAAAATAATTTAAGTCAGAAAATAAAAATTAAAAGTATAAAAAATAAATTTGATACTAAGATCTACTATTTAGATCCTAGTATCTATTTATAATAAAAATAAATAACAAGAATTTAAAGTGCATAAAATAAATTGATACTAAGATCTACTAACTAGATCGAGCATCTAATTGCAATAAAAATAAAAGATAAAAATTTAAAGTGCAAGAAAATAAATTTTACATTAATTAAAATTGAAATTCAAATACAAAGAATTAAAAAAAATAAAAAATAAAAAATAAAATATAACAAAGATCTGAAGTTGATCAGTCTAGCCTCGTCGGAAAGATGGTTGATGATCTCTTCTTCTTCCTTCGTACTCCGTAGAGCGAACTGACTTTTCTTCTTCTTCTCTTTGGGTTCTTAAACTTATCTAATTTTTTTTATTTTTTTTATTTTTTTTAATTTTTTTATTATTTTTTTTACTCTTCAGATTTTTCCCGGACCTCCTATTTATAGGTAAATTTTTCATATTTTTTTGATAGGAAAAAAAATCCTAAAACCCTTAGAATTTGTATTAAACACTTAAAAATTTTTCTGACCTCAGATGGAGCTTGGACCACCCAGATCTGCCCAAAATTTACTGTTTTAATCCTCATCAAAGTTGGATTCAATAATAGCCATCCGGTCATGCCTTAGATTGGTTTCTGACAGTCGGATCACGCAAAAAGTTTCCTTAACACAGTCGGGAGCATCCTCAGCATCCGATCGCGTGATAGATTGCTTCTGGGCTGTCGGATCACGCAAAAAATTCTATTCAAAGTTAGCAAAATGTCTGAACCATTGGATCTGATGATGGATGAGTTTTTGACCGTCTGATCGTGCAAAACCTCCTCTTACAAATCAATAGCAAACGTGAACCGTCGATCTGGATCAAATGAATGTCAGCTGTTGGATTGCGCCAAAATCCTTCACCGATTGTGAACTGATGCGTAGTCGTTGATAGCACCAAAAATAACTCTACTTACTATGTAGGTAGGATGAGTCGAGATCGTATCCTCAGGACCTTGGGCTAAGTTGAGATTGCAAGGTAAAAGAAAGAAGCGTTGTTTTTGATTTAAAAAATAAATTATCTTAAAATTGAGGTAATTAAAAAATAAAGAGCTCGGGAGTTTTGAATTAATTTGCACTAGCAGAGTTGTATCTCTTTTTTAATAAATAGATGTGATTAATCTTAGAAAAAATACCTGTCTTTCCTCGGCACGCTCCATACCCGTAGATCACGGCGCGTCTCCGAAAAGTACTAGGTAAACAACTCTTCTTTCCTCGGCACGTCCCGTATCCGTAGATCACGGTGCGTCTCCGGAAAGTAAAAGTTGTTCCTAATATTAATCTAACAAGAAAGCATAAATAAAAGCATATGAAAGGGAGCAAATAAAGAACTCATGACAATTTAAATAAAAAGCATAATCTTTATTGCATATAAAGAAATACAGGAAAGTTTAGAACAATAAACCATCTCTGTGTCGTTACAAAATTTTTTCTCCACTCCCAAGACTGCTAGCCTAGCTGCTCATGAAGTAGTCCCTTTCTATTCTTCTATGCAAGGCTCTAGAAGAATTTCTGGCTCCCCCTCTAATGGGAGTACAAAAGCCTTTTTATAGATATTAGAGGGGAGGAGTTTTACATGGTTTTCCGATGTGGGACTAAAAAAAAAATACAAATTTTCTACTTGAGATATTTTCAAATAAAATTTTTTCCTTAATTTGCTCGCCACTGTGTCTGCGGTGCGCGCCTGCCTGCGTCCGTCCCGCCGCATCCACGCTCACCCGCGCGCCCACGATCTCATGCCGCATCCTTCCTCACGCGTTCTGCATCCTGCCCGCGTCCGCGCCGCATCCATGTTCGTCCTGCCCGCGTCCACGCTTCATGCGCGCCCATGTTCACGCGCGCGTCCCACGTCCTTTCTTCTTTTGAATTCACAAATTTCTTCTTTTGAATTCACGTAATGCGCTCCAGATCTTTTGTTTTGAATTCATGCGCCCAGAGCATTATTCACGTGAAACCTTTTTTTGTATATTCCAAAAAGAAAAAAAGTTCTTCATAATGACATCTATATCCTTTTTGGATTTTTGCATAGTATCTTCATTTTCTATAATACCGGATGCGTCTTTCTTTTATTTTAATTTTATTTTAAGTCCAATTTTTTTCAAACTTGAATCTTTTTGATCTATGAATCGGACTCTTTGTATCGACGATCACCTTTCCTGTAAAACATAGAAAGAAATATCAAATTCTTAATAAATAAATAAATTAAATATAATTTTTTTAATTTAAAATACTTAAATTAAGTGTTTATCACACCTCCAACTTGAATTTTGCTCGTCCTCGAGTAAAATAGATATATCACATTGTGTACCGACTTGATTTTGAATAAAAAGTAGGTTAGGCATCCCAAAAGGTAGATGATACTTGGTAGACCATTAAAGAGATATTTCATTGGATTATCAATTTGACCCAATTAGTGATTGAGTATTAACTAAAGAAATTTCAGAGCTTTTCTTTCACCAACTCCCACTTTACTCTTTAAATCCTCTAACTTAATGGGAAAAGGTTTATTATCTTCTTGCAATTTAGTCTCCTTAATATATATATTATTATTATTATTATTACTTTTTTTTTATTATATAACATTGCCTACCTTTTTACGCGAACCACAATGCTTACTTAGGCGAAAGGGCCCGGTTACTCAGTAGGAAACCAATTTTTTTTTTTTTTTTTTTTGCATACCTCGATCTTTCCACTTAATTTCTCATGAAGCAGATTCTTTATTGAGATCAGTAAGAAGAGGGTTTGTAGAATCACTCCTAAAATTTGATCTAGTTTAAACCCTACCATTCATTGGGTTTTCTTAATAATTTATTCCTCAGTATCTCTAAAATTATCTTGACCATTAATCATTCATTTATTAGGATGCCTAATAAAATTTGAATCACAAAATAATTATTTCTGACCATACTCAAGATTTGATTAATTTTCTCCCCCCCCAACTTAATCTACATTTCCTCAATGAAGTAAGAAAGCAAAGAAAATAAAAGGAGAGAGTGCACCTGGGATAATTTTGCTTCGGAAGTTGAAGATAGCTTCATTGATTAATAGGCTCTTGTTCTAAATTCCTGCAGCTGTGGTAAAGTAAAAAAATATGAAATCATTGGGTTGCCTCCCAACAAGCGCTAAGTTTTATGTCTTCAGCCAGACGTCAAGTTTATTAACAGACTCTTCCATATAGAGTGGTCCTTTATTCTTTAAAAAAAATGATGATCAGTTAAAACAAGATAGAAAAATTTGGGTTGCCTCCAAAAAGTGCTAATTTTACGTCTTCAGCCAGACGTCATATGCAATAAAACCAACAAAAGATGGGCAATGGCTCATACTTGATTGTCCATGGAGGAGTGGTTTTATCATGTGGTGTATCCAACAATATGTTAACTTCTTTCATATATCCTTAAAGTCATACACTCCAAAGTGAGCCAAGCAAGTATCTAAGGGGTCAGGTGCTAGAATTGTGGGTGTTGCATCTTCTATAATGTCTTCTAGTGTATCTACTTTGAAGCAACTATCCATTGATGGTCCTTGGGAAGCACCAAACACATTCAGTCTCAGTTTCTTATTCCCAAACGATACGTCCATGACTCCTATCCTACAATTGATGCATGCATTCCCGTAGCTAGGAAAGGTCGTCCTAAGATAATGGAATTTGTCTGGGGTTGCCACTTAATTCCATATCGAGAACCAGAAAATCAACTGGAAAGTAAAACTCATCTACCTTGACCAAGACATCCTCAAGCATTCCATGTGGTTCCTTAATTGATCTGTCGGCTAACTGTAATGTGACTGATGTGGGTTTCAGTTCTCCGAATCCAAAAAGTTCATACACCGAACTAGGTAAAAGATTCACACTTGCCCCTAAATCTAGAAGAGCTTTTTCAATGTGATAATCTCCTATAACACAGGAAATGATGGGGGCTCCTGGTCTTTAAGCTTTGGAGGAGTGGCATGTGGACGACAGAACTAGCCTGTTCAGTGAGACATACTTTCTTTGGGATTTGTGATCTAGATTTACGTTTTTGGGTACACAAATCCTTCAAAAATTTGGCATAAGCAGGGACCTGTTTGATTGCTCTAGAAGGGGAAGATTAATTTGGACTTGCTTAAACAATTCAACATCTCATCGAGTTTTCTCCCTTCTTATCTGCAGGAATAGGGGCTTTAGGGCATCCGAAATGGGGCTTTAGGCAAGTAAGATGATTCCGGTGCAGTTGTTCCTTCTCTATTTTCAGGTCCTCTTGTTCTTGGGTGATTTGGATTCGGTTAGAGGTTTAGGGTCAGTCTCATTGGTTTTACTAGTGTGTTCAATGACCTTCCCACTTCTCAGAGTCATGATTGATTTGGCATGTTCAGAAAAAGCTTCTGGGGTATTATAACTCTCAATCACAAATTGCCCTCTTGGGTTGCTCTCGGGTTGGCTAGGTAATTTTCTTCTTCCCTCCTACTGAATGCAGTCGCTAGTTGACCTATTTGGGTCTCTAGCTTAGCAATGGATTGTGTGTGGGAGTTAAGGATCTGAGTGTTGACTTCTAATCTTTCTAGTGCTTTCAGGATTTTTCCTCAAAAGCTGAGCTGTGACCAGTAGTAGACAGTTGAGGAACATTTTGAAATTGATGGTATGATCCATGCCTATATGTTGGATCCTGATATTGAGGTCGAGGTGTGGCAGGACCAACCACTGGTTGTGGTCTCCAGAAAAATTTGGATGGTTTCTCCAGCGGGGTTATAAGTGTTCGAATATGGATCGTTTCCTGGTCTGCGAGCTTGTTGGACTTGAGCTTGCTGAACCTGCTCGTGCACAAACTCAGAAAATTGAGGTGCGGCTGGGCATTCATTAACAAAATGGTTCGGACTTGCACACAATGCACAAACTTCTTGGATTGGATTAGGTGGAATCGGGGATTGTCCAGTATTTAGAAGACGATCTAATTTTTGGGACAGTTCATCTACCTTTTGATGGATATCTATGGATTTCTACTTCATATATTCCACTCTTTTTGAGTTTAACATGGGTTTATCTCTAATAGAGGCAGACATATGATGTAATGAATTTTCACTTAAAATTTCAAACAGTTGCCATGCCTCATCCTCACTTTTCAGCATGAATGTCCCACCGCATGATGCATCGACCATTTGTCGATGTCTTTCAGAGAGCCCATCATAAAAATATTGGATTAACTGCCACTTGGGTACAGCATGATGGGACATTTTCTAATAAGGTCTTTTAATCTCTCTCATGTTTCATGAAATATTTCTCCATCTAATTGGGAAAAACTAGTTATGGCTTTCCTTATTTGATTAGTTTTTCCTATGGGAAAGTATTTCTTGAGAAACTCTCCTTGCAGCTGGTCCCAGGTTGATATAGTCATAGAATCCAAAGTATGTAACCAGTATTTGGCTTTGTCCTTAAGTGAAAAAGGGAATAATTTCAACCTAAGAGCATCATCAGAGAAGTTGTGAATTTTGACAGTTGAGCATATTTCAAAAATTCTTCAAGATGTTTATAAGGGTCCTCATTACTAAGTCCATAAAATGAAGGTAACATTTGATTATACTGGACTTAATTTCATATTGAGTGGCCTCCACAGGGGTACTTGAATACAAGGAGAGTAGGTATATGTGGAAGGAGTAAAGTACTCCTACAATTGCTTGGGTGGATCATTCTCCTGATTTCGGTCCATCTTTTTACGTCTGTTGGCTCTAAGGGTTCTTTCTATTTCTGGATCAAAAGGTTGGATTTCTGGTCGTAACGATCTACGGCCAAGCATACACCTTACAATTATACTGTAGAGCACACACAGAAATTTTTTTTTTTTTATAATATATATTTTTATAATAAAGTGAGAAAAGAATGAAGAAAATCTAAAGAGAAGAACCTAAGAATTTAAATCTATGAAAAGGAGAAATTAATTAATGTTTAGATGTTAATTGCAATCAACTTAAACAATCATAGACTCTCTATCCTAAGGTTAACTTAGATCTAGACAGCTCCTAACTTTCAAGACCGCTTTTGAGCACTCCAAGCTCAAGACTGACTAACTGACTCGGTCAGGTAAGCGTAAATGTGGGAGGTTCCCTGCTCGTTGCTTTCCTTAGACACCAACTAAGTTGGCCAGGTCAGTCAACGGAACCAATTGAAAACCACTTTCTTTAACCACTTGCCTTAGACACCGAGCAATTAACCAATCCGCACTCGGTTCAACTCTAGAGCTTTCTTATCCTATTGAGCTCGAAATTCCTAGGGCTGACGTCTAGTTGATTTTAAATTAAGTCTAGGTTATGCAAATGCAAGGGAGTGATTTGTGGGCCAAGGAAGGGTGATCAAATCCTCACCTTATCTGGTTAATGGGTTATTGCCCTTAAGATTAATTATGGAGATGCAATGCAAGGAAACAAGGTGTCCAATCAGGTTAGAAATTTTTATATTTGAGGTTACGCTATTTTAGTTAAGTGTTATGAAATGTCAGTGGCTTCTTTTTTTTTTTTAGTTTATATTTTATCTTTTTATATATATTATTATATTTTTTAATTTTTTTTTTAGTTTTGCAAGAAAATAAATTTAAGTGATTAAGTCTAAAAAAGTAATAAATCACTATGCTATAAAAAGTAGCAAATTATTCTAAGCAGAAAAATTTCTAAGATTAAAAAGTAGTAAATTATTTATGCAAGGTAATTATGTAATTATGCAAATAAGATTATCTAGCTAGAAAGTACTAAAAAAAAATTAGAGCAGAAATAGAAACTGAAAAGCATTTTTTTTTTTTTAAAAAAAAATTTAATTTTTTTAATTCAATCGTACCAAGATCCCCGGCAACGGTGCCAAAATTTGATGCGTAGTCGTTGATAGCACCAAAAATAACTCTACTCACTACGTAGGTAGGATGAGTCGAGATCGTATCCTCAGGACCTTGGGCTAAGTTGAGATTGTAAGGTAAAAGAAAGAAGCGTTGTTTTTGATTTAGAAAATAAATTATCTTAAAATTGAGGTAATTAAAAAATAAAGAGCTCGGAGTTTTGAATTAATTTGTACTAGCAGAGTTGTATCTCTTTTTTAACTAAATAGATGTGATTAATCTTAGGAAAAATACCTGTCTTTCCTCGGCACGCTCCGTACCCGTAGATCACGGCGTCTCTCCGAAAAGTACTAGGTAAACAACTCTTCTTTCTCGGCACGCCCCGTATCCGTAGATCACGGCGCGTCTCCGGAAAGTAAAAGTTGTTCCTAATATTAATCTAACAAGAAAGCATAAATAAAAGCATATGAAAGGGAGCAAATAAAGAACTCATGACAATTTAAATAAAAAGCATAATCTTTATTGCATATAAAGAAATACAGGAAAGTTTAGAACAATAAACCATCTCTGTGTCGTTACAAAATTTCTTCTCCACTCCCGAGACTGCTAGCCTAGCTGCTCATGAAGTAGTCCCTTTCTATTCCTCTATGCAAGGCTCTAGAAAATTTCTGGGCTCCCCCTCTAATGGGAGTACAAAAGCCTTTTTATAGATATTAGAGGGGAGGAGTTTTACATGGTTTTCGATGTGGGACTAAAAAAAAATACAAATTTTTTCACTTAAGATATTTCCAAATAAAAATTTTTTCCTTTAATTTGCTCGCCACTGTGTCTGCGGTGCGCGCCTGCCTGCGTCCGTCCGTCCGCATCCACGCTCCCCACGCCCACGAGCTCATGCCGCATCCTTCCTCACACGTTCCGCTCCTACCCGCGTCCGCCCGCATCCATATTCGTCCTGCCCGCGTCCACGCGTTCATGCACGCCCACGTTCACGTGCGCGTCCCACGTCCTTTCTTCTTTGAATTCACAAATTTCTTCTTTTGAATTCACGTAACGCGCGCCAGATCTTTTGTTTTGAATTCATGCGCCCAGAGCATTATTCACGTGAAATTTTTTTTGTATATTCCAAAAAGAAACAAAAGTTCTTCATAATGACATCTATATCTTTTTGGATTCCTTGCATAGTATCTTCATTTTCTATAATATCAGATGCGTCTTTTTTTATTTTAATTTTATTTTAAGTCTAATTTTCTTCAAACTTGAGTCTTTTTGATCTATGAATCGGACTCTTTGTATCGACGATCACCTTTCCTGTAAAACATAAAAAAACATCAAATTCTTAATAAATAAGATAAATTAAATATAATTTTTTAATTTAAAATACTTAAATTAAGTGTTTATCATGAACCACGCCTGTAGACCGCATGACTATTTTCGTGGACGTGCCCTGATTTCATGGACCGACCGACCAGTCTACCATGCACTGGAGGTAATATTTTTTATTTTACGATATTTTGGCTTAATTTTTGCTCTGATTTTTATTTGAAAAATTTAAAAAAAATATGCATTAAATTTTTTAAAAAAATTTTATCATTTTGATGTTTAAATTACTTAATTAAATGAACATCTATTTTTTATAAATATCTCTAATTTTATATTTTTTTAAAATTATTTATTTTTATAAGAAAATCTAATTTATTAATGAAATTAGATTTTTAAGAAGATGTTAGCACCATAAATTATCAAAAATACCTATAATAAATATAAAAATATATCACTTATCAAAAATCTTTGAGCACGGCACATGCTGACATGTATATTTCTTCCTTGGGCATGTGAAGAGTGGTGGCTTCAAAGGTGACATGGACAAATCCAAGTATGGCCCTATGGATCCAAAGCTAAATGCATTAAAACTTATTGACTGAAAATAAATAACTGAAGTGAAATCAATCTAATAGGGCTTCTTCCATCCAAATCGAATCTAAATCATATCGTTGACTTCTGATGGCTCTGGTGTTGCACCAATTCTCCCGAGGTGGGGAGAACTCGATCCTATCGAGTATGGGTCGATTCTGCTCTGGTGATGCTCTAGTAGATCTGGATCAATACGTTGCAGGTCTTCTCAAGTGATTCAGATATCTTCAGACTCTGATCGACCTCGTCATTTGATCAAATACCGCTGATAGCCTGACTTCGGGTGGAGAGGATCTACTCGTTCAAAATTCTCGCAATCTGATCGTGTTTTGCTGACATTTTGGCTGGTGGATACTCAGGGACAGATTCGCTCTCAAAGGTTAGTTCAGGCTCAAATAACTCATAGGTATTCGAGTTGGTTCTTTATAGGCGATAAGATCTGTAATGTTTAAAGTAGAGCTAATCCCAAAATCAGAAGGTAAGTCCACAACATACGCATTTGATTCGATTTTCTTTATGATCTTAAATGGACCTACTCCTCAAGCATATAACTTCTTCACAGCTCCAGATGGGAACCGTTCAGGCCTCAATCGAACCATCACATAGTCTCCCTCCGCAAACTCTTGAGCACGTCGATGAGAATCTGCATTCTGCTTATAAACTTTATTGCTAATGCTAATTTTTTTGCTGATCTCTTTATGCATACTCTTGACATGCTGTGCAAATGACTCTGCAGATTTGAAAATCCTAGCATGCATGGATAGTGGGATGAGGTCTATTGATTTTTTAGCTTGATATCCATGAACTACTTCAAAAGGACTCATGCCAATGGATCTATTAACAGAGTATTATATGCAAATTCGGCTCGGGGCAGCAAAAGTTCCCAATTACCCATATGTTCTTCAATCAAGCAACGTAATAGATTTTCAAGACTCCTATTGACCACTTCGGTCTGATCATCCGTTTACGGATGATAGCAGAAGAAAATTTTAGTTTTGTACCTAGAAGGTGCCATAGGATTTTTCAAAAGTAGCTCATGAATCTAACATCCCTATCAGAAATAATGGTTTTAGGCAATCTATGTAGCCTAACAATCTCATCAAAGTATATCCTTGCAACTTTCAATGCATCAGACGTTTGGCAACAGGACAAGAAATGGATCATTTTTAAAATCTATCTACAACCACTAGAATAGAATCATGCTTCCTAGTTATCCTAAGTAATCCTAAAATAAAATCCATACTAACATCTTGCCAAGGACAGTCTGGTATAGGTAAGGATGTATATAGACCGATATTTTATTTTTCCTGTTTGGCCACAGCACACGTTCTACATTGGGCAACAATTCAGGCGATGTCTCTTTTTAAGCTTGGCCAAAAAAATTGAGCTTCTATCAACTCTATGATTTTATTCCTACCAAAATATCTAGCTAATCCTCCAGCATGTAGTTTCCAAACTAGAAAATCTCTTAAAGATGTACAGGGGATACACAACCTAGTTTCTCTAAATAGGTAACCATCCTGCAGGGTGTACTCACTACATTCTCTAGATGGCCCTTTACGTAAAGCGATAAGTATGTCATTAAAATCTGGACACTCCTCGTAATTTTATTTAACCTTATCAAAATAACAACTTCTATACTAACGGTGGACAATAAAGTATGACAATGACTCAGGACATCAGCAGTACGATTCTCTATACCCGTATGGTGTTTCAAAATAAAAGTATAGGCTTACAAAAACTCGACCCACCTCCCATGTCTATGATTCAATTTTTTTTGAGAATTCAGGAATCGAAGGGCCTCATGGTCAGAGTACAAAATAAATTCTTATGGTAGTAAGTAATGTCTCTAATATCTTAAAGCTTGGATTACCGTATAAAACTCCTTATCATAGGTAGAATATTTGAGTTTAGAATTGTTAAGTTTTTCGCTAAAGTATGCTATCGGATGACCTTCTTAACTAAGGACACCACCAATCCCAACTCCTGATGCATCACATGCTACTTCAAAAACCTTGAAAAAATTAGATAGACGTAAGACTGGGGCATGGGTCATCTTATCTTAATGTCTAAAAAGGCTCTATTGGGTGCCCTAGTCCATTCAAAATCTTTCTTTCTAATACAGTCAGTGATGGGAGTGATTATGGTGCTAAACCCTTTTATGAACTTATGATAAAAGGTTGTTAATCCATGAAAACTCCGTACGTCATGCACACTCTTGGGTACCGGCCACTCAACTATTACTCTAATTTTTTCAGAGTCAGCAGACACACCATCAGAGGTAACAACAAAACCTAAGAAGATGATACGGTCTGTCATGAAAGCGCACTTCTTAGGATTAGCATACAAGTTTTTGTTCTAAAAACTTGACACACTCTTCGGAGATGGTCTAGATGGTCTTCCCTAGTTCGACTATAGATCAAAATGTCATCAAAGTATACGACTACAAATACTCCTATAAATGATCGTAGTACTTGGGTCATCAACCTCATGAAAGTACTAGGGGCATTAGATAATCCAAATGGCATCACCATCCACTCATATAAACCATCTTTTATCTTAAAAGCAGTTTTTCACTCATCTTCCGGTCTAATCCTTACTTGATGGTAGCCACTCTTAAGATCAATCTTAGAAAAAATAGTGGCTCTGACCATCATATCTAGCATGTCATCTAACCTAGGGATGAAAAGCGGTACTTAATGGTGATCTTGTTAATGGCATGACTATTTATACACATCCTCTATGTACCATCTTTTTTTGGAGTCAGTAGTGCAGAAACTATGTAAGGACTCAAACTCTCCCTCACGAATCTCTTTTTTATCAGCTCTCCAACTTATCTTTGTAGCTCGACATACTCATTAGAGTTCAACCTATAGTGGGGCAGGTTGGGTAGGGTAGATCCAGAAACTAAATCAATGGCATGTTGAATGTTTCTCATAGGTGGTAAGTAATCTGGAAGATCCTCAGGAAAGACATCATAAAACTCACTAAGAAGGCTAGCTACTTTTTAGGATAATCCGTCTTAGAGTCCTCACGAACTTCTCTGACAGCAAGCATCCAAACTGGTGATCCTTCACTCATTGTCGTCTCTAATTCTTTAGCACCTATCAGATGGAGACTTTTCTTCTTGAGATTTTCTTTTGGTCCATCACCTATCTTTCTATTGGTAGCCTTAGGTGGGGAAGGATTAATCGTGATCTTTTTACCCTGATGAGTAAAGCTACAGGAGTTGGTTCGGCCATAAATCGTAACATCATTGTCGAATAGCCAAGACCGACCTAATATGATACTTCCGACTTTCATGGGTAAGACATCACACCACACATGATCTGGTAGGAATAAAGCTGGATGGGCACACGGTATCTAAATTTGATGGGAATAGAAGAGGAATCTATCCAAGACACATGGTATGGGTTGGGATGATTTACAGGAGTTAATCCTAATCGCTTAACCGTATCGGTGGAGATGGTGTTGATATAGCTACCGCTATCAATGATCACCTTACAAATTTTATCATCAAATTTTATGAAGGTATAGAAAATAGAGATCCTACACCAGTCTTCACTTTCCTTAGTTTGTGCTAGGACATACCTAATGACTCCAAGCCTAAGGCCTGACTCGAGTGCAACATAATCTAGGATGTTCTCAGTACTCTCAAACTACTCGACTAAATCTAGATCAGCTTCATAAACTTTCTCCTCAATATTTTTTATAATTTTTTCTCCTAATTCTTCTACGAATAATGATCAATTGAGGCATTGTACAGCAAAGTGACCATAACCATGGCACCTGAAGCAATGGGATCGAGAACTACTTCCTTTTGATAACTCTCCTATAGCTCCTTTTCTTTTATCTTTTTTCTCCCAATAGGATTTATAAGTGGAGGTCCGTTACTAGAAGCTTGATTAATATTGGGTCTCGATCCAGAAGGGATTGCTCGGCTAGGTTCAGAATATCGAAGAATCGAATATCTAAAAATCTCTCAAAGTCTAAGGCAAATTGATAAACTTATTCTAACGTGGTTACCTTCACAAAAAGAGCTCACGCTGGATATCCTCTCGTAATCCAGCTCTAAATCTAGATAAAGTAATAACCCTATCTTCGACTACTCCATATCTCATGAGGTACTCATCAAATCTCATGATATATTCGGTGACTGATCTATTTTCTTGAGTAAGCCTCTGTCATTGATCTAAAAGTCTTTGTTGGTAGGAGGTGGAGAGGTACTTCTCTCTGAGTTTCTCTTTCATCTCATCTCAGATTTCTATCGAGTCTTGTCTTCTCTAATTGAGAAGATGCTCAATACTTTTTCAATAAAGTCTGACTTGCCTAACCAATTTCATCCTAACAAACCTAATTCTCCTTGCTTCAGATATTTCGTACCATCCAAAATAGTGATCCATGCCTGATTTTCAATCTAGGTACTCTATTGGATCTAGATAACTATCAAAATTTGGAGCTTTGACCTTCACATTCCTAAGGATATGCTCATCTTGGTCGAACTGGTTATGGTGCGGGCGTGCCCCTATAGGCCAATCAAGTTCTAAATTCCTACCTCTCTATCCTATAGGCAGTCGGGAGACTCAGAATCAGGTTGTTTCTGCCTAGCTTTTCTAATACTACTATTCTCTCATCCGTGGCTTTCATAAAATTTTTCATGTCATCAAACTTTTCAGTCAGAGTATTAATGATGGCTGCTATATTGGATCCATATTGGTATTGGGTGGGGAAGTAGGATGTTGGTACTAGGTACCTGATCGAGTGGTCATGCAACTCTAGGATGCAGGAATAAGGTGCAATAAAAAAATTAAACTGCTTGAAAGTAAAGTATGAAATTTAAAGTGCAAAAATTTAACTTGCAAAAATTTAAATTACTGAATTTAAACTAAAGTCCTATCAATTGGCTCTGATACCAAATTGATGTAGGACAATGCTAAAGAAAAAAATCAATCCTAATGATCAAGCTCCATTTTGCTCATCAACAACAAATCACGTTCGACCAGGGCTCATTATTCTCATGACAGATAGTATAGTTACCTATACTCTGCTCAGGAGACGTGATTGATTGATACGAGACTAAAGCGAGATCAATCTAAATGATGCAGACAAATACCATTCTAGAGATCAGTAAACAACTAGCAATAGAAAAATTCATAAACAGATAGCAAAAATTAAATATGCTCACGAGTAAATATAAAAAAAAAATATGAATGGAATGAGAGAGATTAAATATTAAACCCATGAGAAAAATCCAAGAAGTTGATAATGAAGCGAAAATTCAGTGCAGGGGCAAAATAGTAATTTTAAAACTTTTTCAAAATTACTATTTTACAGTGAAATTATTAATTAATCTCATTAATTAATACTAATTAACCCTACACTATGATCTAAATATGATACAACAGCATGCATTTAAATTTGAAATTCAAATTTGAAATAGTAAACTTTTTACTGTACTATGTTCAGAACACATCACCTTTTACGGTAGTCGATCACCGCAATATGATCACCGTCGGGGGGTTCTGATCATCACGTCAAGCCACACTAGCATCTGGCCTCTGCGGATCATCCACACGAAGCTCCCGTCTGATCGACTCCTCACGAATGCTAGTTCGTGATTTCACCTTTTGATGGCTGATGTTGATCGAACTCCTTCGATCGATGTGTGCCAACTCCTCGGATGCTCTGGATCATTTACACGATTGGTTGAGAGGCTGATGGATCTCTTTCTAAAATTTGGTGGACTCACAACACTCGTGGCACACCAATCTCACTTCTCGAACCCTAGGTAGAAACCCTAGGGTACACACCAAAAACCCTGCACTCAATTTTTTTCTTTTTTTCTTTTTCTCTCGAAAGGTATTGAACCTTCACTTCATGCACAAGGATTCCTCACACCCCACTTTCTTTTTCAAAATTTTTCTACGCACGCCCCAGCTCCCTATCTCTTTTAAAACAGTTCAAAACGTGTCTTATCCGCGTAAGAGGATAAAGACAAGTGGTTACACATTTGAATTCAAATAAATTTGAATTCAAACTAAAACCAACTCATCCCTATCCACTTGGGTGTGAGAAGAGAAGGTGTGAGTCTGCTTTGTGCGTGGAAAGATTTTACGAGAAACTCTTTCTCATGTGAGATGTGGGCGTTAAAGTGGATAATGTCATGTATGCGCAAGAGATAAGTTATCCATTCAAATTCAAACACGCTTTGAATTTGAATGGCTAACTAATCATATTTATCCAAATATTGGCACACAAGAGTGGGCGTGAGAAGGGCTTTGCATGAGAAAAAATTCATGAGAAGTTTCTTCTCGTGAATTCAAATGGGCGCAGAGATTTAAGGTGGTGCAGGATTCAAATTTAAATGGTGGTTTGATCTTAATTGAACCAACCTAATCAAAATAGTTAAGCACAATTATACTAAATTAAACCCAACTTAATTAGGCTTAATTAGAGTCAATAAAATCTTAATCAAATCAAAAATTGACTAAGTCCAACCCCTGATCAAATCAGGGACCAAACCATCTCGACGATTAGGTCAACTCTTAACCTAATCGGGTCAAACCCAACTGAATCCAATTCAATTGGACTTGATCCAAAAATAATTACTCAATCAAATTAAGTTAATTAGTGATCAAATCACTAATAAAACCTCTCATAATTATTGAGTCCAAATCCGATGGGCAATCGGATATCAAAGTCCATCAATATGAAACCTTGATCGAAGAGTTCAAATTTCAAATTCAAAATTTGAAATTCAAAATTTTGACCCCGGTACCAAAATGTGTGGAACTCATGATCAGAGAATCTTAATTCTTAATCATAGAGTCCCAAACAATAAGACTCATAATCAGCCATCAGATCAGAAAGGAACATCTAATGTGTGTGACCCCGCAGGTTCGAACCTAAGCCGGTAGCACAGGAACCAATTCCTGTACTAATCGAAGTGACCATCTAGCAATGGTACCCGACGTCCGGATAAGTCGAATAGTTACAATCGCAACACTCAGAACCTACGTGAATATGGTTACTGTATAATTCATCCCTTTTGACCCCTGTGTTTAGGACGACTCAGGATTAAACTGTCAACCCTGATGAGATCATCCGAATCATGCTCAATTCAATTAGTCTGTGACTCCTCACTAGGACTACCCTGGCCAAGGTTTTGCTAAATTGAAACACGACTGTACACAGCTCCTAAACTGGAGTGGTCAATCCCATCTTGACACACGCACCGACAAGTCAAGTACTTGACTACACCCAGCAGCCTTCCATCACTGAATTAGAAATTCAGATAGTCCAGTGCCTAAGTGCAGTGAGTTGCTTGCAAGTCACCGTGGCGGTCTCAGGTCGGAGGGAATTTATACCCATATCCCATCGGAGCAAATCTTGACAGCAAAAATAGCTCGGAGTCGGTCACGTTCAGTGCAGATGTACCATTATATCTCACCTGTATGCCATACCAGTGTCTCCACACTCCTTGGTTATGAGGACAACCAACCCATATGGCACACAACGACCTATGCTCGATAAACGTTGTCGTCCTTGGTAACAACGTATCATTTGGTCGCGAACAGGTTTAAGGACTAAGCGACAAATCCTCTTTTGTCGAGTCTAAATAGTCCTAAGGACTTCACCACAACACAGGAGTTCATTAGAAGATGAAATATTTGTGATAAAAAAATATCAAAATAATTTTATTTATTTATAATTCATGTACTAATACAAAAAGAGCACAACCATCAACAGGCTGACGATTGGCTTTGGGACACTATTCCCAGCAATCTCTCACTTGGCCTAAAGCCAATCGGTGCAGTATCTAATACCCATCTTCGACTTGTAGTCGTTGAACTCCTTCACCGCAATGGCTTTAGTGAATGGGTCGGCCAGGTTCTCCTTCCCATCGATCTTCTGAAGGTCGACGTCACCTCGATCCACGATCTCCCGGATGAGATGGTAGCAGCGCAGAATATGCTTCGTCCGCTGGTGTGCCTTCGGTTCCTTCGCCTGAGCAATGGCTCCAGAGCTGTCACAGTAGAGCAAAACTGGACCAACAAGGGAGGGTGCTACTCCGAGCTCGTGATGAATTTCTTCAGCCACACCGCTTCTTTGGCAGCATCTGATGCAGCAATATACTCCGTCTCGCATATTGAATCAGCCACAGTGTGCTGCTTGGAACTCTTCCAGCAGACAGCCCCACCATTAAGGGTAAAAATAAATTCTGACACACTCTTGCTGTCATCGCGATCAGACTGGAAACTAGAGTCTGAAAACCTATAAGTCTCAAGTCCGATTCACCATATACAAGCCACTGGTCCTTAGTATTTCTTAAATACTTCAGGATGGTTTTAACAACCTTCCAGTGATTCTCTCCTGGATCAGATTGGTATCTACTCACTACCCCTAGTGAGTATGCCACATCTGGTCGTGTACATGTCATGGCGTACATGATAGATCCCACTGCCGAAGCATATGGAATCCTACCCATACGCTCTCTCTCTCTTGAGGTGTTGTCGAATAATCCTTTTTCGAGAGAAAAATTTCATGGTCTATCGGTAGATAGCCTTTCTTGAAATTCTCCATGCTAAACCTTTTCAGCATAGTATCAATGTACGTGGACTGGGATAAGCCAAGCAACCTTTTGGATCTATCCCTATAGATCCTCATCCTAGGATGTAGGAAGCTTCTCCCAGATCCTTCATGGAGAACTGTGACGATAGCCAAATCTTTATTCCCTGTAATGCAGGGACATCATTCCGATTAAGAGAATGTCATCCACATACAATACAAGAAATACTACTACTGGACCATTAGTCCACTTATAAATGCAGGGCTCTTCTCCATTCTTAACGAAGCCATACTTTTGATTGTCCTATCAAAACGTATGTTCCAACTCCGAGATGCCTGCTTAAGTCCATAAATGGATCTTTGTAGCTTGCACACCTTAGACTCATCTGTGGATGTGAACCCTTCAGGTTATATCATATACACCTCTTCGTCCAGCTCTCCGTTTAGGAAAGCTGTCTTCATATCCATCTGCCAGATTTCATAGTCTAGATGGGCAGCTATCGTAAGCATAATCCGAATAGATTTGAGCATTGCCACAGGAGAAAACGTCTCGTCATAGTCTATACCATAAGTTGACGATATCCTTGGCAACCAGACGGGCTTTATAGGTCTCCACCTTTCCGTCTACGTCCCTCTTCCTCTTGAAGACCCACTTACACCCTATGGGTTTTACTCCTTCGGTAAGTCAACCAATGTCCACACATCGTTGACCTTCATGGACATCATTTCGGATTTCATGGCCTCTAGCCATTTCTCAGAGTCAGATCTCTGCATTGCATCCATGTAGGTGATCGGATCCTCATCGTTTTCATCAAGTTCGATAGGATCGCCATTCCGGACCACGAAACCATAGTATCTGTCCGGTTGATGTGATATTCTACCAGACCGCCTTAAGGGTGCATAATCAATGGGCTCCGATCTGATCTAATCAAATTCGGTTCAGGTTCAGTAACATGTGTCGTTTTTCCACCTGTCGAACTTCGTCAAGTTCGACTTAGAGGAAACAGTTCCTTCACTAAGGAACTCCTTTTCTAAAAAGATTGTCTTAAGGCTGACAAACACCTTTTGCTCATCAGCAAGGTAGAAATAATACCCTTTGATCTCTTTTGGGTACCCTATAAAATTACACTTGTCAGACCTAGGTCCAAGCTTGTCTGTAATTAAACGTTTAACATAAGCCGGACACCCCCAAACCCTAAGGTGCGAGAGTACTGGCTTACGTCCTATCCATATCTCATATGGCGTTTTGGCTACAGACTTACTCGAAACTCTATTTAGAAAGTAACAAGCCGATTCGAGGCATATCCCCAGAGGAAGATCAGCAGACCAGCAAACCCCATCATGGATCGAACCATGTCCAATAAGTCCGATTCCTCCTTTCAGACACACCATTATGCTGTGGTGTTCTAGGAGGAGTCCACTGAGAGAGAATCTCATTCTCCCTAGATACGTCAGAAACTCATTAGAAAGGTATTCACCTCCTCGATCAGATCGAAAATTTTAATACACTTCCAGTTTATTTTTCTACCTCATTTCGGAATAGTTTGAACATTTCAAACGACTCCGACTTATGCTTCATTAAGTAGACATACCCATACCTCGATAGGTCGTCTGTGAAGGTTATGAAGTAGAAATATCTACCTCTTGCACTTGAGCTCATAGGTCCACATACATCAGAATGTACCAGACCCAAGAGTTCACTGGCTCGCTCACCTTTTCTAGTAAAAGTGACTTGGTCATCTTTTCAAGAAGAAAGACTCACAGGTTGGAAGTGATTCACAATCACCAAGTTCAAGAATTCCTTCTTGAGCCAACCTATTTATCCTATTCTTATTGATATGACCTAGCCTACAGTGCCAAAGGTAGACTTCTGACACATTATCTATTCTAGGCGTTTACCGAAGTTTTGAACCACATTAACAGACTGTGATAGTAAGTAAATTATATTATTTAATTATCCAACAAACATTGTAACACCATTCAAAATGATATTGTAAATATTTTTTTTTTAAAAAATCATAACCGTACATGGCCAAAAGGCCTACAAAATAATATTTAATAAAAAGCTTGGACAATAGTGACATTCACTCAGAATTACATTACGAGAATTGATTACAAGACTCATGATTCCTAAAGCTAGAACTGGAACTTTGCTTCCATCTCCAACGTTCATGAACCTCTCGCCTTCATCAAATCTCCTACTGACCTGCAGACCCTGCATCGAATTACAAATATGATAAGGACTTCCAGTATCCAATACCCAGGCAGTAGTATCACAAATGGAAAAGTTGCAAGGAGTTATCATATAATTACCTTGCTTCTTCTTCGGCCTGTTTGGGTCCAGGGAGGCTATGTATTGAAGACAGTTTCTCTTCCAATGCCCCTGCTTCTTGCAAAAGAAGTACTCCGCCTGGCTCTGGTCGGGCTTGCGCTTCTTGATCTGACCCTGTGCAACCATCCCAACATGAGGCTGCACCTTCTTGTTCTTCTTCTTCTTGTTCTTCTTCCCTTCCCAAAGGGTCGACGACGAGAAGAAGACCCTCCCACTACATTCACCGACTCCTTATGGAGCTGGTGATCCTTCTCAAAGTTCTGCAGCAACCCCAACAATCGTGGTAGTTTACTGCAGGCTTTGTCATTCGAAAATGAATAAGGAATGGGAGGAAGGACTTGGGCAAGGAATTAAGGATCGCATCCTTACCGAGCTGCTCATGCAGAGGAAAACCCAATTTGCTCAGGCGCTCAATCATCTCGATCATGTACAGTACATGATCAGTGACTGAGGCTCCATCCCTCATCCGAGCATTGAAAATGGCACAACTAGTTTTGTGCCTTTCAACATCGTCAGGCGTGCCAAAGGAGTCGTTCAACATTTGAAGCATCTCCTGTGGTTGAGCATTCTCAAACCTGTGGCTGAACTCGTCATTCATTGCTGTCAGCATAATACATCGGACGGTAGTGCGGTCATTGAGCCACTTCTGGTAAGTGTCTCTGATCGCCTTACTAGCGTTCGAGCTGGCTCCTCAGGTGTTGGATCCGTTACTACATAAAGGATCCGCTCATGCTCAAGGACGATTTTTAATTTTCGATACCAGCTATCGAAATTAGATCCCATGAGCTTGTCATTATCTAATAATGACCGGAGCAACAGAATAGTGGCCATAGCCGTATAAAGAAAAATCAGACCTCTATTAGTACATAAATTAATACTAAAGACTTGGACTTTAGTCTAAAGTTTTTTTCAATATTTTTACGAACTGGTAGCCTCAACCTCCAATTCGAGAAATTACTTTAATTCCTTAATGGGTGCTGGAATCCACACAGACTACACACGAGCCCAACTTTGGTTGGTCAACCCATGTGCATCTATGGGTAGGTTCTTTACCAGTTGTTTCTCTAAACAACTTCTAGTAATTGATTTTGCCCCAGAACCTAATCAGTAGGCTTTGGCCTCCACTGAAAAGATCTGGTTAGGTCCAACCATTAACATGACTTAATTTGGTGAATCAGACCAATAAATGATCAGACCCGACTTTGGCCGGCCAACCTAACCACCATCAGAAAGATTCAACCAAATTATCATATTATGAATGATAATTTCATTAGCCAATGAGCACCAGGCCTTTGGGCCTCCAATGATCATTGAACTAATGGACTCATTATCACTCACTTAATGGGAGGCATTGACTTAGTTATCATTATAACTTAATCATTTTAGGGATCTAATAATTTTTGAGAATTTTATTAAAGGATAGTAGAGAAGAAATCATCTAGCCAATTTCAATCCTCCCACTGACTTCACCAAGTCAGATTAAAAAAAAAGATTTAATTAAAGCTGGCATTAGGAGCACCTAAATCAATTACACTGATTTACCTAATGACATGGGTGAGCTCTAATCACCAAGTAATCTAATCAAAATCTAACTTACCAGATTGGCCAGGTAAGTGAGATCAGTGGTGGAGATTTGCCATTAACTCGTCAATGATCGAATCAATGCGAGTAGCTCCCGCTTAAAAACCACTGGTCAAAACTGTTGAACTTACCTTAGACACCAACCGGTTCATTAGTTTTAATTTTGATCAACTTAGTAAATAGGGCTCCACCGCATAGCCATGAATTAAGTCCATCTTGATCTAGTTAAAGATATGGACCCATTCAACTACAACTATTGAAGTTGAGTTTAGAGTATCCTTGACCTAATCTAATTCAACTTTTGATTAGATTTGACCAATTACTCCATTTAGTCCATTTTTTAAGCTAACCTTAGGTCTAACCCAATTATGGACCTAATTCATCTAACCCATTGACCCACAAGTTTATGCAATTATCTTAGGTCTTAATTCACAATTCTAGACCTACTAGACAACACTTAATTATTTTAATTAAATACTTGGGCTGATAGGTCAGGGTTTGGCATTTTGAAAATAATTTTTAAATTTTGAAAGATTTTATTTTTCGTTCACCAAATGTGTTGACTCATTTCACAAACGGATCAGCACAATTCATAAACAGCAATCCTATTGCTCATTTCATAACAGAAAATAACTCAAAATAAATCATAAATTTTCTTTTAGATCTAATCTAACACATTCATGATAAATTTTATAATTAAGTCCTTTCACTGCTTCATCGGCAAGAGATATAATTGCATCGGCACCCCTACTGCCATAGGAGACCCCATCGAATGGGAAGAGAGGGCCTTTAAACCCTACATTTCTCCTATGATCGGACGGCCATGGCAACCAACCCAATTAGATTACTTGCTACTTGGATCAAGTATATCTAAATATACCAATTTTAAAATTTAAATTTTGAATTTCAAATTTTAAATTTTAAATTTCAAATTTCAAATTTTAAATTTGATATTTCAACCAAATTTTAAATTTTGAATTTTCAATCTTTGAATTTTAAATTTTGAATTTCAAATTTCAAATTTCAAATTTCAAATTTGAGATTTCAACCAAATTTTGAATTTGAATTTTCAATCTTTGAATTTTAAATTTTGAATTTTAAATTTCAAATTTCAAATTTAAAATTTCAAATAAATTTCAAATTTAAAATTTCAAACAAATTTCAAATTTGAAATTTCAAATTTCAAATTTCAAAATTCACATTTTAAATTCAAATTTTAAATTTCAAATTTGAACTTATAGATTACACCTTAATCTATGCATGTATATGTATATCATATTCTAGAACCATGCTCTGATACCATTTGAAGTGAAAATTCAGTGCAGGGGCAAAATGATAATTTTAAATTTTTTCAAAATTACTATTTTACAATAGAATTATTAATTAATCTCATTAATTAATACTAATTAATCTTCCACTAGGATCTAAATATGATACAACAGCATGCATTTAAATTTGAAATTCAAATTTGAAACAGTAAACTTTTTACTGTACTGTGTTCAGAACACATCATCTTTTGCGGGGAGTCGATCACCGCAATCTGATCACCATCGGAGGGTTCTGATCATCACATCATAGCCACACTAGCATCTGGCCTCTGCGGATCGTCCACACGAAGCTTCCATCTGATCGGCTCCTCACGAATGCTAGTTCGTGATTTCATCCTTTTGATGGCTGATGTTGATCGAACTCCTTCGATCGATGTGTGCCGACTCTTCGGATGCTCTGGATCATCTGCACGATTGGTTGAGAGGCTGATGGATCTCTTCCTAAAATTTGATAGACTCACGACACTCGTGGCACACCAATCTCACTTTTCGAACCCTAGGTAGAAACCCTAGGGTACACACCAAAAACCCTGCGCTCAATTTTTTTTCTTTTCTTTCTTTTTCTCTCGGAAGGTTTTGGACCTTCACCTCATGCACAAGGCTTCCTCACATCCCACTTTCTTTCTCAAAATTTTTCTACGCACGCCCCAGCTCCCTATCTCTTTTAAAACAGTTCAAAACATGTCTTATCCGCGTGAGAGGATAAAGACAAGTGGTTACACATTTGAATTCAAATCAAATTTGAATTCAAACTAAAACCAACTCATCCCTATCCACTTGGGCATGAGAAGAGAAGGTGCGAGTCTGCTTTGTGCGTGGAAAGGTTTCACGAGAAACTCTTTCTCGTGTGAGATGTGGGGCGCTAAAGTGAATAATGTTATGTATGCGCAAGAGATAAGTTATCCATTCAAATTCAAACACGCATTTGAATGGCTAACTAATCATCTTTATCCAAATATTGGCGCACAAGAGTGGGCGTGAGAAGGGCTTTGCGTGAGAAAAAATTTACGAGAAGTTTCTTCTCGTGAATTCAAATGGACGCAGAGATTTAAGGTGGTGCAGGGATTCAAATTCAAATAGTGGTTTGATCTTAATTGAACCAACCTAATCAAAATAGGTTAAGCACAGTTAGACTAAATTAAATCCAACTTAATTAGGCTTAATTAGGCTCAATAAAATTTTAATCAAATCAGAAATTGACTAAGTCCAACCTCTGATCAAATCAGGGACCAAACCATCTCGACGATTAAGTCAACTCTTAACCTAATCGGGTCAAACCCAACTGAATCCAATTCAATTGGACTTGATCCAAAAATAATTACTCAATCAAATTGAGTTAATTAGTGATCAAATCACTAATAAAATCTCTCATAATTATTGAGTCCAAATTCGATGGGCAATCGGGTATCAAAGTCCATCAATATGAAACCTTGATCGAAGAGTTCAAATTTTAAATTCAAAATTTGAAATTCAAAATTTTGACCCCGATACCCAAAATATGTGGAACTCATGATCAGAAAATTCTAATTCTCAATCATAGAGTCCCAAACACATAAGACTCATAATCAGCCATCAGATCAGAAAGGAACCTCTAATGTGTGTGACCCCGCAGGTTCGAACCTAAGCCGGTAGCACAGGAATCAATTCCTGTACTAATCGAAGTGACATCTAGCAATGGTACCCGACGTCCGGATAAGTCGAATAGTTGCAATCGCAACACTCAGAACCTACGTGAATATGGTTATTGTATAATTCATCCCTTTTGACCCCTGTGTTTAGGACGACTCAGGGTTAAACTGTCAACCCTGATGAGATCATCCGAATCGTGCTCAATTCAATTAGTCCTGTGACTCCTCACTAGGACTACCCTGGTCAAGATTTTGTTAAATTGAAATACGACTATACACAGCTCCTAAACTGGAGTGGTCAATCCCATCTTGACACACACATCGATAAGTCAAGTACTTGACTACACCCAGTAGCCTTCCGTCACTGAATTAGAAATTCAGATAGTCCAGTGCCTAAGTGCAGTGAGTTGCTTGCAAGTCACCGTAGCGGTCTCAGGTCGGAGGGACATTTATATCCATATCCCATCGGAGCAAATCTTGACAGCAGAAATAGCTCCGGAGTCGGTCACGTTCAGTGCAGATGTACCATTACATCTCACCTGTATGCCATACCAGTGTCTCCACACTCCTTGGTTATAAGGACAACCAACCCATATGGCACACAACGACCTATGCTCGATAAACGTTGTCATCCTTGGTAACAACGTATCATTTGGTCACGAACAGGTTTAAGGACTAAGCGACAAATCCTCCTTTGTCGAGTCTAAATAGTCCTAAGGACTTCACCACAACACAGGAGTTCATTAGAAGATAATACATTTGTGATGAAAAAATATCAAAATAATTTTTATTTATTTATAATTCATGTACTAATACAAAAGGAGCACAACCGTCAACAGGCTGACGATTGGCTTTGGGACACTATTTCCAACAGATAAGAATCCGGATCATGGTAGTTAAGAAACTATCCTAATTAGGGTTCTTAATCTTTTAACCAAACAGATCCGTCGATAAAAAAATTAGGTCTTTACCAACATCGGATCAAATAAAAATAAAAATCAAAGGTCAACTGAGAAGGAACGAAGGTCCTTGACAGCATAGGATCTGTAGAATAAGAGATCACTCTTTTCTCTCAACACGATAGATGAAAATTCTGGAGAAGACAGATCTTCTCTTGATGGGATAGGCTTGTGTGGGTAGATGGTAGAGTCGAATAAGGGTCGTAGGAACACTGAATCTTAAGTAAATGAAGGTTAAAGAGATAGGATAGAAAGTAGGCCTCACACCCTCCCCTTGTGGGGCAATTTTGGATCTCACACCTTCTCCCTCTCGAAGCGATTGACATAAATATTTGTGAAGTTTGTAAAATCATTGTCTTCTTCATGAAAGATACAAAGATTTATATAGGACTCTAGGAGTCCTATTTCTTTAGGAATCTCTTATCTTTTATAAAGAAGAAATCAGCCCTCCACAAAAAAGTAAAGCATTATTTATGATTTTTAAAAAAAATAATCTATCATGAAAAAGAAATCAGTCTTCAACAAAATAAGTAAATAGCCAAAAACTCTTAAGGAATCCTAGAAAAGAAATAGAACTCCATGTGGACGCTTGATGCTTGACACAACTTGGCATGAGAATCCTTGAGCATGACACACGCTGGCATGCATATTTTTTTCCTGGGCATGTGGAGAGTGGTGGCTTCAAAGGTGATGTGGACAAATTCAAGTATGGTCCTATGGACCCAAAGCTAAATGTATTAAAACTTATTGATTGAAAATAAATAATTGAAGTAGAATCAATCTAATGGGGCTTTTTCGATCTAAATTGAATCTAAATCATATGGCCGACTTCTGATGGCTCTGGTCAGGCTCTCTCAAAATTAAAGATATCCAAAAGAAAAGGATCGAGGGAATTTGTGTTGGATGGACAGTATTTAATCCATCTAATAACAGTAAAGATGTTACGATCTTCCGACTCTCACGTAACATACAAATAATTTAACGATAGTTTTTATCAAAAAAACGGAAGACTAAGCAGCGACAAAGGAAGTCGCAATCCTAAGTCGGCATTTTCACAGTGCCACCAATGTTGCCACAGTCAAAAGTGGCTTTGTCTCGTAGTGACAATTTCGAGGAATGCTGAAGGGGCATGTAGTGGTGCTCTTTAAATATATTTTATAAAAACATGAGAAACATCTTGATCATTTGACTATATATATGATTAATTGAAAATTTTAATCTCATTAGATTACCAACCGCTGAATCTTTTTTTTTTTTTTTTGAAAAACTTGATATTTCTTAATTTCTATTGCACCATCCCTCCTTCCCTCCTCGTTGCATCCACATCTCCCTCTTCTTGCCGGCTACATCCTCGCACAGTTGGCCTCCCCACGTCGGCGGCCTTCCTGCACCGACAGCGTCACCACACGCCCTCTCCTCGCTCGCCGCCTCCGGGCATCTTTTCGCCCACTATTTGATTTTGGTACCACTCCAACTTGAGGACTGGAGAGCGTCCTCTCATTCTTGAAGCTCGTCTTTTCCTCCACTTCCCCATTGAATGCAATGGCCACAAAGCTAGTAGTAGCTTTTGGATCTTCTCATTTTCCTCCTAAGCCCTTACAATTATATCCCTCCCATTACATTAAAACTCTCCCTCCACGTCTCCGACACACAACAAGCCAAACAGGAGAAAGAGATCGATATCGAGTGAAGAACAGAGTGCCATGAGGGTTCTGCCTCGGTAAGTGTATTTATGTCAGACTCCACTCTGATCGAGAGCTTCATGAAAAACTTCACACAGTCTCTTTTTCAATGCTTCTAAAGTTCCTATAACTTACCGTAACACTCATTTCTTTCAATATGTTATTATCTTTGAATGTTTGATAAATTTACATGCATTAGCCATGATCATGATTGGCTATGGAAAACAGCTGATAAGCAATCTTAACCATTCTTTCTTAACTGGATCATCAGTTTATTTTAAAATAAAAATATTGATTATAGCCATTCTTTCTTAACTGGATCATCAGTTTATTTTAAAATAAAAATATTGATTATAGCCTTTTGGAGCATCATAGAATTTGCCATATTAAAAATATAAATAATTAAAAATATTTACAAGATTTTGTGACTTAGGTATACATAATATACATGGAAATTACTTTCACAAATGTAATCTTTGATATTTAATCAAGGTGGATGGTTGTTGGAACTCTAATTGTTGGGTTGGATCATCAAATTTTGCATTGAACCATTCAATTCGAATCAAGTGACCCCATAGTCCATGAAATCAAGAATAACCTAGATCAGACAATTCGTAGATTGGACCATTGAGTCATAAAATAGTGGTTCCAACTTCCCAAGAAAAAAATAATAATGGTTTCAGTGGCCCTATCATATACTTACCTTCACCATAATTTTTTTATTTTTATTTATTTATTTGTTTTAGAGGCCTATCTTTCTAAATGAGTCCAACTCGCTCTTCGTTATGTTAGCTATGGGCTCCTAAACTAGAAAAATTGCTACCCGTGTCAAAAGATGTAAGGAAAAAATTATGGTATATTTAGTTGGGGGAAATTAGATTATGAAATGGGAATGAAAAATGAATAATTCATGTTCTAATCATTTGCTTAGAGAAGTTATGTTTCCATTCTAATTTAAAAAAAAATAAAAATATCTCGATTTCTAAAATCTAATTCCTATTCTCTCTTAGTATTTAAATTTTAGTGTGATTATAATCTCAATTTCGATTGCGGTCATGAACCAAATGTATTGAATGATATGGTCATTTCAATTTTCATTCCTATCTATTTTGATTCTAATTTTAATTTTAATCTCAATCATGAATCAAATACATCTATGAAAACAAATAAAGCATAATATCTAGTTTCTTTAATCAGAAAGTGTCAAAAAAATAATAAAATTAGTTTGCTACGAAAACAATATGATCGTTGCAAACATGCGGTATCCATCATCCCGTATTACATGTAACATATTCCTCAAATAAATAAATAAATATATATATATATATATATATATATAACATATGATGAAGAGCCTTTGTCTTTGTAGCCTCGTAAGTACGTGTTAACCCTTCCGCCGCCTCATCCCACCTCTTTTTTTTTTTTTTCCTCCCCCGGCCGAACCCTCCAGCAACGCCTCATTTTGTTGGGGGGACGGTACGGAAGCCATTACGGCACGGCTTTCTTTTGTCGCAAAAGCCTCCTTATAAAAAAAAATTTTAATTATCAAAATAATTTAAATTTAAATTTATTTATCGATTTGATATAAAAATAATAAAACATCATTTTGAATGATATTTTATCATGCCATGTCACCTCTCCATCCCCCCCCCCCCAATTTTCCACATTGACTAGGCGAGAAAAAAAATAAAAATAAAAACACTATTTGGTATTTTTAAAAACATCATTCCAAACGGTATTTTTAAAAATGCCATATCATTTGGTATTTTTAATTATTCTTCAAAAAAAAATAAAAAAAATAATAAAAAAAATAAAATTATAATTTTAAATTTATAAAAAAATAAAAATTATAATTTTGATAAAAATAAAAATTATCATTTCAAATTAGTATTCCAATTTCAAATTATCTTTTTTTAAAAAATAAAAAAAATAATTATAAAAAAATTAAAAATATCATAAAAAATATTGAAAAGAAATAGAAATTATAATTCAAAATGTTAAGAAAATAAAAATTTTAATTTTAATTCAAATAAAAATCATCATTTCAAATTACAATCTCCTTTTGAAATTAACTTTTTTTAAAAAAATATCATAAAAAAATTAAAAAATTATTAAAAAATAAGTAAAAAATAAAAATTATAATTTTGAATAAAATTTTAAAAATAAAAATTCAAATTTTAATTAAAATAAAAAATAAATTTAAATTATTTTCTTCATTTAAAATTAATTTTTTTAAAAAAAATATGTAAAAAAATATTTAAAAAAATCTTAAAAATTTTAAAAATATAAAGAATACCATAAAAAAATGAGAAAAAAATCAGAAAAAATAAAAATTATAATTTTAAATATAAAAAAATAAAAATTTTAATTTTAATTCAAATAGAAACCATCATTTCAAATTACTTTTTCCATTTCAAAATATCTTTTTAAAAAAATATCTGAAAAAATTATTGAAAAAAAAATAAAAATAACATAAAAAATTTAAAAAAATATATAAATTATAATTCTAAATTTTAAAAAAAATTATAATTTATAAATTGTAAATTTTAAGAAAATTTATAAATTTATAATTCTAAATTTATAATTTATAATTTATAATTTAAGAAAATTATAATTCTAAATTTTAATAAAATTTATAAATTATAATTTATACTTATTTTAATTTTTTTTATGGTATTTTTATTTTTTTTTAACAATTTTTTTCAGATATTTTTTAAAAAGATATTTTGAAATGGGGAAAGTAATTTGAAATGATGGTTTTTATTTGAATTAAAATTAAAATTTTTATTTCTTTATATTCAAAATTATAATTTTTATTTTTTTTATTTCTTTCTCATTTTTTTTATGGTATTCATTATTTTTTAAAATTTTAAGATTTTTTTTAAATATTTTTTACATATTATTTTTTAAAAAATTAATTTTAAATAAAAAAAATAATTAAAATTTATTTTCTTATTTTATTAAAATTAAAATTTTTATTTTTAAAAATTTATTCAAAATTATAATTTTTATTTTTTTTTAATTATTTTTTTAATTTTTTATGATATTTTTTAAAAAAAAATTAATTTCAAAAGGAGATTGTAATTTGAAATGATGATTTTTATTTGAATTAAAATTAAAATTTTTATTTTCTTAATATTTTGAATTATAATTTTTATTTCTTTTCAATCCTTTTTTATGATATTTTTAATTTTTTTTATAATTATTTTTTTTAAAAATTTTTTTAAAAAAGATAATTTGAAATGGGGATACTAATTTGAAATGATAATTTTTATTTTTATCAAAATTATAATTTTTATTTTTTTATAAATTTAAAATTTTAATTTTAATTTTAATTTTTTTGTTATTTTTTTCTATTTTTTTTTTAGGAAGAATAATTAAAAGTACCGAGTGATACGACGTTTTTAAAAATGCCGTTTGAAATTGCGTTTTTAAAAACGCCATACGAAATGGTGTTTCTATTTTTTCTTTTTTTCCCTCGCCTAGCCAACGTGAAAAATAGGAGGAAAAATGGAGAGGTGATGTGGCATGATAAAATACTATTCAAAATGATGTTTTATCATTTTTACATCAAATCGATAAATAAGTTTAAATTTAAATTATTTTGATAATTAAAAATTTTTTATATATTACGCAGAAAAAGGACACTCCACATAACTCACCGGGTCCAAATGGATCCGCTCTCGGGCACAAACAAAAATTGGGTAACCCCCAGCAGGTCCCAGTTCAATTTTACGTGGGCAAGGTTTCATCGTGCATGCAGCCCCAGTATAAGAAGGCTATGATGCTTTGCTGATTTGATCGTCACAGCAGATCATTTCTCACGTTTAAAAATTGTATAATGGCCGTTGCATCAAGTGATAGGAAGCGAGGCAACGGTAGCTTTCCCTGTCTGGCTCGGCAAAGCACAGGTTATTTTCGCTAGTCCTATACCGTCATAGTATCACATTAGTAAGCAAAAGAATCTAGACTGAATCTAACTTGGATCCAAGCCAAAAGATACTCAAAGACTTGATGCAGTCAAAGAATGAGGGCTGATTCCTTGGAAGGGAATGGAATGGAATGAGCACTTGTCGTAAGAATATTTTCTTTGGAAAGAAAATAGAAAGGAAATGCACAAGATTTCAAGCCACTGTGATGAGTTTTACTCCCTCCTTTTTTTTTTTTTTTTTTTTTTTTTTTTTTTTTTTTTTTTTTTTTTTTTTTTTTTTTTTTTTGCCCTGTGTCGCAAAACATTGACTGCGCCTTCCTCCAATAGATGTCACCCTAGAGTTTCACCCAGAGTTGGGATTCTAATCCATCTTGATAACCTGCATGTATTTTTCCATTATACAGCTAGTATATTTGTGAGGTACTCCATTATTTCTTGTGTTTCTATGACTCTTTGTAGTATCTCATTGCATGTATCGTATGTGCAATAGCCTATTATTTTTAGAGCTAAAATTTGATTAGTTTGTATAAGCACTCGTCAAAGCATTTTATTTTCATTCGCCTTTTTTTTGGCATGTCAATATAAGAAATTAACACATGCAACCCCGTTTGCAAGGAACTTTCTTTCTTTTCATCTGTTTTTTTTTTAATCATTTTGAAGAAAAGATTAGTTGAAACTCCATGTGCTTAACTTAGAATTCTTTTTAAAAAAATATTATATTGTATTATCTATTAAGCATGTAACTATCAAAAAGAGGAATGCTCATAGTATGGGCAAGTTTATTATTAAACATTCCTAACTAAATTAGACCTACACGTGGAATTGAGTATGCCTAATTTTTGTTAGTATAGCAACAACAATAATACAAAGAAAATCTATCTCGAACAAGTAATTATTGGTATTAGGATGGGAGTCATATGCGCAAGTTTGGATCAAATTAAATTTTGAGTAGGCATTGAAGGAATATGACCATTTTGTTGAGGTCGGATTAAGTTTATGAAGGCAAAAGCCTAAATTCCAAAGAATTCAAGAATTTAAAGCCAAGGCTACAAAAGTTGCCCTTTACAGATGGAAGGTCACTCTTAAATGGGTATCAATAATACGAAAAAATATGATATTTGTTGACTTGACAAACAAATTGATTGATTGATCATGAAAAACAATTAAGCAAAGAGAGAGCGAGAGGAGAGATCATCAAAAATAGTTAGGAAAATCTTGCCAAAAGTAAATAGAGATCATCAAATTGATTGATTTTTTCGGCACCTAACTCTTTCTCCCCAAAGTAATTTAATAAATTAAAATCAACATTCCCTTCGTGTAGTCACATGTAGTTAAATTTCACATATATAGAAGAATCTAGCATTTAATTGCCATACCTCATAATTCATTGGAACATGATTGATCGAAGGAAATAAACCACACTGATCTCTCTCTATCTCCATCTCTGTATCTACATGACATCAAGGACAATCTCACTGATTAAGATGACAAAGATGTTAACATATAGCCAATTAATGCTATAGTTGTCATGCATGCACAATAAGAAAAATAATGCTGCTTGGAAAGCCCAAGGTCTACCATAATTTACTGCCTCCTTCTAGAAATCTTTTATCACCCAATTCATCCTTGTGATTATTTTTTGATCACAAGCTTAAGGTACCATATGAGCCATATATTTGTTTCAAGCAATGCATGAAGGACCTTGTTCATGGGCCACCTTCCACCAAAACAAGCCTTCTGTCTTATCCAAAGGAAACCAGACCAATGACCAAATCCAAAGACCCGAGTGTTGGGCTCCACTGAAGTGCACAACCACATGGTGCTGAACTGAATTCCAACTCCATTATTGTACTCCATGCTCCCCTCCATCACTTCGACAGACCCAATCACCACAAAAGACAGCATAAAAGGCTGCCACGAGCGACCAAGGGAAGGAAAAGCGTGTGAAAAAGGCGAACATAAAACAAAAAGGTGACTCCAAGCCTTCCACGCATCTTCTCACCCTGTTCTTGCGTTGGCTAAAGAGTGGTGGCTTTATTGCCACATCAGAAACAGTGGTGGGTGTACGCGAAGCCTCGGACTGTGACTGCGTTTACTATTGGGACCACGAAATGCACCCGCGTGGGAGGACCGTGGCCACACCCTTCCAGCGCTGGAACGGGGCCTCAAAACAGTTTGTGTGGCCGAGGAGGCAGGGGGATCTGGGGAAGGTATGTTTTGACGTCTCCTCTTTTAAGGCTAGATGGGGACTCCCTTAAAGCTAGCGATCACATGCATTGGAACTCGAGGGGGAGTGTACCATGGTGGACCTCGTGAAGACTGAGAACCTTCTGGGGAGTGAATTATAATATGATGTTTTGAAGGTAAATATGGGAATTATAATATAAAGTTAATAGGGGATCCTGGGGAAGCTAAAATATTTTCAGATTAAGAGGGGAAAAAAAAAAGGTTAATGATCTTTCGTCCCCTCGGTTTGGTTGATGGTAAGTTATTGGTATGAGGTTGCCAATGGATTTGGCTTGGTTGGTCCATTTTGAATTCATAAGCACTATAAATTGTTGGGAGAAAAGCGAATATTTTTGGACTTATTTGATTCGTAGGAAGAAAAGTGTCATTCTTAAATATATTATTTTCTCGTGATTAATAAAATATATAAAAATTAGTTTTCAGATATTGTAATTTTTCACAAAGAATATTTCAGTAAAAAAAATTCTGAACATACTAATCCTTTGGTTGGCAAAAAAGGACCGGAAAGCGAGGAAGAAAAGGATAACAAATTTGGTCTATAGACGGACTATATATGATGCGTTTCAAAGCCTAAGATCCTAGTCTTAGAGAAGCAATCTAGTATTGCCGCTGCTCAGGATCTAATAAGATTTCATGTGGACGACTAAAATGACAGCATGAGAAAAAAAACTCGAAAAAAAAGATTACAATCTTGTAGGCACATAAAAAGCAACTTATAAAAATTCTCTCAACGTGACTCGTGCCTAGGAGACAAAATTAAAAACACACGTAGCAAAGATTCCCATGAGACTAATGCATTGTATTGTTAGAAAGACTAATATCAAGTCAAACTGGCCAATTATCATCATATCAATTAGAAGTGGAAAGCTACATCAAGTGGACCCCTTATGTAGGACTCCACTCGGGAAGTCATCAAATAGCTTTTCCCAATTGGGCCTAACCCTTTTTTCTCCTTTTTTTTTCCATCACTCCTCCTTTTCTTGATGCACTAAGCCACTAATTACATAAACATCTACTAAAACAATTTGTCTATCTGTTCTACAATGCATGAAAGTATCTCGATCATCCTAGTTTATCTGTCATGGATGATTGATATCTATTGGTTAATGCTCATCCTCACAACATGCAAACCATAATTGTGTAGAAATTAGATGTTATCATCATTTGCATAGCTTGCATGGCTAGACGTACCATGACCTTTTTCATAACAAGAATGTTGATTAGCCCATGGGCACTCTGCCTATGCAAAACCCTACATACCATGCAATTCGACATTAATAATATATTTATTAATCATAGAGCAATATTACTTAGCACCAAAATAATTTCTTTTATATGATATAAATAGTTCCCTGGATGCTCTTCTTATTGCCATACATGAACAGTTAATGATTCGGTTATTTCCTGTAAAATCAAAAATGACATCAAAACATAGAATTCTCGTAACAAAAGTTACTCAAATGACATAATTGATGTAGAACATTTATGTTGCATTTGTTATTGATAAGAATGAAAAAAATAACAAAAAAAATGTGTATGCTTAGGATAATTATTATTACAAACTTATAAAAATTTTCTGAGTGTCACTTATGCCAAGAGGGACAAATTGGCAAACTATGAAGAGATTCCATTGGGATATTACCTTACGTTATGAGAAAGACTAGTGTGGAGTGCAACTATGCAATATTGCCGTGTTGGGAGGAAAAACTACAACAAGTAAACCTATCGTACGTAGGAATCCACTTAAACGTATGGTGTCATTATCAAACCTACTGCTTCGCAAATGCTGGACTCCACTTTTTCTTTCCCATTCCAAACACTAGATGACCGGCCGTTTTATGTCAGTATATAAAAGTATCCCATATATAATAGCCAGTGTATTTCCGATGACTAACATTACTAAACTTCTCCATGGTACGTAGACTACATACTAAATAAGAGAAATTACTGCCCACATTATGTGCACCAGACGGCATTGCTAATCACAATCCTGATTCCTATAATTGTATACGAAGATGCACGTTGATTAACAAGATCCATAGAAATTAGTAGTTATGATTGGCTGCGTGTAGAGCCACGTAGTGCATATCACCTAGATAATAATTCCTCGCTAAATAGACCTCAAATCCTATGAGAGAGAATATTTGGCCCATGTTTTCCGGCCTAAGCATACCTCTAAGATTGCATGAATCCGTACAATTTGACATTAACAATATATTTAATAATCACAAAAGACATTTTATCTGGAATCACAATATTTTTGTACATAAAAGTACGCCCATCTTACCGCCTGTGCATGAGGCACTCATGATTCACTTGTTTCCGATAAGATAAATGATGGCATTGCATCTCCAAAGTGACGTAGTTGATGTAAAGCTTATAATTATTTACTATTATTGTTGTTATTATTTTCATGTTAGTATATTATATTTAAAATAGGCTGAACCCATCGTCCCTCGAGTTGGCATGTGGGCGCACGTGTGTAGGGACCATGGAGCATGACTCGTGGGTCACGACTCACGAGTGGGAGTTCCTTCATGAACCACTGGAAGCTGCCACATGTCTTCACCGCCGGTGAAAATACCCGGCACCCGGTGAGAGGCGCTAATTTTGTGGCGCTGCTCGCTTGGCTCTCACTGACGCGAACCGTTACTTTCAAACCGTCTCTGACCACGTGGCCGAGCGGGACCGCGGCCAGGGGAGGGGAACTCCTAACGGCTCCCCCCAACGCCGTCAGGACCTTCGAGCACCTTCTAAAGCGGACCCATGTTCATCGTTCTTCTCCACGTGGCTTTCTATTTGCCAGCCACGCTTCCCAAAAATAATTGCGGGCCCCACACTAATCAATACGACGTGGGGCCTCTCTCATGCATATAAATTTCCATGCGACCTCTCGAATCCACCGCTTGTATATCCCTAATCTACGCGTGGAAAGCATCGGAGACGCTGGCATAGGATTTGTATGCGGCGATTTGCACGGCCACTCCACTCTTTGAGGGCCCGCACGCCTTACCATCCGTAAGAAGAGCAAGCCAGTGGAAACGTGACAGGTGTCCGCCTAACTCTTTATAAATTGGGGCCGGGGGTTACGAGTCGTAACCGAAGAAAGAGCAAGAAGCGGAGAGATAGGAAGAGAGAGAGAAGGCTACAGCTATATATTTATATATTCTTTCGTTCTTCCTCACTCTCCCTAATCTCTAATTAATCTCGATTAGATTTGAGATTTAGGAGGATTAAGAGCGAAGATGTTTATAGAGAAGTTTAAGGTGGAGAGCCCCAACGTGAAGTATGGAGAGCACGAGATCGAGTCGGTGTATCACTACGAGACCACCGAGCTCGTCCATGAGAACCGTGATGGGTCCTACCAATGGATCGTCAAGCCTAAGACCGTCCGATTCGATTTCAAGACCGACACCCGAGTCCCCAAGCTCGGGTAACTCTCGCAATCTTATTATGGACTTTTTTGTTTTAATTTTTTGTGGTTTTTTAATGATTTATGTGGTGGTTGTTATTAATTTTTTCGTAGGGTGATGCTGGCGGGGTGGGGAGGGAACAATGGGGCCACCCTCACGGCTGGGGTCATTGCTAACAGAGAGTGAGTTATTTTGTATTATATTTAAAATTTTTTTATGTGTTTTTGGATGTGGTTAATGCACTTTTATTGCTTGTTAATGACTGGTTTTGTGATCTAATGATGATGACTAGGGGGATCTCATGGGCGACCAAGGATAAAGTGCAGCAGGCTAACTATTATGGGTCACTGACTCAGGCTTCCACCATCAGGGTTGGATCTTTCAATGGGGAGGAGATCTATGCGCCTTTCAAGAGCTTGCTTCCCATGGTAATTTTTTTCTTATAATTTTTAGGAGTCAAATGGATGAGGAAAAGATCAATTTGTACTTTTATGAAAAGGACAGGAGTCACAGGAGTGGGAGTACCCAAAACAAAAAAAAAGATTAATATTATATATTAATGGAGCTGCTTTTTTTTTTTTTTTTTTTTTTTTTGTTCTCTGTCTTATTTGTGCCTCTGAGATAAATACAGTATCCTACATCAATGGTTATCTAGCTTCCTTTTTCATCAACACATTTTTAAAGGTTAAAATATTTTTTCGAGGGTTCTTCGTAGATTATTCGAGCTTAAACTATGGCAAGTAACGTCCATCAACCGGTCAGGTTTTATGAAAAGATTTTGCTTTTTATATAAGCAAATGTTGGTGATGATGATGGCTGTGATTATGATGATGATGATGATGGCATGCTAACATATGGTTTTATATAGCAGTTGTCATCTATTTGAAAATAAATGGCAGCAGAAGTTGGTCAGTGGAATAAATATGGACAGAGACAGCATTAATGGTTAACAATAATGGAGATGGTATAAGGGAAGCCATGAGTGAAGTTTGTTGTAACTCATATTATCTTCAATAAATGTTGAAAGACTTAACGACATGGTGGTATATAACTGGAAAAATTATTGTTGTTTATGGTTAATATTGTGAAAGTATTTTAATTAATTATGTGTGCTTGTCTTTTTGCCCCCTTTAAGGTTAACCCAGACGACATCATCTTTGGAGGTTGGGATATAAGTAACATGAACCTGGCTGATGCCATGGCCAGGGCCAAGGTTTTGGACATAGACCTCCAGAAGCAGCTCAGGCCCTACATGGAGTCCATGGTCCCCCTCCCGGGGATCTACGACCCCGATTTCATTGCTGCCAACCAGGGATCACGAGCTAATAACGTGATCGAGGGGACCAAGAAGGAGCAGGTCCAACAGATCATCAAGGACATAAGGTAACTATCAACTTCTTTCCAATATTAACTCACAATGTTTATCAATCAACCATCAACTATGAGCCTTCAAGGCTTTTTAGTTGATGTTAGCTTGATGGAGCTTTCTTTACTTAGGCTTGCACTCCATAACAAGCTCTGTTTTGACTAGAAAAAAGAGAAAAGGCAAGGCTTGGATTATGATGATTGGAAGAGGCCTTTTTTTCTTTTTTCTTTCTTTTTTGATTCTCTGGCATCAAACTAGTGAAAAAATACATGTATTTAACGTTTTGAGGATCAAATGTATATAATTTTTTGTTTCTCTCGAGAGTGATCTCTGAAGTGGAATGTGAGCAGGGAGTTTAAGGAGAAGAACGAGGTGGATAAGGTGGTGGTGCTATGGACAGCAAATACGGAAAGGTACAGCAATGTGATTGTGGGGCTCAATGACACTATGGAGAACCTCTTGGCTTCGTTGGACAGGAACGAGGCTGAGATATCCCCATCAACCTTGTATGCGCTAGCTTGTGTCCTAGAGAATGTCCCGTTCATCAATGGAAGTCCCCAGAATACCTTTGTGCCGGGTATGATGGTTGTGCCCGAGTTGCCAGTATTTTGGGATGTAGGAGGGAAGTCATAAGATGTTAATACTCGAGAGTTCTAATGTGCAGGACTGATTGATCTGGCTATTAAGAGGAACAGTCTTATTGGTGGAGATGACTTCAAGAGTGGGCAGACAAAGATGAAGTCTGTCTTGGTGGATTTTCTTGTGGGAGCTGGAATCAAGGTATCTACTCTTCTACAGGGATGTTCAATCTTATGCAGTACTTAGATGATTAAACTTCCATATTCAAAAGTGAGTTACAAAATGTACTGCTCCCATCAAATTGTCTTGTTTCTTACAGTCTTCATCTCTGTCATAATTCAAATATAAATATTGCTTTACTTTCCTTCTTGAGGTGGTCATGGATATTAGTAGATGTGTCTATTTTAACAATACATGTACAAAATGCAATATGATATACTGCCTGATGCTTTTATCAATTTGTATAATTTCTTATAGTTTTTCTGGAATAGTAGCTTTGCTTACATGATGAAACATAAAGCATGAAATGAGAAAAATTAACAAAAGCTTATGTTTTTTTCTTCTAGCCAACCTCTATAGTTAGCTACAACCACCTGGGAAACAATGATGGCATGAATCTCTCTGCCCCACAAACTTTCCGGTCGAAAGAGATTTCGAAGAGCAATGTTGTTGATGACATGGTCTCTAGCAATGGCATACTCTATGGGCCTGGGGAGCATCCAGACCATGTTATTGTCATCAAGGCAAGCACACATCCTATGTTATGTTGATACTGTGGCTACTTGCTTTCCTACCGTAACAAATAAATTGCTTGTGTTGTTATAGTATGTGCCCTATGTTGGGGACAGCAAGAGGGCTATGGATGAATACACATCAGAGATATTCATGGGTGGGAGGAACACAATCGTTCTTCACAACACATGCGAGGACTCGCTGTTGGCAGCACCCATCATCCTGGATCTGGTTTTGCTAGCTGAGCTCAGTACTAGGATTCAGCTCAAAGCTGAGGGAGAGGTGTGTATGAATGAATGACTTAGAAAATTACTTTGTAAGTTTGAGTTGGGCTATTTGGTAATGTTGTTGGTTTGGTTATGTAGGGAAAGTTCCACTCCTTCCATCCAGTGGCCAGTATCTTGAGTTATCTCACCAAAGCTCCCCTTGTAAGCAAAAATAATTAATTTTTTATTCTTTTTATTGGGTTTAGCTTCATATCAGTAAGTGCCCTTAGAAAGGGATTTCATTTATATTTTTTTAGTTGTTAATATGTTGTAACTTTGAAGGTGGATAATGAACGATGTTATGTGATCAACTTCATAAGTTATGTTTCAATCCTGTTAAAACACAAAAAGAAGCATGCTGAAAAACTTATATTGGCATAAAGTTATTTTAACATAGTGTTGCATTCAGCTAGAACTAGTATTGTAATCCTTTCTAATATTTTAGCATCAAATTGCTGCAACTGCTTGGGGTCTATATGAAATGTAATAAAGCAGAGTCCTTCAAGTCTTAATTTCCATAAATCTAAAGAGGATCTTTAACACAATCTCTTCAGGAATAACTCTTGGTGTATGATACTTGACTTGCATTTGGTGAAACATATAGATGTCATGTTGTTGCAGTAAGTCTATAATCATTTTTTTATTTCCGGTGTACTTTTAATTATCTATGGATTAAGTATGAAACCTCGCATCATGGTATCGAACAGTATCCCAACATGTGTTATGTACGCAGTAAAGATGAGACCACAGCATTTGAGTTACTGGTCCTAAGTCACCTTAAAATTTTTATCTTTTTAGGAAACCTATTCATTTAAGATACTATGCTATGTAATGGCATGTCACAACTTGCAACAGGCATTTTCGTTAAGGTCCAAAGTTATTCAAGACCAAGGGTACCTTGTTATTTGCTATCATGTTAAGCTTGAAGGAAGAGTCTTAAACACATGCTACGGTGGCTATAGTGTGTAACTTGAATTTATTTGGTGATGCAAACAGGTCCCTCCAGGAACACCTGTGGTGAACGCCCTTGCAAAGCAGAGGGCCATGCTGGAGAACATCCTGAGGGCTTGCATTGGGCTTTCCCCTGAGAACAACATGATCCTAGAGTACAAGTGAACCCACCAGAGATAGAAAGAAGGTGGCTAATGGGATGGAGAAGAAGGGTGTCTTGGCCCTTTTCTGTTGTATGCTTCTTGTGTTTATATGGGGTCTCTTTTCTTTTTGACTTGTATGGTTATGTGCTTTGCTTTAGCTGCTTCAGCTTCAAATCTAGTGGGAACCCCTATTATAAATGGACTTCTTTTGGTGATATGTTACTCTTTGTGATCTGTGATTACTCTTGGTGCAGTCATTAGTTCTCATGGTTTATTTTGTAGAATTGGAGAGCATTTTATTCTTACTTCAATCTCTAGTATCTTGCCCTGAAGAAATCTAGATGTAGTCTACTTTTATGCGTATAGCAGCATTGCTGGCCAACAAAATGATGACAGCTTGATGCAGGAGGCCATGGACTACATAAATCATATGTAGATTTAAGGATCTTGGTGGGTTTTATATTGGTGAAGCTGATGAAACATTGGATTTGTTCTGTTGGCTATTTTTTGGTTTTGCTGATAGACAATACTAATGGATGTATTTATGCTATGAATCATCTGAGTCTCAAAGACTGAAAAACAGAAAACTTATAAATGTTATATGAACAGTGTCCAAATTTTCATGATCTGGATTTGGTAACAACAATTCTTACTTATGTTGGGATGGTGACTGCAAACCTCCAAATGAAACCCTCAAATATTGGTTAATTGGATGAATTATAAAAGCCTTAAATAAACCATTTTACAGCAACCCTTCATCTTCCTCATGGTTTACGAGATATGCTACAATGTTACATGAGTAAATGAATCTTAAATGCATTAAATTAACCTTGTAAATGCTGCATTGCCAAGTAACAAGCACCTTGCTGGTCAATATAAGTGTATTGGAGTGATATCCCCTTGCTGCCTATTCTGTGGAACAAAAATCATATGGGCGGGTGCCAGAGAAAAAATTATGGAGTGGATTTTTAATGTTGCCACATTTTCTTTAATACTAGTCTTAAAGGAGAAACTTAAAAATCAAAAACTCCTTCTATTAATAGAATCGTTAGTCTGTAATTCAAAATTAAAAAAAATATAACATTTTTTTATTTTTATAATATATTTTTTATCGACACATATTACATGATTAAGTGGTATATACCATGTACATTAATTATCAAGTAAATTAATATACATCTCCAAATAAATCGATACACAGTTTGCAGATTATAGAGTTCATCAATACACAATGCATAATCAAATGATACATGCTTAGCAACTTAGTCATCTAACAACCTAATACACATCATCGAGCAAATTAATATAGTTTTTAGAATATTATATTCATCAGTACACTACATGGTACGTGATATACACTCATCAACTTCTTAATACATACCACAAGCTTTTTGATACACACTTGACAATGATCTAATATACATTTTTAAGTAAATTAATTATAGTTTTAGAAACATGAAGTTCATCAATATATAGTATACGGTTAGATGATACACACTTAGTAAATTAATCATTTAGTAAATCAATACATGCTTCCAAGCAAACTGATACAAAATTTTTATAGTATTATGTTCATCAGTATATATACTGCAGAGTACGATGATACACACCGATCGACATTCTAATACATATTATAAGTGTCTTTGATAGATACCTAGAAACTATATATTGATTTATCTGTTGCTATATATTGGATTACTATTAGATATATATCAAACAAACTTTCAGTATATATCAAAGAATCGATGAGTGTATATCACTAGATCATATAGTGTGTATTGGTGAACATAATGCTCTAGAAATTATATACCAATTTGCTTAGATGTGTATATTGGGTTGCTAAAAGACTAATTTGCTAAGTATGTATCATATAGTCATATACTATGTATTGATGAATACTATATTTTAAAAATTATATATTGATTTATTTGAAGGTATGTATTGAGTAAAACTGAGCACGGATTGGATTCGATCGGATTGAGAGAAAAATTTCATCCGACTGAATCCAATAGAATTGAAAAAAATTTAACCCATTGCCGACTATTTATCATGTATAAACCGTTTGAAACCAAAATGAACGGTTTGTAGCAGGTTCAGATGGATTGTACAAGTTTGGGCTTCAATATTGACCCAATGTTGATTTTAAGTCCAATATTGGTCCACTTAGACTTATTTACTTTTTTTATCAATTTAATGCAAAAATAATTTAAACCTTATAAGTTACAAAATTTGGGCTTATTTTTAAACCTGTATAAAACAAAACAGAAAAAAAAAAAAAAGATTTACTTATCGGAAAGCAACTATATCTGAAAGCTTTTACTTTAAAATTATCTCAAATTAATATACTTTCATCAATAATTCAATATTAATATTTTCATAAATCTAAATGGATGATAAAGTATTTTTTAGAATGAAGTATTGAAGTCTAAATGATGATGTCCCAAAATGAAAATGAATTTGTGAAATACTACAACTGTTAGGTTCGATTTCATACATGTTAAAAGTATAAGAATCGAATTCGATCGTAAATAACTGATTTTTTATAAACCTCAACCTGATTCTATCTGATTTATGTCTTTCAACCGATCGAAATCGATGTTTATTAGGTTGGATTGGATAGGTTTCTTTGAGTTTTGGTTATTTGCTCAACCCTAGTATTGAGTTACTTGATAATTAATTTATTTAGTATATATTATACAGCCATATAGTATAAACCAATGAAAATGAGGAAGAAAGAAAATCTCATATTTTTTTAATCACGAAACTGACAACTTCATTAGTAAAAAAATCTTTAACTTTTAGGTTTATTCTTTAAGATTGATGTTAAGAAAAATGTGTAAACTATGAAGGCCGTCTTATAATTTTTTCTCTAATACTTGGTCCATATGATTTTTGTTCTATTCTGTTTTATTGATTTAATGCATTGATGCAAAAATACCTGTAGCCAATTTTTACAGTCAAATGTGTGCTTTTCGGAGGCCCATGAACCAGTGCACCAGAGGGCATATTTGGAATTGAAGCCGTGGAAAATTCTTGAATCATGAGTCATTGCAATCCTCGAGGATTTGTTTGGTTTGCTAAAAAATTTTTTAAAAAAATTTTTTTTTTAAAAAAATATTTTTTTGAAAAATAATTTTTTGAAAATAAAATTTTTATATGTTTGGTTGATAAAAAAATAATTTATTATAAAATAACTTATACTTAATTAAATATTTATTTTCTTAAAAAAATTATATCAAATACTTATTATATCCTTAATAGATATAAGACCATATATTTTTGCTCCTAAACTTCATATAAATAATAATATTATATTTATATTAATATAAATATAATATTAACATATTATAATATAATATTTGATGATAATAATTTATTATATTAATATCATACTAATATATATTAATATTTTAATATAATCAATTTATTAATATAGATATAATATAATATTAAATATAACTATTAAAATATTAATATAGATATTATATTAATATTAATAAAAATATTATATGAGTATAAATATTAAAATAATAATAAAATATAATAAATATTATAATATTAAATATTAATATAGATATTATATTATATTGATATAAGTATTAGGATAATATTAATATAATATTATATTAATATTTATAAAGATAATATTTCATCATAACCATCCATTGATATTTATAAAATCTTAGCTGTGGATCTTAAAAGGATATTTTTGGAAAGAAAAAAGCATCATCAATCTCCATCGCATGAAAAATTTCAAAATTCATCTCTCTCATAGATTTCTATTTCTTATAAATTATGAAAAGTATTTTCTTATGAGAAGAGATTTTTTCATTCTCTCACCTCTTAACACTGTGACCAAATAAAAAAAAATTTCTTCACTTTTCAAGAATTGCCTCTTCCTCCTCTATCGTGAACCAAATGAGTACTAAGAGGCTGGGAGCTTCTTCCATCCTGACATTTAGGATCTGATCTTTTACATCCTATTTTTGGGTTGTGAAAAAGGATAATTTGATTTTAATTAGTTGATCATTTTTTATATTTTATTTCATTTCTCTTTTTATTTTATAGGTGATGGCTAATAATTCTGATGGTTGTTTTGGTTTTAAGTTTATTTCATTGCATTTTTTTATTTTATAAATTATTTCTAATTCTGCTGATTAAGTGGTTCGATGGCAAATGAGATCAAATATTTAAATATTCATCGATCCAAATCCAATCTATTTATTAGATAGATCAAAAATCAACGATCGGACCTAATTCTTAGTTAAACCAATCTAATCTAAATAGCTATGGTTTGATAGTGGGTTAGATCTTAGATGAGATAAATGGTTTGGTATTGACCTGAGTCAACTATGACAGGTCAAAATAGATTTTTTTTTTTTTTGGTACAAGGTCAAAATAGATTTTAAATAGTTAAGGATTCTAAACCTCATCCATCCATTTAATTCGCCTACTATTATGCCTGATACCGTGTGGCAAACAAAGAACGTTAATTGCTTTCCAGGTATGCCCTGTTTTTAGCAAGGTCTTAAAAGAGTTGCCGGCCGTGCTGGGGCATGCGACGAATTCAATACGTAACTAGTGGATTTAATACGTGAAGCTCACTCACTCTTTTTTTAGAATTGAAAAAATAACAATAATAATAATGTAGCACCTGTTCTACTTCATATTCAACAAATCTCTTTAAAAAAAAATAAACAACCAAAAATGTTCCATCGACATGCATGGGTGCTGCGAGTGTGACATTACAAATCTATTTTTAGAAAATTATGAAAATATTTAAAATATTCACAGGACATTTTTCTTTTGGATGAGGGGAGAGGGAGAAATGGGATCCATAATTGCAGTTGTTACCTTCATGTGGAAACTTAAACCGCAACATTCTTTTCAGTACAGCAGATAGAGAGAGAGAGAGAGAGGAAGAAGAAAGAGATAGCAAGTTGGCACTGTTGGTGTATAATTTTCTTCCATAGTTTTTGAGATTTTTGAGTATTGCATATTTATCTTGATTCCTTTTATATTCGAACAAAATAAACAATTATCTTCTATTATATTTCTTTTGTGAAATCATCCCAAGTGATGGAAGAGTTGATGGGTGTCGTACAAAAGGGAGCAAGTCATCACCTTTCTCCAATATCATCCCTTCATTGGAGGTTTATTTGTCATAAATGAGTTCCAAAGTCTTGGTGCAGGTACAATATGAGTCAAACTTACCATTTCCCCAATTGTGGGATGGAACCTCTCTCGTGAGCCTGGTCCCACCTAAGCTCCAACCTCCAGAAGTTTTCATCATCCCCATGCAAGGACCATCAATGCATCGGGAGTTCCAACCACATGCCCCATGCTAAACACCCATGTTGTACCAATTTTTTCTGCATTTTATCTCTTTGAGTTCTATGTTCTTCAAAAACAATAATAGCGCTTTTGGAAAGGCTGGGCTCCAATGCTAGTGGCTACACCTCCTCCACCCATCATTCCACCCAGCTACAAGCATGCCATCAACCCACCCATGTTGTACCTTTTCCAATACTGGTGACTGGTTCCATTCTTCTTCCAAAACCCCCTTCCCCTTCCACCCCCCTGCTTCAAATCCCCCAAGCTCTTTGCCACCCTCTGTAGGACTATGTAACCCTCAACTCCAAAGCCATTCTCCTAGCACTAACCATTGCCTAGAGTGTTTTTCTTGCATTCGGGTGCCAATTCTTTCTTGTTTACAACAATGGTTTGGACTAGCAAATGTGCATGGTTTCTTGCCGTTTGGCTCAGCCTGGCCATGTTGCATGGTGTTGGGGCTCAAGTTGGTGCACCCTCACCCTCCATGGACTGCAGCTCTGCCCTCTACAACCTGATTGACTGCGCGACCTTTGCGGAGGAAGGGAGCAAGCTGACCAAGCCCCAGGGGCAGTGCTGCTCCGGCCTCGAGAAGGTGATCAAGGAGGAACTGGCCTGCCTCTGTGAGACCTTCGAGGGGAATACAGACGTTGGGCCCACCCTCAACATGACCAAGGCCCTGACCCTTCCCGCTGCCTGTGGGATCGCCACCCCTCCACTCAGCAAGTGCAAGAGTGGGTCCCTGTCCTCCTTCCCATTGCTTGGTCCACATCATTAGCTATTTTTATCTTGGCTTTTGGCTTTTGAGTAAAGGTGTTTAAGTTAGAACTGGTTGCTTTTTTGTGGTGCGGTTGCAGTTGGTGGCGTGCCTGGTGCTGCCCCTGGTATGCATGCTTCTTCCCCTGGGTTAAATCATGTTATAATTCCATCATTTTTTTTTCTTTTATTCTGCTTTTCCAAAATATGATTTCTTCTCATTATAACTTAAAATGTCGGCTCGATCTTATTAATAAATTCTCCTTCTTTTCTTCTTCTTTTAATTATACTTGGAAGGGCCAAACATTAGAAAATAATCAAAATGAAGTCTTCTTTGTCTCAGAAAAAATGAGGGTAGCATGTCATTTTTTTAAATTGATTTCTGCGTTTTTAGTTAATTACAAGGAAGTCCATTGCACTCTCTACATGTAGCAATTGATGCATGTGTTTAAGCTTCCAGCCTTCATCCTGAGACCTAGAAATGACTTGGTTGCTTGTCTATAAATCAGGCAGCAGTGCAAGAGAGGTGAGTCATGTGACTACTGGCCCTGCCCCAAAACCTGTCTACGACCTCGAATTAGGTCAGATACTCAGGGCTGAGTCAGACCCTGCACCACTGATAGCAACCCGACTTAAACCAGCCTCACCTTGAAGCATGTTGGCTCTGACCCCCTTGGCGATTACTCCTATAACTCCATTTTGAAACCCAAATAGATGTTGGTGGTCAATCATGGCACTGTTATAATGTTCATTTGACTGCTAACAGTTGTTTTTATTTGACTGCTAACCATTATATATATGAAGGAAAACTATAGTAGTCACTCTTCAGTAATATTATGTTTTCAGTCAATACCTCTTTAGTCGTCATAAGATAATGACTGCTATTAATTTCAACTGGCTATAACGGGCATGACTGCGGCTTGAACATTGATGAAAATCATTATTTTCGATCAGGTTGAGGTATGGTTGCAGATATATTTCATATTTATAACTATTAGGATTTGACGCCTCGAGATTTAGCCCACATTGAGCCCACAGCGAGGTTCGCGGCGAAAAACGGAGTCCAACGAGACCAAGATCACCCTAAACGGAGCTCGGATGGAGGAGATACGAGCTTTTGAAGTCAGCACGAGATCCGAGGCTGTGGAGGACCGCCGGCGGAGCGGCGGCGTGCGGCCCCGGCGGGGCCAACGCGCGGGACGTGTGACTTAGGCGGGTGGGCCGGGCGTGCGGCCCAAGCACAAGCGTGGCCCAGCCCGTGCACGGGCCCATGCACGGGCATGGCCCAGCCCCGCGCGCGCGGGCTGGCCCAGGCCCAAGCGTCTTGCCTGGGCCTGTACCCCGATCCACCATAGATCGGGCGGTTCACGGCTGGGCCTGTGGACCACGTGTGCATTTTCCACGCATTTCTCGCAGTCCACGGCACTATTTCATGAACTGGAGCGCGATCGGATGGCGTGGGTGGCTCCCAGTCTTGATCCAATGGTTCAGGAGGTTATTTAGCTTTGTTTAGGACTCCTAATCCCTCTCTAATCAGGTTTAAGCCCTTTAAATAGGGCTGATCGATGAAATAGAGAGTAGGCGGCTTGGTTTTATCTCACGAAAATCCATGAGGACATATTCGCGCGGAAACCAGAGAAGATCGGGGCCCGTGAAAGAGAGAGAGAAGGCTGTATGCTGTGAGAGAAGGAGCAGGAGGCTCCTAGACAACGGACGTTGGTCACTTCAGGGGTTCAGGGGGTCTTCCAAGAGAGAGAGAGCTTTTAAGAGGGGAACTTCTAGTGAGAAAGAATTGGGTGTATAAGGGTTGAGGGTGAGGTCTCCTCTTGTAAAATTTCTTTTTCATAGTGAAATTTGCATGCCCCGTGGAGACAAACCCTTTTGTGGCTGATCCACGAATTTTGATTGTTTTGTTTTATTTTTTCTTTCTTCCTGCTGCATCGCGTGATACTGAAAAGGTCTTGGGAGGTGGTGTCCTGGCCAGACATCTACCCAACAAGTGATATCAAAGCAAGGTGGTACAAAGATGCAGATTGCAGCGGTGGTGAGCAAGACTGAAGATGGAGAAAATATGAACAATTAAGATGAAGATCAACAAGTTTGATGGTAAGAGCAATTTTTTCTTGTGGCAGGCAAGGGTGAAGGATGTGCTCATCCAACAGGAGTTGATCGATGCTCTCTTGTGCAATAAGAAGCCGACCACCATAGAGGTGCGGGATTGAAAACGGCTACAGATGCAGGCGATGAGCAGCATCCACATGTACTTGACAGATGAGGTGGTGATTCATGTGCTGAGCGAGACTTCTCCGACGGTGCTGTGGTCGAAGCTCGAAGAGTTGTACATGGCAAAGTCTCTCACCAACACTCTTTTTCTCTAGAGGCAGTTTTACCAACTGCGGATGGTTGAGGGATAGAGCGTGCAGGAGCATCTCAGCCACTTCCAGAAGATCCTCACCGACCTCCTCAACGTTGGTGAAAATGTTGAGGAGAAGACCAGAGCGTTGGTTTTGCTGGCGTCGCTTCTCCCTTCGTACGAGTCTTTGGTGACTGCTCTTTTAGTGGAGAAGAGTACCATCAAGATGGATAAGGTCACCGCGATGATACTCCAGAACGAGATTCTTAGAAGGGAGAACCCAGCTTCGAGCTCAAGTGGCGGTAGCTCAGCTTTGGTGGCTTCTGGAGGAGCAGGAGGCGGTAGACGGAGCGACAGGAGATCACAACGAAGGCGGTCCAAATCTAGGAGGGACTTGAGCAAAACCAGGTGTTACCGATGTGAAGAGTTGGGGTATCTAGCCAGAGATTGCCTTCAACTCAAAAATCAGACAGTGGCTGCTGTAGCGACGGCCGACAGCGATTCAGATGGAGATGTCCTGGAGATATCTGACGAGATATCTATTTCTTCCCAGCAGTGGATATTAGATTCTGCATGCCCCTATCATGTATATTGCAGAGAGGAGCAGTTTGACTCTCTGGAGAACAGTGAGGGCACTGTATATCTATCGGATGGATCGAGCTGTGCGATCAGAGTCATTGGGATGGTCAACTGAAGGACACATGACGGTGCAGTGAGGAGATTGGAGGAGGTCCGATACATACCCAATTTCAGATAGAATTTTATCTCACTTAGCAGACTGGATTCTAGAGGCTACAGGACAGTAGCTAGTGGAGGAATCCTGAGGGTGCTACACGGTGATAGGATTGTACTGGAGGGGAAGAAGGAGAACAGAGGATATTATTACCTAGCAGAAAGTTCAATGCGAGATGGAGCTTTGGGACCCAGATGGAGCCCAGAGCGAGGTGGAGCTCCAAGAAGCAGATCGAGAATGAGACAAGAGACTCGGGAGGACGAGAGGCGACGTCGCAAGGTGAGATTCCTATTGCCGCATGACGATGCTCCGAGTAGGTCTCAGGTCAGGAGGAGCACAGCATACGACGGCGATGAGATCGAGCAGCCTAGCTCAACTCCTATGTTTGTCCATCCATGATCAGCAGGCGATTATCCCAGGACATGGGAGCGAGGTGATCCAGAAGCTCTCTGAGTTTGGAGGAGGCCGAATATCGATTCGAGATGGAGATTGTTAGGATTTAATGCTTCGAGATTCCGTCCATATTGAGCCCACAGCGAGGTTCGTGATGAAAAATAGAGTCTAACGAGATCAAGATCAACCCAAACGAAGTTCGGATGGAGGAGATACAAGCTTTTGAAGTCGCACGAGATCCGAGGTGGCAGAGGACCGCCGGCGGCCGACGGACCGGCGGAGCTGCGGCGGCACGGCCGCAGGCGGCGGTGCGCGGCCCAGGCGAGGCCAACGCACGGCCCAAGCAGGCAGACGGCTCAACCGGGCGTGCGGCCCAGCCCGTGCGCGAGCCTACGCACGCGGGTCAGCCCAGGCCCAGGCACCTTGCCTGGGTCTGTACCCTAATCCACTGTCGATCAGGCGGTCCACGGTTGGGCCTGTGGACTGCGTAGGCATTTCCCACATGTTTCTCACGGTCCATGGCACTATTCCATGGATCGAAGCATGATCGAACAGCGTGGGTGGCTCCCAATCTTGATCCGATGGTCCAGGGGATTATTTGGCTTTGTTTAGACTCCTAATCCCTCTCTAATCAGGTTTAAGCCCTTTAAATAGAACTAATCAGTGAAACAGAGAGTAGGCGGCATGGTTTTATCTCACGAAAATCTGTGAGAGCTGTGTTCGTGCGGAAACCAGAGAAGATCGAGGCCCGTGAAGGAGAGAGAGAAGGCGTATGCTGTGAGAGAAGGAACAAGAGGCTCCTGGATAGCGGACGCCGGTCACTTCAGGGATTCAGTGGGTCTTTCAAAAGAGAGAAAGCTTTTGAGATGAGAACTTCTAGTGAGAGAGAATTGGGTGTATAAGGGTTGAGGATGAGGTCTCCTCTTGTAAACTTTTTTTTTCATAGTGAAGTTTGCATGCCCCGTGGAGGTGAATCATTTTGTTGCTGATCTACGTATTTTGATTGTTTTATTTTGTTTCTTCTTTCTTCCTGCTGCATCGCATGGTACTGAAAAGATCTTGGAAGGTGGTGTCCTGATCAGATATCCACCCAACATAATACTAGTTTTAGCTAGAAGCGTAGTCCTGATGCCAGTCTTGTAATGTTACAGCCCCATATCCAATCCCTGGAGGACCTTCAGCGTCTGGAAGTGTTTCAACAGTCCCAGCTCCATCACCAGCACATTCAGGTGCCCCAGCATTGCCGGTTCCATCGTTCGTTCTTGTTGCTGCTGCAGCGGTTGCTATCTTGTGTTACTACAGTTCGCTTCTACCATGCATCTCTTCTATAACCCATGTGAAACAGGTCTATTTGCTGGTGTTGGTTGAGTTGTGTCCCGCAGGGTTCCTCCTTATATCGAGGTAGCCCTCAGTTTGATCATCTTTTTACATAAATATCGATCAACTATCATTTATTTTAGATTGCGTTAATGCCAGAATACATACTGCTGGGGCTCCTGGTTTGTTTCTGAGATATTTCTGTATCAAGTAGCCAGACAAGCGAACTTACAATGGAGAGAGACTGATTATTAGAGGGTGTTTGGTTCGCAACTGAAATCGAAATCGAAATGAGAGTCAAAATGAATTGGAATCAGAATCGAAATGGTTAAGTCCCTCAAAGCATTTGCAGGGGCGACTCAACACATGTGGAGGCCTAAAGTTAAATACCAAAATGTGATTTTTTTTTATTGAAATTTATGTAAAGTTTTTACTAAAATTTTATTTTTCCAACTTTTTAAAATGTAAAATTTTTTATTAATTTTTTATAATCAATTTTTGTAACATTTCTTTTTCAATTGATAATATAGCCAATCTATTTAATCTTTCTGGAGACATTGTTGATCTTAAATAAGATTTTATTAGTTTTAGTTTTAAAAATTTTTTTCTGCTGAAGTAACACTTACTGAAATTATTAATATTATTCTAAAAATAATATATGCATTTAAAAAAGAGTCGAGTCATCTTATATGATTAAGTATGTCCATTGGACTGTTATCTTCCACTTGTACAATTTTTTTTAAAAATTTTTAGCTCAAAAAAAAAATCTAAATCATCAATATTAGAATAGTTATTATATTTTAAGGAACATTCAAGATTAAGACAATATTCTTTCACACTATATTGTTTAATGACTTCAATTTTTTACCATTAAATAGAAAATTAAAAATATTTTCATATATCTTAAACTGTTCAAATCTACTTTGGAGTGAAAATATTGCTTGATCTACTATATATAAAAAAATAATCAATTCTAAATAATTTTTTAAGAGATTTTATTGTTTCATTGTCCACATTCTCATCAAATTATTTTTTTTATAAATGATACATTTATCATGAAATTTAGGTTCTTATGTTTATTTTAGATACAATTTCTTTAGAAGAAATCATAGCGGATGCAAATCCATCTATATTTTTCAAAAAAAGAAAGAAGACCTTTTAATTATTCTATAGCAACATCAATACGCATATCTTTTAATTGTAAATTTTTACTAACTGAGTTAACAGCAAATAATATATCATACCAAATAGTCATGTCTAATAAAAAATTTAAAATTTTCAAGCTCATATATTGCTAAGTAATTAGCTTCACTTTTAGTTTTAGAATCGTCACTAATTTCTATTAATTTCAATAAAGTATCTCTTATTTATGAAGCTTGGAATCTTATTGCTTTAACATTTTCAATGCGACTTTCCAATATGTTTGTGACTATGATTTAAGAGTTAGATCAGATATATTATCTTATAAAATTTTTTATCATTTAGTAGAAGAAGAAAATAGTGAATATATACATTGTACCACTCCAAAAAATGATATAGTTTTTTTTCAAAAAATAATAATATAGCTTTAGTATAAGAATTAACCATGTCACAAAGTACTAAATTTAGATTGTGATGACCACATGATATATAAAAGGATCTAAAATTTATATTTAAAACTCTTTTTTGCACTCCTTACTGTTTGCCCTTCATATTAATCCATTATTATATCCCTGTCCTCTTAAATTATTAATATCAAGTCTAATATATTTTATTTCATCCACAATAACATCAAAAAGATCTTTTTCAATTATATCATCTACTTTTAAGAATTCAAAAAAATATTTCATAATTTTGATTGTACTTGATGAAATATCCATACATCACAATATAAAAGATATTTGCTCTTCATGACTTGCATCTGGAGTGCAATCAAATATTATTAAAAAATATTTTACATCTATAATTTTTTTAATAATTTTATTTCTAATTTTACTTACTAACAAATTTATCAATTTATTTTGTACATTATGTCCAAGATAATGAATATGAATTTTATTATCTTTAATGCGTTGAATATATTCTTACATCATTGGATCGAATTCTGCAATCATTTCAATTAGATTTAAAAATTTTTATTATTATCTTCATAAATCTTTTCATTTTTCTCATGGAAAGCTAAATTATTTTTACCAAGAGTTTTTACTACAGTAAAAATTTTTAATAATATTTTGTTTTCAATATTCTTCATCTCTATTTATTTGTTCTTAAATATTTTTATCAATTATTTTATTTTTTAATAATTTTATTTCTAAATCAATCTATGAACTCACATTAATTATATGCTCATTACTCATCTCATGACTCTTAAACTTAGCACTAATATTTCTCCAATCTCTAGTGCCAATATTAACTAGCTTACTTATACTAGAAGTAAAATTAAATAATTTATAATAAAAATAAAATATTCTATCTAAATCTTTTAAATAAACTAGCTATCTTCTTTCATTCTTATCTCTGTTTGTCAACTTTTGAATATAATATGTAGTAGAAAAATGTCTTGAGAATTTATTTTTAAGAAATTTATATCATTAACTCTAATTGGATCTTTTTCTACTAATAAATCTCTCAAATCTGTATCAATATTTGTCCATTGACTTGGATCATAAATATTTTTAGCAATACAATCATTTAAATTAATAGGTTGGTTGTCTTCATCATGAGTTTGAAGATCATTTTGAATCTCTTCATTGATTTCTTCTTGTTCTAGTATTTCATTATCATCTAACTCTAAAAGATTATTAATTTGTTCATTTAAGAAATATTCACTAATATTTTTTAATTTATTATTTTATTACTTGTGAAAAATTCATCAAGAGTTTCTTTTTGAGATTGCATTAAACTTTCAATTTTTCTTTTTTTTTTGAAACTTTGAATAATCAGATTCATATTTTCGAGTTGACATATTTAAATTCTTATTATAAATTACTAAAAAAATTTAGCTATTATAATTATCTTATATTTTTTAAATGGCTAATACAAGATCAATAATCAAAATTTAAAATAAAGATAATATAATAATATAATATAAATTTTAAATTAAATAAAAAATTTATAAATGTTAGAACAATAGTATCAAATTATTGAATGCTGATTGCAAATGAGATGAATAATCAAGTAATTATCTTGTACTGTACAAGAGCGTTGTCGGTGGAGAAGAGCAGGTGCCCATCGTCAATGGAGAAGAGCGGGTCCTAACGAAGAAGTGCAGAAAATATGAGTTAGAGTCATAGAAAATGTTACTAAGGAGAAGAGTAAAGAAAATTAAGCAATTGATACTATAAATTAAAAAGTAAATTTATTTTATAAAAAAAATATAGCTATTGTACAAATATTTGTTGATTATTTGAAAATTGATATTTAATTAAAGCAGTGAAAGGATACGTCGGCATCTTCAAATGGAAGCATTAATCACAGACGCACCTTTTATTTCCTCCAGACTCCAACGCACTGTTCACTGTTGACCGTCCGCCACGTGTGTCTCGGGAAAGGCTAAAAAAAATCAGACCGTTGGAGGCCCTACCTACCCTCGCATAGAGACTCAAAAGTCAAAACCCTTCTATCTTCCTTGCCACCGTCGCTCGAAACCCCGCCACTGCTGAAAGCTTGAACCCCGCTGCAGCGCCACTAAGGCCTTAAGAGGCTTGAGGGGCACCCCTCAAGCATACTGCCGGATGGATCCACATCCTCCTGCCGTAGCCGAAGCCTAGAACCTGCCACTGGAGGTCATGAAGAGCACCCCTCAAACCAGGAATGTCCGTCACTGTCAGAGATGCCCCTCAAGCCAGACCGCTGCTGCCGGATGCATCGGCATCCTCTCCATTGATAGCGATGCCAGTGTCACCCTCGCCCACCTTGAGGCCTTCCTCTGTAAGCCCTTCGACAACCCCACCATCCAAATTGCCGACTTCTTCGACCTCACCGTCAGATCCGACATCGACAGCATCCTCACTGCCATCCTTTTCATCCACAACCTCAACGGACACCCGCTCTTCTCCATCGATGACATCCTCCGCCTCCTCACCAAGAACCAAAGATGCCGTTTATCTTCTTATGGGTAGACACCTGGACAGTTGGATGTAGTGAAAATCTTAAGTAAGAGCTTTGATGGCCTTATCCTTCAATCGACTTTGAACGTTTGATTCGTTATCAGAATTGAAATAAAAATTTAAATCCTTAAAAAAGAATAAAAATTAAATTTTAGATAGATTGACCATTCTGTCCTAAAATTAAAATTAGAATAAAACTTCGATTAAAATTAAACTCATTCTCATTCTAATTCCAGACCCCAACTTCTTCCAACCAAACACCACCTTGTTTATATTAGATTTGACAGCAGATCAGCTAATGCCATAGAACAAACACTTAAAAATTTATTACACAGCCCAAAAATTGAGCCAAACACAAAGTCCAGCAGCTCAGGGTTGAAATTAACCAGATTACACCTTTTGTACCCTCTTTTCTATTTGCGCAAGCAGACTGCCGGCAACAACAAAACCACAGTGCAGATAAGGATTTAAATAACTACGGATTCATGGAAGACGAAATCATTAGTCGGATCTCTGGACGATGGAAACAATGACAGTCACGTCGTCGAGTTTGCCACCAGTAAAACCAAGGTATCCAGCTGCAAGGGCTGCATCAGCAAATGGACTTCTCGCCGATGGTGATCTTCCAACCTCCTGAGCCCTCAATGCCAAGAACTCGGCAATTTCCTGAAAAACTAAATTGTATGAGAAAACAATCCTTAGATTGAAATAACTGATGATAGGGTTGGATTCATACCGTAGGCTTGAGGCTGGTCCCAAGGGACTTGGATACAATTGCCGCTACTTCCTGTTCGTATAGATTGTCGAACAGGCCATCTGTTGCAGTTACGATTACATCCCCTTCGTCTAAATCAATTGCATAGACCTGAGATTGAATGCATTTAAATTGATCACAATGTTCTTTTGAGACCATGACACCAAGTTTCCTGGTAACACCTACTAGAACTGCTGCAGCGGAAATTGCGATACCTCTATATATTTTGAAGGATCCTCTCCTCTTTCAATCTGCAAGGGAAAATTGAATCCGTAAACCATCGGGGTGGACTTCTTAAAAACTGTGCCATTCCTTATCACAATGAATCCTGAATCTCCAATATTGGCCGCATGAAGAACCTGTGTTAAATTGATAACCATAATTGTCAACGACTCTCTGAAGTTCAAAAGAAAACCAAAACCACTTGACTTCAGATGCCGTAATGGAAAACAAATGATTTCAGATGCTACAATAGAAAAGAAGACTGCATTAATCACAAATTCCCAGTTAAATTGTCTGACATCACAAGAAGCACGAGTTAATATTACTATTTATCTTCTGAAGAACACACCTGTCCATCAAAATAAGCAACCAGAACAGTAGATGAACCAGGAGAACGAGCTTCAGCAGCGCTCTGAATTAGAATTTGGTCTGGTTTAGTTCCTGGGACTCCTTGACATTCTGAAACTAATTTCTCACAGTTCTGCATTAGTTCCCGAGCATATAATCCTGCATTGATTCCTAAAAAAGTAACAGAAAAAATTAGATCAGGTTAAAAATAAAAAGAAAAAAAGCAGTTCTCATCATGAAGAACTGCTGCTTTTTTTTCTAAAATAGCAGATGCAAGAGCACATAGCCCGCTCAGAGTTAGCATATTTGTCAGTCGTACACACTGCCTGGGAGAAAACGAGTCATATGCCGCAACTTTGAAAAGTACAAGGACAGACTGGTAAGAGGCTGATAAGGATTCTTTTTGGGAAAAAATCCCAAATAGTCATTAAACCAAAAATAAGTATGTAAAGATGAGATTTTGCTGTTTCCCCTAATTGCTCGAGGGTTTTATGACTTGCAAATGCTAGGTGGTGTGCCACAAGCATAAGGATGTTGGTGTTCAGGGTTGTGTCTTGCCTACCGCAAAGCCAACACCATCTACGTCATTTTGAACCAACAGAAATCTCCCCATGTTGGGATTTGACATCTCGAGATTCGGTCCACACTGAGCCCATAGCGAGGTCCAGGACGACGAATGGAGTCTAACGAGCCTAAGATCAGCTCAAACGAAGTTTGGATGAAGAAGTTATGCTCAAAAGAAGACTGTATGGGGATCGGAGCGACGGGCTAGCGGAGCAAGCGCCGCGCGCGGGCCGGCTGTGAGCGCACGGACGCACGGGCGGGCGGGGCCCAAGCCCAAGCAGGCATGCACGCGGGTGCGGCCCAAGCCCAAGTGGGTGCATGCAAGCGTGGCCCGCGCAGTTTTCTCACGCGGTCCACGCACGATGCATGGACCGACAGTCCATGGGGACCCACGTGGATCGGGAGGGCATTTTCCCTGGGTTTCTCATGGTGTGCATGGACCGGAAGGTGGTTTCACAGCCGTTTCTCGTGGTCCACGGCGCACTATTTCGTGGATCAGACGCGATCGGATAGCTGAGATCCGATCTGGCGCACGATCAGATGGTGCAGATGGCTTGCCGGCGTGATCTGGGTTTGATGGAGCTTGATCGAGCGTGATCGAGCGGCCGAGGAGACTTGCGGTGCTGATCAGACGGCCGTGAAGCATCTGCAGTCCGATCAGAAGTGGTTCTCCGATCCAGAAATGGTTTTAGGGCTTTAAAGGACCCTGCGGCGAAACAGAGAGCACGATGGCCTTATGGTGTGTTCTACAGAGGATCCAGAGCCGCAAGAAACTGAGAGTGGCTTTGTGAGCTCGGCGGAACCTGAGCAGCAGTCGCGAGCAGAGACAGCAGCAGACCTTGAAGAGGTGCCGACAGAGAGCAGGAGTAAGAGCTTAAGGCAGACTATCAGGCAGCAGACAGCGGTCACTTCAAAGGTTTAGAGGATCTTCCTAAAGAGAACTTTTGTGAGGAAGAGCTTCTTATGAGGGAGAGATTGGGTGTCCGAGGATTGAGGATGTGATCTCCTCTTGTAATTTTCTTTTTTCTCATAGTGAAGCTTGCATGCCCCGTGGAGACAAGCCTTTTGGCTGATCCACATATTTGATTGTTTTTGTTTTATTTTTTCTTTCTTCCTGCTGCGACGCGTGGTATTGAAAAGATCCTGTGAAGATGGTGTCCTGGTCATACATCCCCAATAAGTGGTATTAGAGCGAGGCGGTATCAGAACGCAGGTTGCAGCGGTGGTGATCAAGATTGAAGATGAAGCAGACAGACTCAATCAAAATGGAGATCAACAGATTTGATAGAAAGAGCAATTTCTCCTTGTGGCAAGCAAGGATGAAGGACGTGCTCATCCAGCAAGGGTTGATCGATACTTTTTTGTGCGAGGAGAAGCCGACTACCACGGAGGTGTAGGATTGGAGATGGCTCCAGATGCAGGCGGTGAATATGATCCACTTGTACCTAATGGATGAGGTGGTGATCCATGTGCTTGGCGAGTCTTCCCCAACGATACTGTGGTCGAAGCTCGAGAAGTTGTACATGACGAAATCTCTCACCAACACTCTCTTCCTCTGGAGGTAGTTCTACTAGCTGTGGATGACTGAGGAACAGAGTGTGCAAAAGCATCTCAGTCACTTCCAGAAGATCCTCACCGACCTCCTTACGTTAGCGAAAAAGTTGAGGAGAAGACCAGGACGCTGGTCTTGCTAGCGTCGCTTCTCCTTCGTATAAGTTTTTGGTGACTGCTCTTCTAATGGGGAAGAGCACCATCAAGATGCACGAGGTCACTATGGAGATTCTCCAGAACAAGATTTTCAAGCGGAAGAATCCAACTTCGAGCTTAGGTGGCGGCAGCTTAGCTTTGATGGTTTCTGAAAGAGCAGGAGATGATAGACGGAGGGATACGAGATCGCAACGAGGGTGATCCAAGTCTAGGATGAGGGACTTGAGTAAGATAAGATGTTACCGGTGTGACAAATTGAGGCATCTAGCCAGAGATTGTCCTCAACTCAGAGATCGGATGAGGGCTACTGCAGCGACGGCCAGTAGCGAGTCAGAGAATGATGTTCTAGAGATATTTGACGAGGTATCTATTTCTTTCCAGTAGTAGATTTTAGATTCTGCATGCACCTATCATGTATGTTGTAGAGAGGAGCAGTTTGACTTTCTGAAGAGTAGTGAGGATACTGTTTATCTACCGAATGGATCGAGCTGTGCGATCAGAGGCATTGGAACGATCAGCTGAAGGACACATGATGGTGTAGTGAGGAGATTAGGGGAGATCCGATACAATCTCGATTTCAGACAAAATCTTATCTCACTGAGCAGACTGGATTTTAGAGACTATAGGACGATAGCTGGTGAAGGAATCCTAAAGGTGTTGCATGGAGATAGGATTATTCTAGAAGAAAAGAAAAGAAAAAGATGAGAGGACATTATTACCTAACGGGGAGCCCAGTGCGACATGGAGCTTCAGGAACCAGAAAGAGCCCAGTGCGAGGTGGAGCTCCAGGTGGAGGTGGATTGGACACAAGATGCGAGACTCGAGAGGATGAGAGACGATATCGCAAGGTGAGATTCCTATTATCGCAGGAGGATACTCCGAACAGATTTTAGATCAGCAGAAGCATAGCATGCGAAGGAGATGGGATCGAGCAGCCTGACTCGACTCCCATATTTGCCCACCTATGATCAGCAAGCGATTGCCCCAAGACATGAGGGCGAGGAGATCCAAAAGCTCTCAGAGTTAGGAGGAGACCGAATGTCGAATCGAAATAGAGATTGTTGGAATTTGATATCTCGAGATTCGATCCACACTGAGCTCACAACGAGGTCCAAAATGACGAACGGAGTCCAACGAGTCCAAGATCAGTCCAAACGGAGTCTGGATGAAAAAGTTACACTCGAAGAAAATCTGCACGGAGATCGAAGCGGTGAAGAACGATGGCGGACCGGTGGAGGCAGCAGTAGAGCAAGCGCACGCAGCTGCAAGCGGCCCAACACGTGGACGCGCAGGCGTGGCCTAGGACTGCACGCACCCGCGCAGTTTTCTCACTCGGTCCATGCGCGATGCATGGACCGATGGTCCATGGGGACCCGCGTGGATCGGGAGGGCATTTCTCCTAAATTTCTCGTGATCCACATGGACCGAAAGTTGGTTTCACAGCCGTTTCTCGCGATCCACGGCACTATTTTGTGGACCGAACACGATCGGATGGCTGAAATCTGATTTGGCGCATGATCGGATGGTGCAGATGGCTTGCGGGCGTGATCTGGGTCTGATGGGGCTTGATCGAGTGCAATCGAGTGGCTGAGGAGACTTACGGTGCTGATCGGATGGTCGTGAAGCATCCGCAGTCTGATCATAAGTGGTTCTTCGATCCAGGAAGAATTTTAGGGCTTTAAAGGGCCCTATGGCGAAATAGAGAGCACGGTGGCCTTGTGGTGTGTTATACAGAGGACCCAGAACTGCAAGAAATCGAGAGTAGCTTGGTGAGTTCGGCGGAACCTGAGTAATAGCCGCGAGTAGAGGCAGCAGCAAATCCTAAAGAGGCACCGACAGAGAGCAGGAGCAGGGACTTCAGGCAGATTGTCAAGCAACAGACATCAGTCACTTCAAAGGTTCAGGGGGTCTTCCTAAAGAGAGAGCTTCTGTGAGGGAGAGCTTCTTGTGAGGAAGAGATTGGATATACGAGGTTGAGGGTGTGATCTTCTCTTGTAATTTTCTCTTTTCTCACAGTGAAGCTTGCATGCCCCATGGAAGCGAGCCTTTTGGCTAATTCACGTATTTGATTATTTCTATTTTATTTTTTCTTTCTTCCTGCTGCGATGCGTGGAGTCAAAAAGGTCCTGTAAAGATGGTGTCCTGGTCAGACATCCCCAACACCCCAACCATTCATGGTCGGTGCCATCATTTTCTTATCAATTCCTATCTAGACTTGCATCCGTCATCATGAGCAATTTCAAATCCTTCCCAGAAACTCCATTATGGTATTCTTATGCATAAGCATGGGCACAAGGTTCAACCATGGATGAGTGCATGTCTGACTGCACAAGTGTGTGCAAGCTTGTACATGTGCACGTGCATGGGCATGTATGCAAACATGCACATGCATGTGAGCATGACCATGCATGTGTAAGTGCAAGCATGTGGACATGTGCATGCATATACCGACATGTGCGGTGGTCGTGTGCATGCATGAACATGGATACATGAGAATGGGGGAGCGGGCACGGGCATCTGTGTGTGCACCCAGTTGTTTGCGTGCATGCAACTGTGTGCAGTGGGATTGTTATGAGATCTCCCCTATCAAATCATTTTGCAATTTTCTAAATGGCAGAAAACTGATTATCACCAGATAAGGAGACTTTGAATCACAATAACTGCTTTTAATGTCTAAGCTTTTCTTTGGACCAGGATTTTGGATTAACTCATAAAAGAATGCTTTTCCTCTTTGAAGAAAAATGGTATCTTTGCTTCATAATGGTTTCCATTGGAGGTTGAGAGGTCATATCCACTCTAAATTCTGAAACCTACTATGTCTTGAAGAATGATGCGAATATTGGCTACTTGCACTAAGTCATCTGATCTTTGATGAACAAAGTCAGTTTGTAGCATCGGGCCTCATGGGAAAGGGAGATTTTGGTTTTGGGGGGGGGGGTGGTGTGTGAGTTGGAGAGCACCTATTATATATATATATATATAGAGAGAGAGAGAGAGAGAGATTTACCTTTCTCAGTCTAATAAAGAAAGCATTTTCCTACATTTGATTAATTTATCTCATTTCTTTAAAGAAATTTTCTTTGCTGCTCCAAAAGATTGCTACTTAGTTTGAGGTATGTTTATCAAATCACAATGCAGAATCCAAACTCAAACCATACTCATGATGATGAATATGTTTGTTGCACCAGAAAGATGAACAACATAGATACTAGCTAAAAGAAAACAGAACATAAACTTAAGCTTTTAGAAAGAGAAATACCTTCTAGCGACCACTGACCTACTCCATCAGCTATGCCGAACCAGTTTTTGCATGCCACAAAGAATGCATCTTCCCCACCTGACAACGCCTGGCATTATTATTCTAATATTACTGAGTGTGGATGTTTTCTATCAGCCCAAACCAAGAAAGGGAAAAAGTAATTAAATTGTCTAACATGTTACACTTCTAAAACAAACATTTCAAATGTTCAAAAATATAAAATATATAAAAAATTATTTTGGAAAGAAAAATAAATTGTAATATCATCACATTGTAGTGTTCCAAACCCCCCCCCCCCCAACGAAAAAAAAAAGGCACTTTGTACAGGAGACGCCATTTATCTAAAGATGAGATATAGATCATAGAAGAACCTTTGTTTTGGACTTGAACATGAATTTCCACTACCCTAGAATGGAAAGCCTCTTGTATTGACGTCATTTATACTCATATATACTTCAGGCACATTAGGTATAATTTGACAAAACACATAATTTATGCCCTCCAAATATTGGAATAACCATTTTGTTTCGTTGGTAATTTTCTTCTTAAAAAAATTGATGTGCATTAGGATAAAGTAGCAGGCAGTATAAAATGTCCAACACCAACCTAGAGCATGTTTTCTTGCTTGCTTGCATATGTCCAAAGAGATATTATGGTTTCAGACAAGCATGCACCTCTTCGATGGTCTTGCACATTGATGCCATAGTATGTTTAAAATTTTATTTCACTAATTATCCACTTTTAAAGCAACTTAATTATCCTTTTGCATCATAAATGTTGTTTTTGACTACAAGCTTAAATGCTGCAAACACTGTATGGATTTTTTTTTTTTAAAAAAACAATAATGCAATCCTCAAGCTTCCAAAATCTCAAAGTGAACAGGAAAAGGCCATATAGAAGCCCCAGTTTGTGCATTTTTTTCACCATTTGCTCCTTTGACCAAGAATACAGGCACTTGTTACATCAAGGAAGCCTATGTTATCATGCTACTGAAAGCAATCAAAGATTGAATAATGGATCTTTATTTCAACAAGTCAAAGGAACTAAGGAGGTATTCAGATGGCCAGTATGTCAGACAAAACCAGCATGTTGACCTATCAGTTTCTTACTGAAACGGGGTGAGATGGTACAGTTCAGGAGCAGCCTGGTGGTAGAAATGGAGAGATCATGCATAGTAGAGATCCTAGAAAAGTTACAATTGTGCAAATCAGCTTTAAAGGACTATCTACATCTACATGAATAAGTTTTGGACAGTTTAAATCAAGTTAAGTGATTCATCTAAATATTAAAAAGAGAAAAAAAAGGCATGATGGGATACTTACATACTTTAGCCAAATCAAAGACATGAACCCGTGACTAAACAGGAAAAATAAGTGCAGAATGGGACTGCAATGGGAAAAGTGAGGTTTCCTCTTCAGCTGTGTTCTATCTTTTTTATACCCATTCCATGTCATAGGAAAACCATGGAAGGTCTCTCCTCTGCAGCTTAAGGCTAATTAAATAGCAACAATCTCTACCACCAATTGGCCTTCCAGATTTAGTCTAGGCTCCTCCTAAAACCCAAGATCACTTTGGTTAGGAACTAGTCAGCAATTCATTGAGGATCAAGGTTTGATGGGGAGCCAGTCTCAGGATATCTTCTGATTATTTATAGCCTAATAATATCTTTAACTGTATGAATCTGAGACAAGGCTCATTGGTTAAGGTTAAAATTATAACTGCATTGCCCTGCTCATGACATTAACAATACAGGAAAGCCCTAATAATGGACAGGGAAAGCAAATTCACTTGCTGATGTGAACTGTGTATTTTCAATATGCATGTTTGCTTTGAGTATGGACATAAATTTAATTTTGATAGTTGAACAAGTATATATAGGAGTCATATATAACATATACGCTGGAATAGATCATGAAAATCTGGATGCTCTAAATTAAACATACAAATATAATTATCTATTTTACTGTACAGCCCGAACTGTGAAGCCAAGATTTAAATATCGGTGGGTCGACAGGGCATCCCACCATCCTAAGTGTCAGAATGGTGCATGTTGGGACAAGATGAGCAAGAAATGGACCAGGATAGGATGAGACATTCATCATCCTAAGCATTGATACATGGGGCATCCCATTCCACTGAAATATAGGAACAGCCTTGCCCCATGGTAGTTAAAAACTTGCTCTAAAGTGAAGCATTTGTGAAGCTCTTGTTTCCATGTTTCCATAGCTAGATGTGTCACTTGTTCCATACTCTATACAATCATAACTAAACCTAAACCTATCATTAAAATTTAAAAAATAAAATCATCTAAATATTATGCTTAAATCAATATGAATATCCAGATAATACATCAATGTCCATATTCCACGTATGAATTTGGCTAAATATTTCAGAATCCATACCCACACCCCTATCTAGATAGATAAGCATATAAATATCCTCATCTAATTTGAGACATGAACTGGATAGAATTGCATCGTATGTGATCCGTTTCAACTCTATGCAAGCTTTTATAAGTTTTCGAGGTGCCCCACTAACACAATGATGATTAGCAATCATGGGATCCATTAAGATGGTAATAAGTTCCACTAAGACAGAGGTTCAAATTTGATAGTCCCCAGAAATTAATTAATGTGAAGCACTCAAACAATAATTCAAAGTCAGGCTTAACCTCCACATGACATACATCATGTAAACACAACCAATAATGCTCTAAGTCACGATTGAGAATATGCATTTGTAAACATGACCAATAATACTTGCTGTCTCCCTACAATCATTGCACATGCTGATGGAGAACACATATCGAATTTTGTTTAAAAAGAGTGCAGGTATGGCAGAAGTAATCGCATAACCAAAGCTGCTCAACAACAATGACTTACCTTCAAAGGATGTGGTAAGATGGCTGCTCCTGAAGACAGGGAAAGTGATGGTGCTGATATTGGAGTCACCCTGGATTGTAAATGAATTAAGGGTGATTGTAAATGAATTAGTCAAGAGAACAAAATTTCTTTTGACCTTGTAATTACTATAAGCAATATGCCAAGACAGGCATATAATAAACATCCATGCATCAATCTACAAATAGACAATATTTAGACAACAAAGGATTAGTATTATTATGATACAAGTTGAAGTCTGATCAAGAATTCTAGACACATCTGGCCAGGAATATGTGCAATCCCACCTACTTGGTTATTATAGAAATATGTCACACACAACCTCATCATTTTAAATAACTTCAAGTTTAATAAGAAAATAAGCATACCTGTTAGGATCAGCCACTTCAGTACTCCCGTTGTTCTGTTCAGTCATATCAATAATTTGGCCCTATATATGTACCAAAAGTGAACTAATATCAGGTTTAAATAACAAATGTAGAATTACCAATTCCAATACAACCAAAAGGAAAAGGAATTCAAAGTTTAGATCTTGAATTGGAAATGCAACTCCTCATCCTTTGAAATATTGCTCGCAATGCACTATATGCATGATAAATATTGGGAGTTACACACCACAAAACATGAGTTCACATAAATAATATCCCACATCAACCCAGCCTTACGTTATCTCATGACCTCAGATTAAAGAACGGATATAGCGATGTGCACTTGAATTAAGAACTGTGGACCATCTTATCAATGGATTCTTCCTCTTGCAGGAAGATATTATATCTCTGGGTATTTATCCGTTCATCTCAATTTACTCTCCAAAAAATGTGATTATATTCATGTGCCATCAGAATGAGTACATTATCCATTTATGCTGCAGCTCACCAGCTAAGTGGTGCTCAATTATTTATTATACATCATAATATGTGTTTTTGATTCAAATCAAACAGGCTTTTTTATTTATTTAGTGGGCAGTTACATTCAAAGACTAGCAGGAGGAATAATATAAAAATTAATATATGACTTTGAACCAAAAAAACTTTGGAAAAATTATTTGAATCATTGAGAAGGGATCAAAAGCATAAAAAATATACATAAATATAGCAGAGGACAGCAAGTCTGAAGCTTACCACCACTGATCTTTCAACCGTATTCTTCTTTGCTTGATCTTCTATAGAAGAGGGATTTGATTCAACATCCACATCAGTGTCGACATCCATGGCATTAGAAACCTCTGAAGCCTCAGTATCTTCCAAAATAATTTCCATGCTATCAACTTCACTGGTTGCTGGAAGTTCTGCAGCAAGGAGACTTTCATCACTGGAGTCACATATCTGATTATCCATATCAGAACTCCTTGGTTCTTGTAAAGATTCCCCCACGGAGTTCACTTTTATATCCTCGCCATTAATTGGAATTTCTGATGTTTCCAATACTCCTGTACCCAGTTCAGAATCTTGCTCAATTTCTGGAATCTCACTCTTCTCTACAGCGAAATTAGTCTTTTCCTGATCATTACCCAGAGACCCCACTGATTCCAGCACTGCAATATTAGGCTTTGAACTCCCCTTCTCCTTTTCTTGCGGAACTTCTTTAACTTCCAAATCCCCAGTATGCACGGTCTGATCACCACCCAAAACCTCCATTCCTTCCAATTTCTCAGCCTTCGAGGAACCATCCAAATCAATGATCCCTGAGGCAGGACATTGTTCAGTTACTTGTGTATCCATCGTCCTCAATTTACCAACACCATGGGAAACATCTATCTCTTTCGGTTCCCCCATCGCCAAAACAGCAACTTTCTCTTTTCTGTGTATCCCACTATCCTCTCTGCCTTCCCAAGACTCGATTTTTGGAGCTCCTTCTACAGTCTTAGTACCTTCTCCGTCACCACTCTCCAGGGATACCGATCCATCCAGCTCAAGATCAGATCTTTTCACCATTTCCTGATCGATTTCACCAAATTCTCCCACCAAACAGCCTCTCACCTCCGTCTCCTCTGAACCCGAGCTGTCAGCCTCGATCGCAACCCCGTCCTGCTTCAATTCAGCTGCATCACAGAACCGGAAGATGATGCTCCCGTCCGAGCACTCTGCCCAAACCACCAAACTCCCAGTAAACAACAACAATAAGAACCAGAAGAAGGGAATAAAGCACGTCGATCTCGACGCAGAGATCCGATTCATGGCAGAGAAATCGAAACAGGAAAAAAGGGGTGGGGATCTGGAGTACCGGTGGTAGAGCAGATCTCGAGGGCGGGTGGGGTGGAAGGTCTCGCGAACGTGTGGGGAGCTGGTCTCGGCCTCGTCGTCGGCGGTCCGGAGAGGGAGCGGCGGAGGGGTAGGAGAGCCGGCGGAGTAGTCTTGTAGGAGACAGGTGTGAGGCGGAGGTCAAGGATGCCGGTGAAGGGGATCTCGGCCATTAACGACGGAGGCTGCGGCGGCCGCGGATGGCCAGCTACGGCTCACATCAGGCAGCAAGAATAGCCGATGTTCGGTTTGTTCGGTATCGGAGGCGGGGGAAGGGGAGGGAGAGGATAAAGGTGAGGGAGAGGTGGGGGACCCGAGCCGGGGAAACGCGATTCCTCGTAACAGGACGAAAGTGGGAGCTTGACACGTGCGAGATTGTACACAGCCACAGACCGATACCGTAGTCGTGGTGGAGCTTCCCGGTGGGCGCATCCAAATTCTCTTGTAGGGGTCTCCAAGATCTAGACCCATGTAGCGTTTTTTATGGGGCATAATTTTGTCCGCCATGTTCTCACGAAGGTTTAATAATTGTTATTTTACGTCATCTGTTTACCTCTAACTATTCTAATTTAAACATAAAGATTTAGCCTCAAGAGGGAAAAGATATCATTCGTTTAACTTTAATAATAATAATAATAATAATAATAATAATATTATTATTATTATTATTATTATTATTATATTTAATTTAAGAAATTGATAAGTATGAGATCTCTCGACTTCAAGTTGAATTGGCATCCAAAACTATGATTAAGCGGATCTTATTAGGCACATAGGATAACATACTGTATCGAATTTGCTCAATTATTGCTCTCTACGGTTATAGCTATCTCAATAATGACGATGATATGGTACAAAAGATTATATAAATAGTATAAGACTTTTTGATCTATCCAATATGAAACTATTACTCTTCAACACAAATAATGACAAACGAAGAGGGGACCAGTTTAACCTCCAATGCCAAATTCCAACAAGCATGAACAGCAGGTAGTATTCTCATTATAACAAAAAACAGTATTTAAGGAGAACTGTCATTTGTTGAGACCTTGATGTCCATGAAGCAATACATATGAGTCCCGCGGAGCAATTATTGAGGGAACAGCAAATGCTTGTACTAATGCAAGGCACATGGATTGGATTGGATTGGATTATCAAATAAATATTATATCCTAGGTGCACCAACGTAGAAAAAACTCTCATATGCAATGGACCAGTAATAATGGTAAGAGCTAAATGATAAAGGTCAACTAGTGCGAGAAATTCTTTGTGCACCACTGACGGTATAGAAAATTTGATATAAAATATATCATTTTATATAATTGATCTACATATTTATCATCTTTCAGCGTATATTTAATATCTACAGTTTTATTTTTTTATTTAAAAATTTTATATGACGAAAATATTCCTATTTTTAAAAAAAAATTATGATATCTTGTGGCATATTATGACTTTCTACATACAGAATATCAAATATAGCTCAGAAATTATAACATATTGTGCATATTATGACATCTTGCGTCAAATTATCACTTCCTGCATGCAGAACGTTATAATATGGCTCAGGATGTCATAATATGGAAAGGACATTTTTGTTCAACTATTTTTCAATGCGCTTTTAATACCTGCAGTTTCGATTTTTCGTTTAAAAATTTTGAATGACAAAAATATCCCTACTCTTTGAAAAATTATGATATCCTATGGTATATTATAACATCCTGCGTTAAAATTATGACTTTTTGTATACAGTATGTCATAATATGGACATAAGATGTCATAATCTTTTTCAAAGAATCGATGTATTTTCATTATTCAAAATTTTCAAACGAAAAAATAGAACTACAAGCATTAAATGCATTTTGAAAAGTAGTGGCTACATGGATCAATCATATAAAATAATATGCCCTATATCGAATTTTTTACACCGCCATGGTATACAAAGAATTTTTCCAACTAGCACATGCCATGGCCGGTAATAAAGGTAAGGGGATGGTGGGTGGCATTGGGAAATCCAGGTCATAATTTTTTTTTTCTTTTCATGGTACAGAGGTAATAATTTTCTTTTATTAGTTGGAACTTTGGTGAATTCATTTAGTGGATGCGTATTCATAATAAAAATCCTTGTATTAAATGGATAGCATCACAAGGGTTAATATATACAAATACTGATAGGTGAAGGGTAGTAGATCCACTAACTCTTTTTTTTTTTTTTTTAATCGATGAAGGTGGGCTAGATTTATTTATGGATCACGACTTCACGATATGGATGGCGTATCTACCAGGTTTATAATGTATTAGAAGCCTTATGGCGTCTTTCTGAGGCAAGGTATTATAAAAAGCAGCCATGGACAGAGGATGGCCAACTAGAAATTGTGATGGATTGATATGATCATCACCAGTAGGGGACCAGGACATTATCTTCTTTCACATTTCATTATTCTATGAGATCAAGACAAGAGCAAGAGGAAGAATGGAAAAAATGCATGCATCTAATTTTGATCCAGCTCACGCGAGGACAAAAGGTGCAAGGAATATGTAAAGTAAATTTATAGATAATTAGAATATAAAAGGCCATGTTTATTGATCTATCTAGGCATTAGTTCATGTGAAGAGAATAATGCAACAAGTGATATTAACAAAGAAAGCAAGCTGGTGGCGAATGGCATGTGGAGCTTCCTACATTCACATAGAGATTATGGTTCAGATATATATGACACTTTCTTGCTTAGACTTTGAAATATTGATCGATATAGAGGAAAATTTTGATTGATACAAAATGGTTATATTTGCCAATGGCTATTAGCTAATTGGACCGCCACCCCTCTTGACTTGTCTTTGGAGAAGATCTAGAATTCAAATTTGGGTATTACTAGTAAAACAAGCATTTGAAACTCAACATAAAGAGTAGAAGTAGTAATCAAATAAAAAAATTTTAGGTCAATCTTATCCAAAATGTTTATTTTATTTGAACCATATTATTATTTCATAGAGTGGATACTCAATCCCCAATCTATAAATAATACCTATCTTAATGTTGAAGGGGGATGGAGAGAGGGGTTTAAATACTTGCAAATTGATTCTGTCATTGTACATTCGATTGTGCATATCCAAAAACTAAGACATCTGACATGTATCTGATTTAGACTAGAATCAAATTTTCTAACATAAATTAAAAATGTACAGTTGAACCAGTCACAACCTGGAGTGAGAGTTTTTGCAACATAGATATCCCTTCTCACAAAAGAGGTAACCCCTTGCAGGGTGGTGAAAATGCTTAATAATTAATTGGAAAAGAAGAAGGCGGATGCAGACCAAACCATGAATCCTAACCAAACTCGAGATATTGTTGGTATTAGGCAAGTAACGGCCAAAAATTAATCAAGCAAATGGCCTGGTTTTCTGATCAACGCCAGAATCTGATGCTTTTTTTTTTTTTTTTTGGTCCCTATAAGCGATTAAATACCAAATCTCTGATCTCCTCACATGCATCTCATTCGTCCAAATCTTATATCACGGTCCCTAGCAATACCATTAGCATAAGGTTACTACAATAAATTTTTATATGTGAGCCGATCGGTAGCTCAATAAATATCACAACCTTGGAATCACATCTCTCCCATTTGCCCAATTGAGGCCTCCCTTCCCTCCTAAGGCTTAGACCACCCATTACAATATGGCTTGCACTCATATCTCCATCTATTAATGTTCTAGATTATAATCTATTTTAATAATAGATTCGTAGTTTATTATGTAGATGCTTTAGTTGGATTCGGCCTATGATGCAACAGAGCCAATTTGATACAAAATTTTGAGTAGATAGGCTTAGACCATCCATTACAATATGGCTTGCACTCATATATTCATCTATTAATGTTCTAGATTATATTCCATTTTAATAATAGATTCGTAGTTTATTATGTAGATGCTTTAGTTGGATTCGGCCTATGATGCAACAGAGCCAATTTGATACAAAATTTTGAGTAGATAAGGTATGAAATGGGCCATTCCACTTGGGAGGCCGAGGACCACAAATCCATTGTTTTCACATTCGTCAGAAAATTACTTCATGCAAGATGACAACAAATTAGAATGATGCATGCCAATAACCTTGACACCCTAGATGGAGACCAGAACCCCATTTCCGGGAAGTGACCACTTTCCGTTGCAAGTGGACAATATTTTACGTGCCAATGAGATTTTACATTACACAAGAAGACCCGGAACTGTAGGTCTCATTTGTAAACTGCATTTCATGGAAGCCTTTGACAGTGGATAAGACCTACTTATCTCACCAAGCTGTTGGCAAAGAGGAATTTTCCGGTGTCTTGTTATTGGTTAATTTACACTGTAGGGTTAATGTGAACGGTGATGCCGGTGACTACATTCTTTATAGAAAAGGATTAAGGCAAGGTGATCCTCTGTCTGTTTTTTTATTTATTTTAGCTATGGATCCTCCCAGCAGAATGTTTGATGCCAAAACCTTGGCTAAGATTTTTGAGGGGTTGGGAAATGCTTAGATTGCAGGGGGAACTAAGATTTTGCAATATACTGATGATACACCGGTCTTCCTTTGAGCAAACAAGGATCATTGTGCGGTTCTGAAAATTATTCTCTATAGCTCTAACTTATCTCAAACTGTCCATAAACTTTCACAAAAGACTCATTTGGTCCATGGGAAATGGGGTGGGGAAGGCAATTTTTGAAAAGTGGTAAGGAGTCTACTTATTTGGTTAGAGTTCTAAATAAGAGAAAAAGGAAAAAGCTCTTCTCATAGGAAGACACTTTCCACATTTCATAAAAATAGAAATCTATGAGAGAGATGGATTTTGAGATTTTTCATATGATAAAAATTTATGGTTTTCTTTTAAAAATATTTTTTTAAAATTCAAGATTAAAATTTTATAAAATATCAATAGATGGTAAAGATGAAATACTGTATAGTGATATATTTCTAATATTTATTTAATACAATATAATATTTATTTAATTATATTAATATAAATATAATATTATTATTTATATAAAGTTTGGGAGAAAAAAAATAATCTTGTATCTATTAAGGGTATAATAGATATTTTATATAATTTTTTTAAAAAATTGATATTCGTCTAAACATAAGCCGCTTTAAAATAAGTCATTTTTTATAGTCAATCAAATATGTCAAAATTATATTTTTAAAAATAATTTTTTAAAAAATAATAAATTATTTTTTGAAATTTTTTTTTTCTGTGAATCAAACGAGCCTAAAAGCATTGTATCGTATTGGCCACAGGAAGGGTAAGGAATAAGATTGTAGCACGTGGCTAAACTGTCTAAAATTCCAACATGATTAAAGTAGGTCTACCTCTTACTGATATTAAGCCTGGTAAATTTAATTGGTTATCGCTTCTTCAAAACCTTGAGCATCAGCTATCTTCCTAGAAAGCATAGTACATGTCATTCAGAGGTAGATTCACTTTGACCAACTTGATTCTCACTTCACTACTTTTGTACCATATGTCGCTCTTCAAGTTACCCATATGGGTCATTAAGCGAGCCAACAAATACATGAGATCTTTTCTTTAGACAAGTTCATCAAACTATCACCGATTCTCTTGCAAAGTAAACTGAAATACAGTCTGCATGCGGAAAGATGAAGATGGGCTCGGAGTCAGAGATATTTCTACCAACTCCCCACTGGTAAAATGGGGATGGAGATGTCCATGTTTAGGATCAGGGCATCTGGAGGAGGCAGATTAAGAAAGCTTATCACGAAAAAGTCAAGCTCTCCAAATACTTGAAGCCTGCTAAAATTCTGAGACCTCTCAACCTTTTGGAGCAGGATTCATCTCCAAATTGGCAATGGCAATGATACTTCATTCTAGAAGAATTGCTAGCTCCGGGATGCTCCACTTAGAGATATGGTACTAGACCTTTATGCCCGAAGTGCAAAGAAAAATGGAAGTGTATCGACTTCTTTAACACCACAACCATGTCACGGAATTTTAGGAATCCAAGAACTCAATCGGTCGAGGTTCAGCCATGATATAGTCTTTTGCTCTCCATGCTTGAAAGAGGTAAATTTGAATTTGGAACAGGATAAGTTTATCCAGAAGGAGAGCAGCAATGGAATTTACTCCCCCTCATCCCATTATGGATTCGTGGTTTCGAGAGGCATGAAGTGCACGTTTGCACCATCATTGTGGAAGCTCCCAATACCATCAAGGAAGTGTTTGGTTGGAGGGAGTGGAGGTCTGAAATCGAAATGGATGACTCCCATTCCAACCGTTTGGTTGGAAAGAGTCCCATTTCGATTTCGATTCTGGAGTGGAATGGGAATGGATCAATTTATACAGAACTCAAGGGGTGTTTGGTTCGTAATCGAAATCGGAATGGAAATAGAAATCGAAATGGTTTGGAATCGGAATCGGAATGGCTAAATCCTCTGAAGCATTTGGTTCGTGATCGGAATCAAAATCAGAATCGAAATTGGAATGAAAATTTGAATCCATAGAAGAGAGTAGGGATTGAGTTCTACATAGATTGAACTATTCTCATTCCATCCTAGAATCAGAATCGGAATGGAACTCCTACCAACCAAATGGTTGGAATGAGAGTCATCTATTTCGATTTCGATTCCAGACCCCTACTCTCTCCAACCAAATACCTCCTCAATCCCTACTCTCCTCTATGGATTCAATTTTTCATTCAAATTTCGATTCCGATTTCGATCACGGACCAAATGCTTCGGGAGATTTGACCATTCCGATTTCGATTTCAAGTCATTCCAATTTTTATTCCTATTCTGATTTCGGTTACGAACTAAACGCCCCCTAAAAGTAAGTGTTTTCTTTGACTTTGTTGAAAAAGAAGCCTAAACACTAGAGAAATCATTGGAAAGAAACTTGGAAAGAATAGTAGAGGTTGTGTATTATTTTAGCACTCATGCGAACTAGTTGATCATTTTTTGGTAGAATGTGAATTCTTATCTACCATTTGGAACATGATTTGCCAACTTCATGGAACCTTTCACTCCCACAACTCCTTTGAGAATCTTTACTTAATATGGAGAGAGAAAAAATTTCACTAAGAAGACCAAAGAGTTGTTCTAATGTTGATTGAAGTAGTTACTTGGTCTAGTTGGAAAGAAAGAATGTGAGAATATGTGTGGACATATATTTAGTTCCACATCAATTATTTGCTGAAAAAATCTTGAGTACTTATACAGTGTTAGAGAATTCAAATAATGCCTTTTAGCTAGTCTTTTTGGGATGAGATTCTAGATTATTACAAATGGTATCAAAGCCAATCAGACCCATAGCCTATGTGGATTAGAGGATACTACAGTACGAGTTCAGTAGGTTGACCACAAGCTGATCGTGGTGTTTGTGAATAGAAGTATGAATTTGGACTCTTAGCCTGGTAAGAACGCCAAGGCTTAAAGAGAGGGAGTATATGAGGACCGTGCGGGTATGTATTTAGTCCCACATCAGTTGTTCGTTGAGAAGATCTTGAATACTTATACAGAATCAGAGATTATAAAGAAATTTTAGGATATTTCTCAAGAAGAATGCCTCGATTACCATGGTTGCAGAATAAGCCTTGCAATTGTTCTCCTTATGGTCCATATCTTTGCAATTTCAAGATGGTCACTAACTGCTTAAAGATCACAGATAAACATAAGAGGTTATCAGCTTGTTTGAACCATCGAGATTGTCCTTCTTGGGTTTCTTTAAATGTGTCACTAGCCCGAACTATAGACGGTTCCTTTGTGTATCTTTACTTCCTCCCTTTTGCTAATCCCCCTGTATATACCTCATAATCAATAAAGGATCGGTGGCTGATGTCCCAACCTCCATTAATTTCTCCAAAAAAAAAATTCCATCTATAAATCTAAAGTAAAAGAATCGTCATCCTATCTCATGGTGAATAGAAGTTCTTCTTCATGCTTCTAGCATGCAACTCGGTTTATCCATAGAAATTGACAGTTTTCTTTAAGTTCCTTTAGTTCTTTTCACTTGAAGACCGAAGAAGCAGCAAGAATCATCTAGGAGATATTTAATTGGAAAAATAGGGGTCTGAAATCAAAATCGAAATGGATGACTCTCATTCTAACCGTTTGGTTGGGAGGAATCCTATTCCGATTCCGATTTCAAGATGGAATGGGAATGGCTCAATCTATATAAAACTCAATCTCTACTCTCCTCTATGAATTCAAATTTCCATTCTAATTCCAATTTCGATTCCGATTCCAATCACGAACTAAATATTTCGAAAGATTCCAAGCCATTCCGATTCCAATTTCAAACCATTCTGATTTTCATTCCCATTCTAATTTCGATTACAAACCAAACAACCTCCTAAAGAAGATGGATGATTCTGGACTAATTTAGGTCCATTAGAATCACAAACACAACATATTCAATTTTTATTGACATCTGTAAGCATTCATTTCAACTAAAAGAGACCATTGAGCTGCATCATTATCAATAGTGAGAGGCACAAAAATAGTAGGCTGGTTTAAAGGCCTTCCATCTACTTCTAAAGGGTGTTTGGTTTGTAACCGAAATCAGAATGGGAATGAGAATCGGAATGGCTTGGAATCAGAATCAGAATGGCCAAATCTTTCAAAATATTTGGTTCGTGACTGGAATCAAAATCGGAATCGAAATTGGAATGAAAATTTGAATCCATAGAGGAGAGTAGGGATTGATTTCTATATGGATTGAGCCATTCCCATTCCACTCTGGAATCGGAACCGGAATAGAACTCCTCCCAATCAAACGGTTGGAATGAGAATCATCCATTTCAATTTCGATTCTAGACCCCACTTTCCCCAATCAAACACCCTCCTATTGACAATAGAGCTTGTTTGGAAACTTGTAGCTAGCCCCGATAGCAGCTCAAAACAGTGAAGGATGGTTTCAAGGCCGCACAATGATTTTTCTTCTTCTTCGGAAAGGCCAAAGTATTGTCCATGTACTACAATATCTTTGTACCTCTACAAATCCATGGATTTCCTAATCCTTCACAAATCTTAGTGGACGCCTAGCATTGAGCATTTTACAGAAGTGGTCCACTACAAGAATGAATAGAAAAGGAGAGAGGTCTCCTTGCCTAAGCGCCCACCTATAGTAAATCTAGTTGCCAATCTTTCCATTTACATTGACACCAATTTTAGGACTTGATCAGATTTTAAATCCAATTGATCCACAAAGTAGGAAAGTTCCTTTTATCTAGCAACCTGAAAAAGTAATACAGACTCACTCCATTAAGAGGGTGTTTGGTTCGTAACCAAAATCGAAATGGAAATGGGAATCGAAATGGCTTCGAATCAGAATCAGAATGAGCAAATCCTCCAAAGCGTTTGGTTCGTGATCGGAATCGGAATCAGAATCGAAATTGGAATGAAAATTTGAATCCATAGAGAAGAGTAGGGATTGAGTTCTATATATATTGAGCCATTCCTATTCTACTCTAGATTCGGAATCAGAATGAACTCCTCCCAACCAAACGGTTGGAATGGAGTCATCCATTCTGATTCCGATTCCATACCTCCACTCTCTCCAACCAAACATCCTTCAAAAGCCTTCATGAAATGGAGTTTACAAATCACCCCCGCAGGCTATGTCTCCAAGAACGGTGCAAAATCTCATTTGCACACAAAATATTATCTATAATATACCTTTCGTTGATGTAAGCTATCTGCATTGGATCAATAAGGCTGTTAAAAATAGGCTATAGATGGTTAGCCAAAACCTCCGAAATGATTTTTATGCAACCACGAATGAGATTAGTGGGCCTGAAGTTGTTGGGATCTTTTGTCACTTCTTTATTTAGAACAAAGCGTAATTCTTTGTGCACCACAGATGGTGTAGAAAATCCAACGTGAAGTGTATTGTTTCATCCGATTGATCTACATAGTCATTACTTTTCAACGTGCATTTAATACATGCAGGTCGACTTTTTCGTTTAAAAATTGTATGACGAAATTGCTTCTACTCTTTAAAAATTATGACATTCTATGTCCATATTATGACATCCTGCGTCCATAATATGCATGGATATCAAAATTTTTTCTAGAGAATAGAGGCATTTTCGTTATTCAAAATTTTCAAACAAAAAAGCCAACCTGTAAGCATTAATGCGCATTGAAAATAGTTGGACAAAAATGGCCTTCTCATATTATGATATCTTAGGCCATATTATGACGGATTTTGCTACGATGCTCCAAAAGGTATTTTAGTCTTTTTATTATTCATCCATTTTTGATCGTCAGATTAATTATGGACCACTCGAATTTTAACTAGATGAGTATCCATGTACATAGCTGGTGCGGTAAATATTTCAAAAACTAAAACTATTTTATACCACTCTTAAATTTTTTTTTAAAAAAAATCTTCATCATGGCACTAAGACGGAGGAGCCGTGGGTGGAGCGAGGGTGGTGCGGAGAAGTTGCAGGCACGTGCTGGATTGGGGGGCTGCAAAGCCGCTGGCATTGGGGGGTCGAGGAACCACGACCATCTTAGATAAGAGGGCCTGAGGAGAGGGTGGCGATTGGAATCGCGGGCTCATACGGGGTAGAGGGTGTGGGGGGGGGCCGAGATCAGAGGATCTGCGCATGGGGGGTCGCAAAAGCCCCGAGTGTCGGAGAGGGGGCCGGTGGGGATAGGGTGGCGCAGAACCCACTGGTGTGGGGTGAGGGGGTGGGGGAGGTGGGAACCACAAGAGTATGTTGGCGGGGTGGGCAGGTGGTGGGCACACAGAAACCACCGATGCTGATTGGAGGGAGCGGAGGCCAACGCGAGGAGCCATGGGCATTGAAAGGGAGGGGGTGGTCGCAAAAGCCCTGGGCGCTGGAGAGGGGGCGTGATCAGGGAGGGGGAGTTGGGAGTCACAGGCACGCGCTGGGTGGGGGTGGTGGGCGCGTGGAAGCCACCAGTGCCTGACAGGGGAGGCCGACGACAGAGGTTGGAGGGCCACGAGACGGAGTAGCTACGGGCAAGGGGTGCGGAGGAGCTGCCAATGGCATCGGAGGGTCGAGTGGGTGCGGAGAAGCTGCGGGTGGTGCCGAGGGCGAAGGGCGGCAGCAGTGGAGAGGCAGGCGAAGGAGGAGGATGGGGGCAATGCGGCGATGGGGAGTCGGCGAAGGAGGAGAGGCAGTGGAGAGGGAGGTGGGCGACGGGAGGTGTGCGGTGGTGGAAAGGCAGGCGTCGGCCAAGAAAAATTACGAAAGAGAAGAAGAAGAATTAAAAAAGATATTATTTTTTAAAAAATAATAGAATATAAAAATATGATAGTGAAATATCTTAAATACCCTTCGTAATAAAATAATATAGCAAAATCCTATTATGACATCCTGGGCTATATTATGCTATAAAATATCATAATTTTTTTCAAAAGATTAGAGTATTTTCGTTATACAAAATTTTTAAATGAAAAAATTGATTTGCAGACATTAAATGCACGTTGAAAAGTGATGACTACGTAGATCAATCGAATAAGATGGTATACTTTACATCAGATTTTCTACATTGCTCATGATGCACAAAGAATTTCTCTTGGAATAAGCGTGAGGAATGCATAATTCATCCTTACAAGATCCAAATTTCTATAATAAAACTGCTGGAAGAGAGAAAAGAGATTATGTTTTATCAAGTCCTGGAAGCACCGGAGAAAACACACAGAATCCATTGGCCCTGGGCTCTTATCTTCATTAAAACTAAACACGGCAGTCTTTGCTCCTTCAAGCGAGAATGAGGCAACCAAACCATCCATGGGTATATAGAGGGTGGGTAAAGAGAATCTTGTGGAGCGGCCAGAGTTCGGTCAATGGATGAATTCCGAAGTACCTCCCCCTCTTAAATACCTGGGCATGCCTCTCAATGGAGTCAAACCCCCTAAATCATATAGCTCGTCCTTTTGCAACGAGTGGAAAGTAGATTGGCTCCATGGAGAAGCAAATATCTTCCCTTTGGAGGTAGACTCACACTAATTAACTCTGTTCTTTCTTCTCTATCCTTTTAGTGCATGTCTCCTTTTAAATTACTAGATTGGATGATCAAAAGAATTGATAAATCTAGAAGATCTTTCTTTGGAATAGTTCTTTGACCGCTCGTGGTCTTTCTTGCAAGATGAACTAGAGCATATATGCTTGCAAAGGAAAAGCAGCCGGGAATAAGATATTCACAATTTAATAATGCATTGTTGGCAAAATGGGTTGAAGACATTATGAAAGATCGAAATCTGAGGAACAAATCGAATTTGCATATCACAGGAAATTAAAGTTGTCAATGTGTTGGAACCACCCAAGTGGTGTTCAAATTTCTGGAAAGATGACATCAAGGCACTCCTAGCTTTTGGGAACCGTTTGCATTTCTGGATTTAGGAATGGTCAACATACCTCTGTTTAGAAAGATAAATGGTTTTGCGGTGCATCTCCAAAAGTGATCTTCCCCTCTATTTATGCTTGCAGCACCAAAAAGAATGGTACTGCATTATAGAATTTTTTTCAATTGCAGGACCATGGCATAGAAACCTAGACAGCCAATCTCACAATTGGCAGACAATGTAGATCACCATAACCATCACGTCCCTGCTTACCTTGGGTGCATTTGGTTATACTTTTTGATTTTTGATTTTTGATTTTTAAAAAATATTTTTTATTTTTTTTATTTTTACTATCGAGTAAAAATAAAAAAAAAAAAATATATTTGATAACTACGTTGCTATAAAGTAAAAATAACGTTTGGGAACGACAGGTGAAGAGTTGACGAAAGAGAAGGTTCGGAAAGGAGGGAGAAGGAGATAGAGAGGTGAAGAGCTCGACGAGAGAGAACGTTCAGACTCTTTACTTTTTGGTTTGACGTTTTAGATGTGAGAAAGCAAAAAAAAGTAGACAAGTAAATTTTGATAAATAAAATTTTTTGCTTTGTATATAAAGTAATTATTTTAATTTTAATTTTTTACTTTTCATAATGTTACCAAATATTATTTTTTAATTTTTATTTTTTAAAAATTAAAAAAAATATATATTTTTAATGACTAATCAAACGCACCTTTAGTCACATTAAACCGTGAGGAAGACAAGATTGTGTGGAATTTAAGCAGTAAAGATGGTTTTAGCCCGGAGTCTACGTATCAGTTAATCAACTGAAGAGGGGTGAAGTGTAGGTTTGCCACATCCCTTTGGAGCCTTTCAGTGCCACTTAAGGTTACATGTTTTCTATGGCTGTGTTGGAGAAAGATGCTGAATATAGCGGACAATGTTAGAAGGAAACTCGGTAGGAACTTGGGCGGCTATGTGTTGTGTAAAAATTCTACTGAATCAGTAGATCACCCTTTTTCTTGGATTGTAGTTTTTTCACCACCATTTGGAAAGAGTTATGTCCATTGATTGGTGTTTCGCACTTGCGTGGTTCCTTTGAAGGCCTGTACTTGGAGTGGAGGAGGAGAAAATTTTCCAAAGCTACTCAGCCTGTGGCATTAATGTTGATAGGTGCCATTTCCTGATCTTGCTGGAAGGAGAGAAACCCATGCAATTTTTTGAACAAACAAGCTTCAATTAACTCGGTTGCTAAAAAGGGTTTGCATTTGTTCGACTGGTCCATTCTCTGCAATTCCAGCCTTGTCACACTGCATGCAAAGTTATGGCACAAAATAAGAGGGCTGTAGGACTTGTTGACTGGTATGTAAATTTACTGAATATATGAAGGTTTGCATGTCAAGTCGTCCATCTCTTGTAGGCTATTATAGTGCTGGCCTTATGGCTTTAGATGTTACAGTTGGTTCTTGCAAGTTAGATGGGGGTTTTATCACCTTCCCCTGGGTCACAGCTCTGGTTGTTCATGAATGATCTCTGTATGTCTCTGTTTTTGTTTCCTTTAAGCTGGTGTGAGGGCATCTAAGCCAAACTTCCTTGTCTGTAAATATTCTTGAGTATATAATAAAAACCGTAGGTGGCTGCTTTTCCAACCTCCATTTTTTTAGCAAAAAAAAAAAACTTCCATTGACATTAACAAAAGATATATTGTGTGGGGAAGCAGTGGCATCAGTTTGTGCATTTGTCTCCCAAACAACAACAACAACAAAAAAGGAAAAAAAAGGGACTATGGTGCAAAGATTCCATAGTGGAATGGTGCTAGTTTTAAGCAGCAGCAACTGTTCCACCGTTGCTGGACATTTCAGATCCTCCAGTTGCTTGGGGAGCATGAGTCTTTGGAGATGTCAATGAGCACTTCTCTTTCTGATCATCTATGTTCATTTGGTGCTGCCTACACTCCAGGCTACAGAATCCAATTTCAACCCTGGGTATGGAAGGAGAAGTAGGTGAATACAAATAAGTCTCACTTACCTTATAAGAACAAAGATTAAGCATCTCAAGTGGACGTCAAAGATTGCAAGGTGTTCCTGGTTTGGGAGGTGTCATCAAATGAGGTCATTCTACACTAATCCTGGGATTCCACAGAGTGAAAATATTTTGATAGTCTAGAACAAGTATATGTAGATGTAAACATGCATGCAAAGAAAACTATTTCCGTAAGAATCTATAAATGAATTTTTGAATCACTAATGAAATGATAATTCAATACAATTGTCAAGTTATGATACAATCTTAGATCTCAAGGGACAGGCTATAAATGCATAAAAACCTGCTGATCAAGTAGTTATACTCTACCACTGCATATTACCAAGGGTCAAGACCATAACTAACAACCTTGTTCTGACCACTCTAATTGGCTTTTCAAGCTTATTTAGATGTTCATGCCGATGAAAGGTTGCATCGGCTGTCAGTGTAAACTTCTTCAAATCCTTGTTCATAACTTGAGTCAGATATCTCTATGAGTCCTGTCATCTTTCATGAACTTAAACCATAAACCTCTTTTATGATGTAATGAGTATCTAATAATAGTTAGTGTTAACCCCATCAAATCTAATTATTTAACATATTTTGACACTATTTAGATGTTCCTGCCAATGAAAGGTTGCATCGGCTGTCAGTATAAATTTCTTCAAATCCTTGTTCACAACTTAAGTCAGATATCTCTCTGAGTCCTGTCATCTTTCATAACCCTTAAACCATAAACCTCCTGTATGATGTAATGAATATCTAATAATAGTTAGTGTTAATCTCATCAAATGTAAGTTATTTAACATACTTTGACACCATATAGATCACTGGATTCCTCTCCAAATTCTTTTGGACAATTTCAACCAAGTGATTTTAGATTCTTCCCTTCCATGACCCTTCGACACAATTGTAATTAACAAGTTAATCTAGAGAGAAGCATAAATTCTGACTTATTGTGGACCCACTACAACATTCCTTTAGGGTTTGGAAATCAAACCATCCCATTTGTTAGGTGTGCCAATATGTGTATATGCAAAGAAGACATGGAATACTCATATAGGAGGCATGCAGCTAGAAAGACCATCCCACTTTACACTGTGGCACTTGAAAAGAAAAAGAACTTAAACCATACTCATGAATTTAAGTGACCTAAAGGAAATTTGTTCATCAAATATATGGACTTACGACACAATTATAATTTAACTTTCTAAGAAAAAAGTCAATAAAAGCCAGATAAGCAATCATATCTTTAGTAAGAAAGGTATAAAAGAACATGCAATCGAGGAAGATAAACCACACGATTGTTCATATGGATTATACGCAACCCAAAAGACTACATCAAAGGGAGAAACTCTAATTTTATACGAGTTTCCTTAAACCAGTGCATCAACTTTGTTTGAAAACAAAACTCCAAACATAAAAATAAAATGATAATAATCATATGAGCTTAACACACAACATCCAGATAGTTATTTCAAGATCTTAAAGAACAAATAAATTGTAGTAAATTAAATCAAAAAACAAAAGATCCCTATGTGCTAATACATACCAACAAACTATCCGAAAAGAACATGTTTGACAGAGTAAATTGGACGTTCCAAAGAAAATAAAATGCTTACAATCCACGGAAAGCAATAAAATTCCCATTTTTTCATTAGTATTTGGATATCCTGCACAAGTACGCAAAATTCACAAGAAGACATCAAATTAAGGATAAGAGACGTTTTCCCCCTCGTTTATGTCCATCTGGGATCGATTTATAGGTTATACCTATAGATGAAAGTATCGAGGCCAGGGTCTAGGTGGCGTTTGCAGAGGTCACAGGCCCTGAGGAACTGGGCCGTCCCGGCCAACTCGAAGTCCGTGAAGCTTCGCCTCTGGACGCTCCTCGGCTCCGCCTCCCTCCGCCGCTCGTGGGCGCGGTGCGCCCCGTCCTCGTCCGACGCCTCCGCCGCAGCCGCGAGGTCCACCGCAGAGAACTCCGTCACACTCGTCGTCCGCCGCATCGGTGGCCGTGGCCGCGGCGACCGGGCGGACCGCGGCCGCTTCCCCAAAATCATCTTCTCCCCGCGCCGCTCTCTCTCCCTCTCCTCCTCTCGCTGGCTTCGGAGGGCGCGGAGAAACGAAAGAAGAAGGGGGCAAGGCGTGACGGACTCGGGAGGGAAGGGCGCGAGGTGGGCGGGGATTTCGTAGTTGGGCGGAGGAGAGATGAAAAAGGGGAAGGGGAATGAATCTGTACCGTTGATAGGCCTAACCCGCACCTATCATCATGGTCAAGAACTTTATTTGCCAAGATCAGCCATTATATTTTCACTCATCTAGTCATTTAATTAAAACCATTATTTTTTTATGGAAAATAACAAAATTTTAGTTTTTAATTAAAATTTATTTTTTAGTTTATTAAATCTTATTATTTATCTTCCTAACATAGAATAGATATCTGAAACTATTACATTAGGCATAAGTCATGGAATTTTTGATATATAGGCACAGGATAATTGATGGCCAACATATAGCCAATTAAATAGAACCGAATGAGTCCTAGTCAGTACAGTTTAACCTAATCATGTCTCTAATCAACCTTAAATTAACATAGGACAATTGAAGAAGTTCTAACTACAAGCACATAAGCAAGAAAGCAACTTGGACTATGGTGAGCAAAGAGCACAGAGCAACTGATCACTCAGGGGATTAGAGATGGAGTTTAGATTACTTTAAGATATATGTAGTGGGTGAATTAATTATGGATTCGTGTGAAAGAAGGTAAATCCTTCTTTCATACATAGGATTGGAACTAGGTCAGATTGGGTGAGACCATACTTTTACTCAAACTCGGCTCGATTCGAATTTTCGATCGAGTTTTGGTTCGAATTTTTTTCACATACCAAAGCGCGGCCTATTTTGAATCTAAATCCATCAGTCATCTTTCTCACACTTATTAAATTTGGGGTTAAAGTCAAGGTTTGTTCTGACAAATATAGTCAAAGGTGGCACAAACGATGCGGCGATGTAGCACAATCAAGCAAAGATAGGTCAAGGAGTATAGGAGAAGCGTCATAGAGAAGGACGATGTTGTCGCAAGTGAGAATGCATCCAAAGTGTTGGCAGCGACAAAGTGAAGAGAGTTGGCGAGATAGTCAAAGTAGGTGGCGATCTTGCGGCGAGCATCATGGTGAAGAGGTGGGGGGGACAAGGTGGAGAGGACAAAATGAGCCGTGGCAATGAGATACCAAGGTTGGAGAAGGCAAGGTCACAGCAAACGTCGACGAGAATGGTGTCCCAGAGATCGAGAGTGATGATCTTCTTACAGACGGTGGAGGTCGAAGAGGCAATAGTCTCCTCGTACATGAACTTGACCATGGTAGACATGTCGCAAGATACTTTGATTTGGAATTTTATTGGGGCTCTTCGAGAGAAGAAGAGCCCCGACTCTCCATTTAAGTGATCAGGCTCTAGCTCGAGTGTAAATTCGGGCTCGGGCTTAAGTAGGGCTAAGAATATATTCAAGCCTGGTCTGAAATAAAATGGGCTATATATCTAAGCTCAAATCAGGCCTGATATATATTGTTTAGGCCTAATCCATAGCTGATCCAAAGTTGACCCAGTCTGAGCTCATTTTCTGTCCTATTCATACAAAAGATACAACCTTGGTTCCTTTTTGAGACTGGTTCAACCCTCATATAGGGCTCTACTTGTTAGATAATGCACATAGGATATTTTAATATTCATCCCCACTTTTGGGAAGCCTAGCAGATCTTTATGTTAATTGAGTAATAACTGGTCATTTAAGAATTGATGCCTTTCATTTAGAATTCCTTTCTTCTGATCAAGCCACGAAACAATAGTAGTAAGCATGAAGATGGTTGACCATGTATTCTTTGCAAAAGATGTCGTTCATCAAGCAAAGCAAAGATTTGTGAATAAATCAGGAGATTGAGACACTTCTAATTATTGACAAATGGTAGTCCAAATATTCAAAGTAAAAAGGCATTGGACTATTTTGACAAGACCATTTTAGAGAACACAACCACTATAGTTTCTTAAGATTCTTTATTTTGAGCTTGCTAATCAAGCAAAACCAAAGGAAGAGGACTCATATGAGATGTGGCAACCAAGATCGATCAATCACAACCCTTGACTGATAGGGCCATTTGCCCTTTCGATACACACACACACCACACCCATACATGCATACATAAATAAAATTCAACAATACATATTATACCAGGGCTATATATAAAAGTTTCACCTTCCAAAGTAGTTATCTCTCCCTTGATTTATGAGGAAGTATTGCATGCTTGATATCATTAAAAATTTATGCAGTTGGAAGTCAATCCATATATTTCATTAAGCTTGATCATGCGATATCTGTTAATTAATATGGGAAGGTTTACTTGTTGAAGTCCACGCACAGATTGCAAACCATGGAAGACAAGCGTCCAGTCCCCAAAGTCTTAAACATTTTAATAAATATGTAACATTAAATTAGTATAGTTCCAATAATTGAAAATCTTTTCTTGGGGGAGTATTTACTTAATCTTCAATGGAGCGGCTAAATATTCCGCCTTTTTAATTTATTTTTCTTTTTTTTTTTAAGGATATTTCTTAAAAGCAATCTAGATGTCAACTGTGACATGCATATTGAAAGCAAAATAGAGATTGCAATATGCTTAGTTTGAGGTTGGAAGCACTTATCACATAAGATGATAAGAGGATATAGAAGATGAGATAGTAAAAGTCAAGGAAACCATATTGAGCAAAAGCAATGAAGAGAAGTGTTAAGGGTCTTTTTGATATCGTTGTTGATTTTGTATTTTTTTGTTTCATTTCCCATTAGTGAATATCATATGTATGCAGATGCTGAAGATAGCATTTAAACAAACTTTTTTTTACTTTTTCTAAAGTAATAAATATTAGCTAGCAAAAACTTTAAAATTTTTATAAGCATTTTATAAAAATAAAAAAATTTCAACATACATGTTGTTGGGTCAGATTTCTTGAATTTTTGGAAAGAAAAAAAAAAAAAAGAACAATACCAAACAAGTTCCGATAGATCTACGTTGAACTGGAATGTTAATTGATTTTCTAGGACCATGATGTTTTAAGGGAATATTGCTAGGGGATGAAATAACTATCCTGTTGGTTAATGCTCATCCTCACAATGTACAAACTATAATTTTGTAGAATTAAATATTATCATCATTTGCACAGTGTGCATGGCTAGGCATAACATGAACTCTTTAGTAAACAAGAATGATGATTAGCCCACGGGCACTCAGCTTAAGCAAAATGCTACCTTCCATGCAATTCAACATTAATAATGCATTTATTAATTTTTTTGTGAATAATACATATATTAATCATAGAGAATATTATCTGGCGGCAAAACAATTCTTTGATGCGTACAAATAGTTGCTATATGCTCTTCTTAGTGCTGTACATGAGTGATTTACGATTCACTTGTTTCCAATATGATCAAAAATGACATCAAACATAGAATTTTCATAAAAATAAGTTACTCAAGTGCTGTAGTTGATGTTATGACGTTTATGTTGCAATTTTTATGGACAAGAAAGTAAAAACAAAAAAAATATGCATTATTGGAATAATTATTATTATAGACTTATAAAAATTTTCATGAGAGCCTCTCAAGCCAGGAAAGTCTACAATAATTATTATCACAGACTCATCAAAATACCTCCATTCAGATATTTAGGCATCATTTAAACTAAGAATAGCATTCATCTTGAATATGCTTTCTTTGGATGTCATGTGTTCTATTGGTTCGGCTTATACCACATTTGGTAGTTTATCTTAAAAAAGATCAATACAATCATCCTTCAGGATGATACATATTATCTACAATTGCAAGGCAAGGCATCATCTGATGAAAACATGATATCATTGGATCTATAACTCTTTTTGCAAATCCAAAGGAGGCCTGATATGCAACAAACTCTCGTAAGAAGTCGTGATAAAAAAATGGTTGCATCGAGTTGCACTGCATGGTAACCATGCATGCAGCTCATCGACCAAATTCCTAGTTCAAACGAACGGATCACAGTAGACCCGGTTCAACTCGCCCGATTCTCCATCCGTTTCAACTCGTTTCTGGAACACATTCCTATCCCACCTGCAATCTCGCTCGCTCCGCGATCGCCGCGCGTAAAAGGCGAAAGCCGCTTGGGGCGGTAATCATACCTTCCTCTCTGTCCCTCACCTCCTCCCGCGTGAATCCCCACCGACGCCAGCTATCATCACCCCGACCTGGTCTCCTCACCACCTCCCGTGTAGATTACCACACCAATTCGATGATTAATAACCGAATGATCCTCCTTAGTCTCCATGATTGATCTCACCTTCGGTGACCGTAACAAAAGTATATTTATAAGTAGGCACCACCCGTGACTAGCTCTGCACTCACATCACTCACTTTCCCTATTTCGAGTTTCTTCACCGCGTCTCCGTTTTCTTGCCTGATTTAGATTGCCGCCGATGGCGAAGAACCAGATCCCGACGTTCGCCGCGTGGGCCGTCGCGGCGGTGGCAGCGGCATTCTTCCTCCCGGCGGCGGTAAGCGGCGCGCGCGACGTGAAGGCGGCGACCAACAAGGGGTTCGTCGTCCAGGGCCGCGTCTTCTGCGACACCTGCCGCGCTGGCTTCGAGACACCCAAAAGCACTTACATCGCTGGTAAGCTCGCCCCGCCGCACCATCTCGCTACTTCTTTGGCTTGATTTTGGACTCTGGCCATCAGATCTCGGCAGTGTTCCGGTCGGATCCGATGAGAAACGCGTTCCAATCGTAGTGTGGGAAGTGTTTTACTAGAAATAGGTGGGATAACGAAACGGCTTCGGATCCTCCTCGCAGAGATGGATCATTTCTTTTCTGAGCGATTTTCTGTCGTAAAGGTCGTTTCTGCCGAGTTTCCACACCTTAGTGGCCAAAATGAAATACTTATTCAGAATAAAGGAGTGGAATAAAATGGAGGCATAATTATATTGTAGCATTTTCCTAGAATAACTTTATTCAGATTTGACGGAATATGTCCTTCACCATTTTCCTCCGTTCAGGACTAAAGTTTTGGTGTTTTGAAAAATTTAGCGAACTAAACTGGAAAAACAAGATAGTTCTCTTAGTAATAGAGTACGGTGTGTGCAGGGATTTAGTTTAGGTAGAATTAGATCTTCTATAAGCGGAATCGCTCATGTTCTGAAGTCGTAAGATAAAATCATGCTTTTTTCCTATGTTCATCTTTTTATTTTTATTTTTTTTTTGGGTGCTTTGCAGGTGCAAAGGTGAGACTAGAATGCCGATCGAGGACCACCGGCGCAAAGACGTGCAGCTTCGACGGCGTGACGGACCGCAGTGGCACCTACAACATCCTTGTCGCCGATGAGCACGAGCACGAGACCTGCGAGGCGGTGCTCGTGAGTAGCCCGGTGAAAGGTTGTGCCAAGACGCTGGAGGGCCGGGAGAGGGCTCGTGTGTTCCTCACCAACAACAACGGCATTGCATCAACCAAGAGGTTTGCCAACTCACTGGGCTTCCAAAGGGATATCGCCTTGGCAGGCTGCGCTCAGCTGCTTAAGATGTATCAGCAATATGAGAATGAAGTCTAGTTTGAAAAGAATATAGTCTGGTCTCCTTCTATGTAGGCTAATAGCCAAAGGATCCTTTCTTTGCTGTTATGATTGTTCTGGGTACCTTACTTGGTTCTTTTATTTGACAATTGGTAAATCTATCTATTCCGTTTTGGTATCCTAGGATGATGGTTTCTAGTTTTATATTGTGAGTGCGATTGTGGGTTCTTTTTCATCTATGGTTTAGGAGAAAACAGGATTGTTTCTTTTGGTTTGTGGGAGGGAAAGGTTTTATCTTATTGCGGATCTGTCACATTGCTCTATATTTCAGCTTGCAATTGGATCTTACTGTCTCGTTTTGGTTGCGGAAAGGATGGTAATTTCTGAATCCAAATCTGCTTTACCAGATCACAGATAGGCCAATGAATGATAGGTACAGGCAGGCTACAGGCTCTTGATGGAGTGGGCCAGACAGCATTCAATTCACGCGTAGGCGTGCCGTATATGACGCACTAATTGACCTGGATGCGGTTCATGTTGCGTGTGAGGGATTTTTCAGAAAAAAAAAAAAAAGTTTTAGCATTGGAATGGCATCATGTTTTTCTTTTTTTTTTTTTTTTGAAGATAAAATATTCATACATAATGAGTATAAATACAATCTAAAAAATTTAAAAAAAAATATTTTGAAAGGACATCGAGCTGCATTATCAGATTTTTGCTCCTTTATGTTGTTCTGCGTTAAAAGATAACAGAAAAAAAAATGAAGAAAAATAAAACAAACATCTAAAAAAATTATTTTATAATGTTTGTTGAGATTTACTTTCTGTTCCTGATAATGGAGCTAGTAGAATTAAAAAAAAAAAAAAATTTCAAGCTCACTGTCTGTCTTCTTTCCCCATCGTCCATAGGATTTTTTTTTCTTTACCTCAAAATATTTGTCTTATTGCCCGAGCTAGAGTTGAATCGAACCGGAGTATCTCTGATCAAATATTAATATATTATATTTATTTAATTTAATAAATAAATAAAATAAATATAGATATTAATTAGATGTAAAAATTATATTATATTTTTGAAAAAAATCAGGATATTTTTGTGATATAAATTAATGATAATTAAATTTTGTGAATATAAAACCAAAATTGAACTTTGTGAACATAGAATTTAAGCTATTAGGAAATACAACTTAAATTGTTAATTAACCTGTCATTTATTTTTTAAAAAATAATAAATTTTATATAAAATCAAATAGAATTGTAAATAGAAACGCATATATAGATATAGATTGGATAATTTTCTATGTTAATCTATATTTATTTTTTAATAAATAAAAATATTAATCAAATGTTCAGATTTTTATCTATTTTGGATAGATTAGTATATGGAATGTATCTAGATAGATATATTATCTAATTTATTTTTATCTCTATCTAAAAAATTTAAATTTTATTTCATTTTTTTGGTTGCCACACTGCAAAATCTTGTTGGTCAAATATCTAGATGCATAACTTTCACTACTAAAGGAGAAATTAAAATATGATTCATCTAGCTAATCGTCCCCAGCTTACTGACAACAGCAAGGTTCTTTAATTCTTGGTGATGATGGACTGGATGAGCATGAACCATTGTCTCTGCACCAGGCTCGGCCCTGAGAACGATTTCTACAATTTATCCTCGCTTGCACTCCCCATTAATATCGGCAAACTTAAAAGCCTGTCCACCTGTGACCAAAAAAAAAAAAGAAAAAAGCCTGTCAACCAAAATGAAAGCTCTACAAAGAGCACCACTAATTACCTAACCAGAAAATAGACCCTACTATAATGACCATTGCACCAACTAAGACCATCCTATCCAGGCTAAGGATTCTCCACGCAGGGCCTTCTCTTACACCACCTCCACATCCCATCATTCCCACAACCAATTCATTGCCCTCCTCAACCAATGCACCACCTTCCACCAGCTCAAACAATCCAAGCGTCCATCACCACCTCAGGCTTCCACACCAGCCCTTTCCTCACCGGCAAGCTAGTAGAGACCCTTGCGCTCAGACTCAACCACCACAAAGAGGCCTCCCCCATGCCATGCTCCTCTTCTCCCACTGTCCCCATGCTCCCAACCTCTTCACCTGGAACACCCTCATCCGTGGTCTCTCCCTCGGCTCCGCCCCTCGTGATGCCCTCCTCCTGTTCGCGTTAATGCTCCAGACACCTTCGGTCATGCCCGACGCCTTCAGTTATGCCTCTGCACTCAAGGCTTGCGCCCGCTCTCATGCTCACAGGCTAACCAAAGCAATCCATGGCCTCGTAATAGTGAATCGAAACCAATCGAACAACTACGTTGCTAACACTGCGTTGCATGCCTATGCCTCATGCGGCGACGTTACTTCTGCAAGAAAATTGTTCAACGTGGTTCCCTTTTGGGATGTCGTTGGTTGGAACGCAATGCTTGCAGGTTACGTCCAAAATGGCCTTCCGGTTGAAGGTTTAAAGCTGTTGTATCGGATGTGGTCAAAGGGCGTCGAGCTGACCGATGTGACTGTTATCACTGCCCTTACGGCGTGTGCTCAAACGAAAGATCTTTGTTTTGGGGGGCAGATTCATGGGTACGTTGGCAAAAGGACCATGCAATTCGAAAGGGGATCAATGTGGGCACTGCTCTTATCGACATGTATGCGAAAAGTGGGCACTCGGAATTGGCTAGACAAGTGTTTGATGAGATGAAGAGAAGGGACATTGGTGTTTGGAATGCTCTTTTAGGAGGCTACGTGTGCAATGGTTGGTTTGCTGAAGCTTTACAATTTTTTGAGGAATTGCAGGCATCAGGGCTTAGACCAGATGAGCCAACATTGGTTAGTGCATTGTGTGCTTGTGGACATCTGGGAGCGCTTGATGTTGGAAAGACAATCCATTCATATGCAGAAGAAAGATTTCCCCACTTTGATCCATACTAGGAACAGCTCTGATCGAAATGTATTCAAAATGTGGGTGGATTGAGGGATCCGAGAAGTGTTCAGTAAGATGGAGAAGAAAGATGCCATGGCATGGACCTCGATGATCAGAGGGCTTGCGGTTCACGGATATGCCGAGGATGCACTCGAGCTGTTTTCCTTGATGCAGAGGACTGGTCTAAAGCCAGATGGTGTCACCTTTGTGGGTGTCCTATGTGCTTGTAGCCATGCTGGTTTGGTTGAGGAAGGCTTGCACTACTTCAGGTCCATGAAGAAAGACTATGGCATTGCTCTGAGAGTTGAGCACTATGGATGCATGATTGATCTTTTTGGCAGGGCTGGCCGGCTACAGGAAGCTTTTGAGCTGGTAGACTCAATGGAAATACACGTGAATGCCATAATTTGGAGGAGCCTTCTCAGTGCTTGCAGGATGAATTTGGATGTTGAATTGGCTGAGATTGCAGTTACGAATTTAATGAAGCTAAGATCTGACCATTGTGGGGATTACGTGCTCCTTTCTAACATATATGCGGCAAGGGGGAGATGGGATGACGCAAGGACAGTAAGGGAGCAGATGAAGAAAGGGCAGATAAAGAAGAAGCCTGCTTTTAGCTTGATTGAATAAACTGAGCAGTTGGCAAAGGGAGGCCCTTTATTTTCCAAAGCTGATCACCATGCTTGGATTCAGTGTAAATATGACAGGTTATATCCATTAGAACAATGAACAACTCAAATTCAGTGGTCCAGCTGAAATCATGGACTAGAAATGGGGTTTCAGCAACCAATATCAACAGTCTTAAAACATCTGCTTGCAAGCTGTGTTACCATGCTCAGGAGTTCAATGAGCTCAAGGAGAACTGATGAAAAACCTGCACTTTCAAGAATAATTATTTGGTAAGAGAGAATTTAGTCAGCTGCTCAGTGATTAACTGATTATAGCTGCCCCCATACCTCAAAAGGCTCAAATATTCTTGTAACTCTTAATAGATGTCAAAAAAACTCATGATCTCAATTGTCTGCATTAGTTGTCAGCATATTTATCTACTCACTAACATACATATATTGGAAGTGGGACTGGAAGACCTGAATCATAGTTTCAGCTAAAAATATAGGCTCATGAGACCATATATTTGGTACACTACAATGATTGTCTCATACATGTGTCATTGTGAATTTTTTTACTATATTTTACTTCCATCTACCTGACTTCCATGGTATAATTCAGGATGCTATCACTTTTCAACAATCCTTATCAAAAAGATACCAGTTTGATGTCAACAAGGAAATAATGGCCATTGGCTTTGTTGGGAGTGCTTGACTGGCTATGCTGCAAAAGGTTAGTAGGATGTTCCAAAAATTTAAGTTGTGTTAGAAATTATAAAGAGGATTTAGTCAAATTGAAAAGCATAGATTTAATCATGATAATTTTTTTCAGTAGGATGTCTATTCCAAGTAAAGCTGAGGGTGGGTACACACTATGTGATCATCTGCTGAACCAAACTTTAAAGTGTGAACCTTAGAGAAGTTCAATGCCAGCTGTTGAGTTTACGAACTCAGGATAGAAACTATATAGATTAGTGCATGAATTCCTCTGAGGCCTTCGGTCAAACTTGTACCGTTCGTTACCATGGGGGTGGATGAGGAGCATCAGAGAGAATGATGAGATCGGGGTTGGGCAGAGGCCCAGACTGATCTCAGAAGCCCAGTTTCTCTCTTGGAAATGCCAAAAGATCCGACCTTTGTCATCAATTCTAGGGTTTCGATTGTTGGATTCCTTTATTTCTAACTTTACAAAAATTCAACTCATGTATGGACAAATTGGAGTTCTACACTAAGAAAGCTTGGATTTTTAGGGTTTCAGTAATGTTTTCCATTATAATTTAGGAGAAAGAAGCCCTGTGACATGTCATTTCTCTTCTTTGTTGGGAGAAGCCTATGATTTATGACCTGAGTTTTTTTCTGTAAAAAAAAGGTCGACCTTTGATGTTTTGTGATGCTTGTGCTGGATGGTAGGTTACGATAACTAGTTGTTTTCATGCATTAAATATACGAGGCCTGTGGTAACAATTGTTTAGTAGTAGTAGCAGAAGTAGTTCCCAATTCTTTATATCCCATTTTGGTCATTTAGTAGTGTGGAGACATTTTGATTGTGCTAAACTATATGAACAAAATAATGCGCAAAATAGAATGATATTTTTCGCTCACCCTCAAGGCTGGTTTATAATTTTATACTGTAGAGGTGCAGTTGAGAAAATTAAAAGAATAACAAAGGATCAAGTTGAAAGCATCTGGCGATAAGCAAGAGCCAGGAATGGGATAGGGTGGTGAAGGCGGTTGATGGAAAAAGGGAAATTGTTATCAAATTTTTATTGTATTATCCAAGTAAGATTTGCAGAAAACCAAATTCAGATATCATTTCATGGAGTATATGCCAATTCAACAAACTAAAAAAAGGCAGATTTTAAAATTAAGCCATATGAATACTTCCTCACCTCCTCATAAGAAAGGTCCACCTATTAATAACTAAACTTGTCTTGAAAGCAGTGTTACATGGACATGGAAACATGTCCAAGTGCATGATTTGGTAAAAGGAAGAAAAGGAGACATGGGAGAAAGAATAATTTTAACTAATATATATTTAAATATAAAATTATTCTAATTAGCTGAAATACCAATGTACACGTAAAAAATTGAAGATATTACTGCATACTTTTCATTCAAACTCTCTAATTAGCTGAAAGATCTTAGAGAAGTGACATTGTACAAAGTTATTTTAATACCTATATTGTTGATCAATCTCTAAAAAGAACAAAAGCTAGCTTGTAGATTTTTCGTAGTGAGTTGAACTCATTGTTGGAGTCCAAGACCATACCAGCTTTTAAAAGCTTCGGTTAGATAAGTATCCAAGTGCCCAACTCTTAACTGAGTTGACTACATATTGACAAGGATTCTAGGAGCTGGACATGAGTATCTAGGTAACATATCTTGAAGGCCTCTCTTTGAATACTAGAGTGGAAACTAATTGCTTGTCAGTCTCCTGTTTGCCTAGTAATGGTAGAACAAAGGTGGTATTAACTGTCTTTTCACCCTTCTTTGTAATGTAATTCCATAAAAATTGTGCATAAGGTTGTTCTTCGGTGTCAGCAAAACTATTTGAAGAATGGAAAAGTTGGTTCATTAGGACTCAGATCTTATAATATTGAGCAATATTTGTTTGTTCATTGGAAAAAGTTCGGCTCTGACCTTATCCTTTAGCCTTATGGCACATCATGTTTATTTTTCTACTTAATTCGTCCAATACATTGAAATTAAGTGATCAATTTACATATACCAGGGTGAGTCAATGATTGGAATCATGTTTAGCTATGGCTACTTGGTAGCCTAAGACTGCGGGGTAGATTAAGTGCATTTGAGCATGCAAATTTCACTTCAGGCATGAGTTGTATGCTGCTGTATGGATTAAGACAAGTGCACCAATGTGTGGATCATTTCTATAACTGCTGATCTTGCCTTGCTATTCTCCATCATGCCTGGTCCATTTTGATTTCCATTCGAATGCAATTACATTGATAGATTTGACTGGGTACATTTGTTTTGTTATTGACATTGTTTTGGATAAATATGAGCATAAAACTCTTTTCCTTTATACTTTTTCTGCTTTGGGGATTTGGCAAGTTGGTTTCTTAGACGTACAGATGTTTAAAGCTTTATTGGAATTTCAATCCCTGCCATAGAAACCATTAATCTATGTCTTTGAACACAAGATTTACTATGATATCTATATGGCCTGTGCGGCTGAATGACCTGGGTTTTTTATGCTGTCTTTCTTTCCTCTAGCCTAAAAAGATGTATACCACTTAGGAGGGGGAAAAAATGCTTTACCACTTACCTTGATTTTAAAAGGGCTGTCAAGTAATCTACATTGTTGTCTACACGTATCAAATGACATAACTGCTGCTTTTAACTATGTTCTTTCTCCCTGCAGTTATCAGGAGGTTGATGTATTAAAATAGTTACCCATAGTAGTTCAAGCAAACCTTGCTGTTCCTTAAAATGCAGGATGCTGAAACATCAGCAAGAAAAGCTGAAGCAGCTCATAACCGTGCACAAGATATAGCTGCCGGAATGGTGCAGATGAATGGGCATCAGCTTTTCCTCCATGAACCTTGGGTCTTTAAAATGCTCCTTATTGAGGTTCTTGAGGTGAGTGGTAGTGATAGAATGCAACTTATCAACAATTTCTGCTGCCCAAATTTTATTTTCTTAAGATATTTCTTGTTTTCTAGTGATATATGATATATGAAGTGTTATAGCCCAAGCCCAAGCCCAATTGAGAAGACCCAAGCCCATTAAAAAAAAAAAAAACAAGAACAGGGAAACCGGGAAGAAGACTCCCGGTAGGAGTCTTCTTCTCCAATTAAACCACCGTGATCAGGAGTCCTAGGACGATCAGGAGTCCTAGGGCTCTCTATAAAGAGACCTCCCCCTTCCTAAGAGACCCCCCACCGGTCTTTTTTCTCCTCTTTTCTTCCCTAATTTCTCCGATTGAAGCCGTGGCCCTTGATTCGTGCTCACAGTGATTTCTCGCCGGCGGGATCATCGGAGGCCGAGGTAAGCTTTCCTCCTCTTCCTCTCTTCTTTCTCCTTCTTCCCGTGCCTCTGTGCACGACTACCGACGACGAGTGTCGCCGGATTTTGTCAGAGAAGGGACCCCTGTTTGGTCTCTTCTTCCCTTTGGTTTTCCGACACTGGCGATCACTGCCGACCACCGGCCTTGCCTCTCTGAACTCGAGAGAGTTGCCCCCCTCTGTCGCCAGTTTTCGCCGTGTCGGCCGTGGCCTGAACGGTCGGTCAAGGGAGGAGACCTGCTGGTCCCCTGTTTCGGCCAGGAAGGAGCCCGAGAGAAAAGAAAAGAAAAGAAAAGAAAAAAAAGAAAAGAAAAAGAAAAGAAAAAGAAAAAAAAAGAAAAAGAAAAGAAAAAGAAAAAGAAAAGAAAAAGGAAAAAGAAAAGAAAAAGAAAAAGAAGGAGAAAAATAAAATAATAATAATATAATAATAATAAATAGGATTTTTTCTCCTCTATCTTTCGTGAAGAAAAAGAAAAAAAAAGAAAGAAAGAAAAGAAGAAAAAAATAAAATAAATAAATTAATAAATAATGATATAAATAATAAAATATGAGAAAGAGAGTTTCTCTCTCTTCCCTCTCTTCCTTCAGCTTGAACTAGTATTTTCTCTTTCTAGAATTGGACTTTCTCTCTCTACTTTCCTCTCTAAGTTATTTTTCTCTCCTAAGATTTTTTAAAATTTTGAGAAGAATGATGATGAATTTAAATGATCTTAGTGATGGATTTTTTGATCTACGATCGTCGAACGGTACACCGGCACCCACTTTGATCAAATTAGATATTTTTAGATTTTAATTATAATAATTTTATTAAATTATCCACATGATAATTTCAGCATGATTTGATCTGATCGATCGGATTTGTTGAATCATATCGTCCTAGTCCAAGATGAATTTTCTTTCTCTAAAATTTTCTCTCTCTAGAATTTTCTCTCTCTAAAGCCATTTCTCTCTCGATCGATTTCTCTCTCTTGATCGATTTATCAATGAAATTTTTTTTTAATATTTCTGATCTGATGAAGAATCTTGATCCATGATTGTTGGGTAGTGTATTGGCACCCACCTTGATCAGATCATGAATCTTTAGATTTGATCATCCATGATCCCGATCTAGTCATGACTTGATTTGATCATGTTGATTTCATCAATCGAGATATTGGACCAATCGTAATGTTGGATTGTGTCACCTGATCAATTCGAATTGTACCTCATAAATTCTCTCTCCTCTAATTGTCTCTCTCTACTTGATTTTATGAAATCGATGAAGAAACTTCGGTCCTATCACTTCGAATCCGATTTGATCTGATAGTCAAACTTTGGATCGTTTAGGTCCTAATTAGATTTTGATTAGATGAAATTAGATGATCGGACCCAATCTAAACCGTTGAAATATGGTATTCGTATTTTTTCTAATTATTGAAATTGATTCTGTATAGGATTGTGGATGTTTGATCATGGGATATCGCGATATGATCTACGAACAAAATTTTTGGAAGAAAATTTATAGAATTATGTGGATTTATTGGAATGCGTTCGAGATAAGTAATGTTTCACTTTTTTTAGATTTATCGATAAATTATAATGTATTTTTCTGACATAATTTGTGAAACGATGCATGAATTGGATGAATGGTATTTTGTTATAAAAATATCTTATTTGAAATGTTATGATGAAGCATTATTGAACATATTGATTCCATGATACATTATATTGATTGATTTCGATACTACATGATTATATGTTTTATTATCGAAATTAGAATATGAAACATGATTTATGAAGAATTCTGATATAAGAATAATATGAATTGACAACCTGACTATGTAAAGGACCCCGCTAATGGAGGCATATACGTTGGCAATTGATTTGTCCTGAAGGTTTACGTTGTCAGAGAGACCAGCGACAAACCGCCAGAGAGACCAGCAGTTCCGAAGGACTTTGCTGCCAGATGATTCGCAGCTCACCGCAAGAAGATACGTGGTGTTATGACCCTGCCATAGGAAAAATATGGACATAGCTCATGGTTGACGAAAAGAATTTAAGAACGAAAGAAATTAAAATCTGAAAAGAAACTTGAATTTTCGAAAAAAAATGAATTTGGCATAAATTATGTTGCATAATTAAAATTGATTTCGAATTGATGAACTCTATATGCTTATTTTCTATAAATGATTATTTACTTAAATGCCTGATGAAATCTGTTGAAAAGTGATCATTGCTTACTGGGCTATCTAGCTCATTACCTCCTATTTTACTGTTTTTACAGATGCTGAGAAATTAAGATGATACAAGATATGAATGGAAGAGTGATCAGAAGCAGAATCTTCATACTTTTATTTTAGGTTGAAAGGCTTATTGAATTTGATGTAAAGCCTATGAATCGTTGTTGAATTTATTGAGATATTAAAGAAAAAATTTAGATCGTTATATTTTGGATTTAAATTATTATCTAATTATTCCGCTGTTGTTTTAGGATAGCATGATAAGATGCCTTGCATACTTATGGGAAGAGTTTTCTATAAGTATGCGGCGGTTGCCATGACCCTCGATTCACAATCTCGGGTCGGGGGCATGACAATTAATATGGTATTAGAGCATTAGTAGATGAACTAAGATGTGTATAGGAGTATTAGTGGATAGACACTAAGGACATTATGGTGTAGATCTTTCATGATTGTAGTGGGAGAAATCTTTATAAACTTTTGGTTAAATATTGAGATTATGTATGAAAGGATCATAAGAGATTATGACATATAGAATTTGAAATATGATGGATGATCTATTGATCATGATATGATTAGTTAGATTTTGATAGAAAGTAATTACAAAAGGATTGACATAAAATTTTATTATGCATTGTGGTTATTAATTTGATCATTGGTTATTCAAGTGAATCGTAAGTTCAAATTTGATGTGAGAATAATACTATGATATTATTTCTAGTTGAGAAGTTGACTATTATTGGCAAGATAAAGATTTAATAATAAAATGTTGTTCCAGAATGGGCTAAGAAAAATCTTTTATGATGCTTGATTAGAATATTTATCGAAATTGAATTTGGTATGTGGATTATATATAAAGTGGCATATTATGATGAATGTATATTTAAGGATATTGCAAAGAAACCTATGTCTTATTGATTAAATTGATTTTGAGATTATAGGATATTCATCGTATTGGAATCTTTAATCATCATCCTTAGATCTAAATAATAGATCTTATTATGTCTCTTGGAGACTACATGATGTGTATGAAATTTCAATTTAAAGATTTCGTATCTAAGTTGATCAAGAGATTTTCTGATATTATTGTTAAGGTTGTTAATGAAAAATTGATATCTTTAGATTAAGATAAAAGATCTGATTTATATTTATTTAAAATTATCAAAATCATGTGAATTTATAATTTAAAAATTTTAGATTTAAGAATTGATATAGAGTTTCTTTGCTTTTGTTAACGAGGTCCCTAATTGAATCTACTATTAAATGGAAATTTGATTTTTGAGGCTTGTATGATTGTTGTGAAAAGATACGTGATAGATATTAAAGATCTTGATTATAGAAATTTTACAAAAAATAATGATTTGAAGTTCTTATATATTCAGATTATGTCCAAATTTGGTGGAGCATCGAAGGATTTTCTCGTTGATTTGACTTATAAAGATTTTGATTTGAAAATTATCGAATTGAATTGATATGAGAATTAAAATTTGATTCACATTGATTATAGTAAATCTATATGGTTTTAAATATGATATTGGACTCAAGAGTTAATCAAGATTATTGTACACCAGTAAAGGTATGAATGAGAATCGAAAGTTAATCTTTGACTTCAATTAAAATTTGAAATTTTAGATCTTTTCTATTGATAAGATAAAGAAATAATTTGATCAAAATTTTTTGGTGAACCTAATTAATTTTGATTGTTAGAACAGAATGCGCAGCAGAAGCATGATAATCTGGATTACTTTGAGTAAGTCAGGAATGTTGATTCTTTGAGTCAAAGAATTATGATAGATGATATAGTTTGATACAAAAAATTTATTGATATTAGAAAGAATAATATTTTAAAAATTTTGAATTATTTTAGATATCCTAATGTGATTTTTAAAAGTAGTGCTTCCACCTACTATGCTACAAAAATAATTAGCATCCTAATTCTAAGATGAGTGGACTTTTGATTTTTAATTTTAGATTTAGAATATTTAGAGATAAATTTTCTCTATCCTAAAATTAAATTTTATAATTTTCTATTTATTAGAAAGAATTTGAGATCGTTTATCGAATGATGATTTTGATCTTAAATTATTATACTCAAATATTTAGCTCCAGGGTATAATAAAATTTGAAGTTTGAACTCTTTTGATTATTATTATTATTTCTCTGACTAAATGAAAAAGATTGAGGTTATCTATTGATATTGACGATTGTTCTACAAAAGATAGATTGGAGTTATTTATAATTTAATTTGATAATGAATCGATTAATTAAGAATAGTTAATATTTAGATAAAGCAAATTGATATACTTAGAATAGAGACATTGATTTTGATTATAAAAAAAAATATATAGTTTTGATTTAGATCAATTTTTGAGTTATTGATTTTTATTATGGAATGACTTAATGATAAAATTTGCTTCAAGAATTAGAATATTTAAGAGTTTGAGGGTTTGAGTAAGAAAATTTTGATGACTAGAAATAGTGATTTTTGATTCTAATCAACACCGATGATATTGATCTATTCTTTATGAAATGATTAAATGATGAAGTTACATCGAGAATTAAAATATCAAAAGTTGGGAATGAGATTGAAATGATAAATGTTCAATCTTTGAAAGTATGAATAAGAGAAAATATTTTGAATTTTGATTGATTAGGATGTCATCAAATGATTCATAGAAGTATATTTTCCTATCTTATGATGGGTTGAAATTAAGAGTGGTTAATATTTTGAAAAATAAATAAATGATGATGAAAAATAAAATTTTTATTCAAGAATTAAGATATTGATTTTCTTCTAGATGTCATCAAATGATTCATAGAAGTATATTTTCCTATCTTATGATGGGTTGAAATTAAGAGTGGTTAATATTTTGAAAAATTAATAAATGATGATGAAAAATAAAATTTTTATTCAAGAATTAAGATATTGATTTTCTTCTATTCACAAGAAATAGATTTGATTTTGATCTAGTCATGAGATATTGAACATTAATTTTTACAGGAAATGAGATCATAATTTCGAAATCTTGAAATATTGAAAATCTTTGAGATGTTGATCTTGATAAATAAGAAAGTGAATGGTTCCGTTTCAGATTAATATTTCATGTATTGATTTTTTTTCTTATGAAATAATTTAAGAATGAATTTTATATCAAAAATTAGAATATTGAAATATTTGTGGATGAGATTCAAGTAAGGAAATACGAAGACTCAAGTATGAAAAATTTCGAGGACGAAATTTTTTTTAGGAGTGAAGAATGTTATAGCCCAAGCTCAAGCCCAATTGAGAAGACCTAAGCCCATTTAAAAAAAAAAAACAAAAAAAAAATAAGAACAGGGGAACCGGGAAGAAGACTCCCGGTAGGAGTCTTCTTCTCCGATTAAACCACCGTGATCAGGAGTCCTAGGACGATCAGGAGTCCTAGGGCTCTCTATAAAGAGACCTCCCCCTTCCTAAGAGACCCCTCACCGGTCTTTTTTCCCCTCTTTTCCTCCCTAATTCCTCCAATTGATGCCGTGGCCCTTGATTCGTGCTCACCACGATTTCTCGCTGGCGGGATCACCGGAGGCCGAGGTAAGCTTTCCTCCTCTTCCTCTCTTCTTTCTCCTTCTTCCCGTGCCTCTGTGCATGACTGCCGGCGACGGGTGTCGTCGGATTTTGTCGGAGAAGGGACTCCTGTTTGATCTCTTCTTTCCTTTGGTTTTTCGACGCCGGCGATCATTGCCGACCGCCGGCCTTGCCTCTCCGAACTCGAGAGAGTTGCCCCCCTCTGCCGTCGGTTTTTGCCGTGTCGGCCGTGGCCTGAACGGTCGGTCAAGGGAGGGGACTTGCTGGTCCCCTGTTTCGGCCAGGAAGGAGCCCGAGAGAAAAGAAAAGAAAAGAAAAGAAAAAAAAGAAAAGAAAAGAAAAAAAAGAAAAGAAAAAAAAAGAAAAAGAAAAAAAAGAAAAAGAAAAGAAAAAGAAAAAAGAAAAAAAAGAAAAAGAAGGAGAAAAATAAAATAATAATAATATAATAATAATAAATAGGATTTTTTCTCCTTTATCTTCCATGAAGAAAAAGAAAAAAAAAGAAAGAAAGAAAAGAAAGAAAAAAATAAAATAAATAAATTAATAAATAATGATATAAATAATAAAATATGAGAAAGAGAGTTTCTCTCTCTTCCCTCTCTCCCTTCAGCCTGAACTAGTATTTTCTCTTTCTAGAATTGGACTTTCTCTCTAAGTTATTTCTCTCTCCTAAGATTTTTTAGAATTTTGAGAAGAATGATGATGAATTTAAATGATCTTAGTGATGGGTTTTTTGATCTGCGATCGTCGGACGGTACACCGGTACCCACTTTGATCAAATTAGATATTTTTAGATTTTAATTTTTATAATTTTATTAAATTATCCACATGATAATTTCAGCATGATTTGATCTGATCGATCGGATTTGTTGAATCATATCGTCCGAGTAGTCCAAGATGAATTTTCTCTCTCTAAAATTTTCTCTCTAAAGCCATTTCTCTCTCTAAAGCCATTTCTCTCTCGATCGATTTCTCTCTCTTGATCGATTTATCAATGAAAAAATTCTTTTAATATTTCTGATCTGATGAAGAATCTTGATCCATGATTGTTGAGTAGTGTATTGGCACCCACCTTGATCAGACCATGAATTTTTAGATTTGATCATCCATGATCCCGATCTAGTCATGACTTGATTTGATCATGTTGATTTCACCAATCGAGATATTGGACCAATCGTAATGTTGGATTGTGTCATCTGATCAATTCGAATTGTACCTCATGAATTCTCTCTCGTCTAATTGTCTCTCTCTATTTGATTTTATGAAATCGATGAAGAAACCTCGGTCCTATCACTTCGAATCCGATTTGATCTGATAGTCAAACTTTGGATCGTTTAGATCCTAATTAGATTTTGATTAGATGAAATTAGATGATCGGACCCAATCTAAACCCTTGAAATATGGTATTCGTATTTTTTCTAATTATTGAAATTGATTCTGTATAGGATTGTGGATGTTTGATCATGGGATATCGCGATATGATCTACGAACAGAATTTTTGGAAGAAAATTTATAGAATTATGTGGATTTATTGGAATGCGTTCGAGGTAAGTAATGTTTCAC